>NC_134240.1:6100710-6428210 GCF_965152275.1 Natator depressus | reverse complement strand
AACAAAATACCCAAATCTGTGCGTGTTTTTTTAAGTTCAGATCTTTTGTGATTTTTTATGACTTTTTACTGTATAATTATATTGTAAATGTATGCATTCCGTAATTATTGCTTCTCGATTTGTATCTTTTATTGTTTCTACTGTATGTCTACAACATTTTTATGTAATAAGAAAGCTTAAATAACCTAAACAGAGCAGGTCAATATGATTGGTTCAAAGGCTACTTAGTACAGAAGTGTTAATAAATACCAGAATAATTAATTACCCATACATTTAGTCCTTGGCATTAGCATACTCTGAAATTCAATGGACAAAAGCTGGCTCTATATGTCTTGCTGTGGGTAGCACAGTGTGTGTCACTTCCATGAACACGGGGGGGGAGGGTCAGATCCTCAGCTGCCATGTAGTGGTGTCGCTCTATCACCGCTAATTGCCACCGGTTGAGTATCTGACCTTAAAATTCCTCCTTTTTCAACAAAAACGAAGAGAAATCCTTTTTAGACTGTAAGTTATCAAAATGGGAGCAAAGACGCTAACAGTTTATTACAACTGGCTTTTGAATCTGCTAGAAGGATTAATTGGCATGTGTTTCTTGCATGCTGAAAATCTGGAAAGTTTATGAAGCAGTGAGCAAAAAAGCACTGGAAACTGGGATTGTTCTTTCTTGTGCACTTTACCTCATTTTTCGTGGTGGCAGCGGTATTTTGTTGGTCTCCAGTGTCAATAATAGGTACCCCGCACTGGATTCAAGTCTACTACCCTTACTCGTGTTGATTAGTGTCTAATTCCATGAGTAGTACTATTGATTTCAGTGGGACTGTTCACCAAGTTAGGTAGTACTAAGTTATTGCTGAACTTTACTTTGCCGTTGCTAGCAACTTTTAGATTAGCTAAGCTTCTTTTTGTTGCTTTTGTAAGGCTTGTCTTCTGAATTCATTCTCAGCTTGAACTTCCATCCCTACAAATGTCTGTTTTATTTAAATGTGGTCTTGTGTTCAGTCCATCTGCTGTGCTTTGCTTATTTTGTTACTAAAGTGGTAATTAGAGGTCGTATTCCCCTCCGAACTGATATGCATTTTGTTAAAAGCAAGTTTTCCGTACTGGCTCCTGGCTGATTGGTCTGTTGAAGAGCGTTTATAAATGGCTTATAATGTATGTAATTTAATTGGCTTTCATAAATCTCACCAAGAAGAGGACGCTATTTATATCTTGCTGGTACCATCGGTAAATGTGTGGCTGTTAGGTATTCTGGGGTTCCATATTCTTAAGATTTGTAGGAAACGATCTTAGGAACTAAAAACAAACCAAAAAAAAAAAAAAAACCCACACCCAAAATGTATTTGTTGGACATTTGGTCTGAAAACTGAGAAGTTGGATTTTATTCCAATGATTTTTGAACATGGTGTTAATTCCTTTGCATTATTTCCTATGTGCCCACTTAAGAGGCTGTGAAGTGCCATATTAAGCTATTTCATACACAAAAAACAGGACCTCTGGGAACACAGTGTAAAGTGTATTTTAGTGCGATGGCTGCTCTTTAATAGCACATGAATATTCCGTTGCTTGGGCTACAGAAAGCAACAGTAGCAGCAGGGACACGGGTTTTAACTGTCGTATTTTTAGTAGCCCAGGAGTTGAAATTATAGGATCAAGTTGCCAGTATTTAAACGAATTCTTTTTCTGAGATTTTTGTTTGCCTGGTTTACCTGCACAGGATTTTGTGTGCTTGTGTGCTTTCTGCTCCAAAGTTTATGTACCGGGAATAATAACCAAAATACATATTGTACTTGTGCTGCCTGCAGGTCTACAAGTGATTTTAAAGAATGCTATTGCTTATGGAAAGTATCCGTTTTGACAGCGTTGGAAGATGAAGTTCTCTCTGGGAAGCATGGGATACACTGCGAGCTGAGCAAGTTTGGCTTTGAGAGAATCCTCTCTGGAGATGGCAAAATGGTTGGCCCCTAGTTCCCACGCAGTCATAATCTCCCCAACTGAGATTGCAAATGAAGTTTGTATAAAATCATGACTGATGTGGAGAAACTAAATAAGGAAGAGTTATTTACTCCTTCTCATAACACAAGAACTAGGGGGCACCAAATTAATAGGCAGCAGGTTTAAAACAAACAGAAGGAAGTATTTCTTCACACAACGCACAGTCAACCTGTGGAACTCCTTGCCAGAGGATGTTGTGAAGGCCAAGACTACAATAGGGTTCAAAAAAGAACTAGATAAATTCATGGAGGATAGGTCCATCAATGGCTAGTAGTCAGGATGGGCAGGGACAGAGTCCCTAGCCTCCGTTCGCCAGAAGCTGGGAATGGGTGACATGGGATGGATCAATGGAGGATTACCTGTTCTGTTCATTCCCTCTGGGGCACCTGGCATTGGCCACTGTTGGAAGACAAGATACTGAGCTAGATGGACCTTTGATCAGACCCAGTTTGGCCATTCTTATGTTTGTTTTGATGGTGGGGTTTGGGTGAGGTTCTGTGCTGCTTGTCTAAGAAGCACGGCACAGAACTGGCAGCTCAGGAGCTAGTTTATGCCCAGACTGTTCTGCACTCCCTAGTATATTTTAGGTTTCAGAGTAGCAGCCGTGTTAGTCTGTATCAGCAAAAAGAACAGGAGTACTTGTGGCACCTTAGAGACTAACACATTTATTTGGGCATAAGCTTTCATGGGCTAAACCTACAGCCCTGAATTCCAGCACACACACACACCTCCCCCAATGCCAGGGCTTTTGAGGGGTCCTTGGAGGATAGCCTTAGAGCTGTCTTCCTCAGTTCCTGCCCCGGAGGAACCCTACACCAGCCAGATACAGGGCTTTTGAAACCCTTTACGCTGCTCCAGCCCATTTTATCCTGAGTAAAGGGGCCGGAACTGGGCTGAGTAGTTCATCCTTTGAGTGGTGAATACCTGTTCATGAGAAAATCGAGTCTCTTCCCCATAGCAGTGACATGAGGGGAGAAGAATTGAAGAAAAATATGACTATCTTTACAAATAAATGGAATCTAATCGGAGTCCATGAAACACTTAAATGTCTTAATCGTAACTGCACAATGTCACTAAAAGGCATAATCATTGTGGTTGGAGTGCCTTAACTGTGTGATTCTTAACTTGTTTGGATTTCTTTTAAGATGACCATAACTTGGAATTTACTGGGTTTATACTTGGGGTTTTCTGGATAATTTACAACAACCCTACCATTTTTTTTACCATTAAATTACTAATGTATCTATTCTCCACCATCACGATATCTTAATTTATTTTTGTCTGCGAATAGGAACATAAGAATTGCCAGTCTGGCTCATACTGTGGCCCACTCTTCCAGTACCCTGTCTCTGACAGAGGCCGGCACCAGACGATTCAGAGGAAGGTGCAACACTCTTCCCCCCCCCCAAACACACACACACACCTACACAGCTGGGAGCATCCTTTCCACTGGGTTGTCAGACACGCATTAACACAGCTCAAGCTAGCGTGCTAAAAGTAGCCATGTGGCTGCCGCAGCATGACTGTCCACTCAGGCTAGCTACCCAATTGCAAACCTGCCTGCGCCCTTGGATACGTGCTCGTGTGGCTAGCCCAAATCACCACCCACGCGGAGCAGCCTCCCTGCTATTTTTAACACACTAGCTTGAGCAGAGCTAGTGCGTATCTACCAGTGCAGATACAGTGGGCAGATGTGTGGTAATCTGCTTCTCGTTAAGGTTTCATTCTAATAGTGATTACCTTGAACCCTGAGACATGGCGTTTTATCTCCCTTCCAATACCCTTTTTTATGACCATAGACGTTTATAACTAGATATTATCCACCAGCAGTTAAGGTCGTAGTTCATCAAATCGCTTAAGCAAGTGCTTCGATCCCATTAAAGTCAATAAGGCTTAAGTATGTGCTTAGAATTTTGCTGATTAGGGATGATTTGCTGAATTGGAGACTAAAAGGGTTGGCTACTATGGCAAAGGATACTCCAGCCTAACATTCAGTCCATTTGTTATATGTGATGTGAAATTACTTCGATCAGAATACTTGCATGAGCCATAAGACATAGCTGAAATCTAAAGGGAAAGCTGTCTCATCTCTTGCATAGCTACAAAGATTTTGATGGACTTAGATCATACAGCAGATGCCGGCTTCTTATAAGAACTTTTTAGGATGTGTGATTCAGTGGGAACTAGGACCAGGGACAGAGAGAGCTCCGGGGAGAAAACCGCAAACTGAAGTTCGCTGATATCTTGAACAACAACAATGAAGTCAAAGCTAAACCACAGGTGGGGTAAATTTGAACTACATCCTTGAGCCACATCCTTGGTTGATGTAAATCAGATTCACTCCATTGACTTCAGTTTATACCTGCTAAGCATCTGACCTGATGTGTGTAGACTCTAGTCAATGCAGGATGGGACTCCACCTACTTACTTGTTATGAAGTTATGTATCCCTGGGTCAAAGTCTTTTCCTCCTGAAGTCATCTCTGGCCTAGATGCTACATTTCCGTTGCTTGCTATTCCTTTCATTTCAGTCCATCTGTGTTTTCATATCATCCTTCTTTTTGCCCTACCCCTCCCTCTAGCCTTTCAGAATTAACCATGGTGTAACTGGTACCTTGTGCTGTTACCAGAGGATGTGTTGGTCCCTGCAAACCTGCTGGTGTTGACTTGGCTGTAGGTGTGAATAGGATTGCTTGAGTTGGCACTGGTCTTTCAGAGGGTAAGTGAGAACAGGGATAGATGTGGGAGCAGAGTTGGCTATGGCTCATTCCAGATGAGATGGAGGAAATACTGGTTGGTTGTGGAAGCAACTAGAGAGTTGTTTGGGGGTGGTGCTTGTCCCCATTATTGTTAATTAAGTTCTTCCAGATCTCTGGGTGCTTCTGGAGTCTCCAGTTTGCTTTGGGGAGCAAAAAGCACCTTTCTTCTTCTCCACTTGATCCAGCAACAGCGATCATTTCTCTCTGTTGTGGTCCACAATTATCCACATCTTTGTGATCTCCAAACTGCACTAGTGTAACGTGCTCTGTGTGAAGTTACACTCTAAGAAAACCAGGAAGCTTCTGCTGTTTTTGAAGGCCGTGGACTTAGCCATAGGACATTATCACGCTGCCCTTCTCATGTTGCTCAGTTTGCTGTGTGTGTGTGGGAGGGATCAAGGGCCGGGGGGGGGGGGGGAGTCCCAGCTAGATTAGAGGGGAATCTTGACGGGTCCTGATAAGAAAAAGGTTAAGAACTACTGCCAGAGAATACGCTGCAGATTGTACTGGCATTCCATTAGCTTCTGGGTGTGACTCATGGTGGTGATATTGATCTATCAGTCTCTGTATGGTTTGGATCCTGTCTACATAAGAGACCAACTCTTTCCTTGTGCTCCATTGTTGAGTTGGAGGTCAGCCATCATGCTCCAGCTGGCAATCACTTGATTTGAACCTGTGGGGCTTGGAGGCTGGGTGGCTTCAGCAGAATGGCCTTTATTCCCGAACGTGATTGCCTCTTTGATCAGCCCAAGTCTGATTTTAACCATCTGAAGGCTATTGTGTGTGTAATGAGGGCTTCCCCAATTACAAGAGCGGCCGAGAAGCAGCGCAGCCACCCCTTCCCAGAGAGAGGAGTTGAGAGGGATTGCTCCCTCCGAGATGTAACCACAAACAGCACAGGAAGGTGTAATAATGGAAAACTAAATAGTATTGTACTCCACCGCTAGGTGATGCTGTGTGTAAAATACCTCATTTAAACAAACCCCATACCAGGCAGGGCATTCAAGGATCTTATGATGAACATACCTGATGTGTATCTTGCTCAGAAGGAAGCACCGGGAACAGCCCATATCTGGTGGTAGAAAAGAACATGGCATGGTGTCAGGAGTAAACGAAGAACAGAAACAGAAGGAAAATGTCAACAAAGGTGGCAGACAGAAGGAACAAAGCAAAAAAGGTTGCAGGATCTCATCAATATGGCACTCTTCAGTGCCCCAGAGAACTTCAGCTTTGACAAACCTTCCCAATGGAGAGGCTGGAAACAGTGTTTTGCAAGATTTTGTATTGCAAACAAACTCCACAAAGGAACTCGAGATATACAGGAATCTTCTTTAATTTATGCTATGGAGAAGCAAGCAGAACATATCTTTAAAATCCTTTTGACTTTATTGAAGACTGTTTCAAAGATGACCATGAAGGAGTTCTGGCTATGTTTGATGCATACTTTACGCCCTTGAGAAATGTGGTTTATGAAAAGGCATGTTTTCACCAGAGAGCTCAAGAACTAGGGGAAAATGTTGAATGTTTGCTAACACCTCTTAATACATTGGCTGAAAATTGTGATTTTTGAAAATGCAAAACATAAACATATCAGACGGAGTCTGGTTTTTCAGTTAGCAAATACAAACATTTCACAGCAGCTACAACTGAAGATAGCTGTAACCCTAACCATAACTATACAGAGAGCAAAGCATTCTGAGCTGGCGAGACAGCAAAACCTAGAGCAACTTGACAAACCTGAAAAATCAGAATCTAGCTTAGAAATTGTAAACAGACACTTGAGTATTAAAAGTCATTATCATAAAACACCTGTGGCAAAGAGAGAGAACTTCCAGATTAAGAGGGACAAATTCCAGCCTACATGTGCAAGGTGTGGAAAAAAGTCATATCCCAAGAGATGAGGCATGTCCAGCCAGAGGCACACGGTGTAACATATTCATGAAATATGGACATTTTGCAGCTGTTTGCTGCACCAAAGCTTTCAGGGAGTTGACTCCTTACAGACATGCAAGAGCCATTGTTTCTTGTGATGACATAGACTCTGCTCAGAGAGTGAAACTGACTATTTATGGTAAGACAGACAAGCGTTCGAGCTGCACAGAGCTCCCGAAGAAGAGCTCTGTGTTTCTTCTTCAAGTGATTGCTCAAGTGTATTCCACAATAGGGGTGTGTGCGCTCGCATGTGCACCAGTGTCAGAAGTTTTTCCCTTAGCAGTACCCTAGCTGCGCGCTCCCCCCATCCTCACTTCCTTCTTGCCGCCAGTGAAGGTGCGTCGGAATTGCTCTGCTCCAGCTTTGCTGTAGCTTGTCCCCAGAACTCTTGTTCGTTCAGTGTGTGACCTGTAGTCGGGTCACACTTTCACCTCGCTTTATGAAATTGTCTCTCAGACAAGGGAGGACGCCGGGTTCGGCGGGGCCGTACTCCATCCCAGAAATTTGTGAACTCCTACCCACCTCCAACAGATATAGCTTGGAATCGCCTAGTGTGGAATACACATGAGCAATCACTCGAAGAAGAAAAGACAGTTACCTTTTCCGTAACTGGTGTTCTTCGAGATGTGTTGCTCATGTCCATTCCACATCCTGCCCTCCTTCCCCTCTGTCGGAGTTGACTGGCAAGAAGGAACTGAGGGTGGGAGGAGCACGCAGTGCCTCTTATACTGCACCATGGAGGCGCCACTCCAGGGGTTGCGAGGGGCGCTCCCCTACGGGTACTGCTAGGGGGAAAACTTCCGACACCGGTGCACGTGGCGAGCACGCACACCTATTGTGGAATAGACATGAGCAACACATCTCGAAGAACACCAGTTACGGAAAAGGTAACGGTCTTATGTCAAAAGCTTGTCTCTCTCACCAACAGAAGTTAGTCCCATAAAAAATATTACCTCACCCATCTTGTCTCTCTAATATCCTGGGACCGACATGGCTATAAGTACACTGAATATTCATGGCAAGACAATGACTTTAAAATTGACTCAGGAGCTAACATCACAGCCCTCTCAGAAGGGACTTAGTCACTTTCAACTCCTCCCAGAGTTTGTTACCTGACAGCTCTGACTAGCCCTAGAGGTATTCTGAGCTGCCTGGGTCGGTTGACGACAAAAAGAACTTACAAGGACAAAAGCTATGCATTCAGAGTGCATGTAATCAAAGGATCAAAGACCAACAACTTTCTCAGCTGCAGTGTGGTGGCCACCAGGATGGGCCTAGTGGGAAAGGTGGAAGAACTCGGAAGAGGATTTGATGATATTGGACTCTTGAGATGAGATCCAGTACAAAACAACTTGAGACAATGCTGAGTCATACAGTGTACAAACACCTCTGTCAGAGAGACCTTGGAAGAGACTATCTGCAGATTTATGCAGATTCAGAGGACATCATTATCTGGTCACCCAGCTATATAGAAATAATGTATTTGAAAGACATAACATGTTGCAGTGTTACTGAGAAACTGAAGTGCACTTTGCTCACTTTAGTATTCCAGAACAACTAGCGATGGACAATGGACCACAATTCACTGAATCAGAATTTAAGTCATTCTGAATGAAATATGATTTTGATTATGTTACTGGCAGCCCACATTATCCACAAGCAAATGAAGCAGGTGCAAGAGCTGTACAGACAGCCAAGAAAATCCTACAGTAGGAAGATCCATTCCTCACTTTTCAGAGTTACAGATTACTACCAGTAGCGGTTACTGGATATAGTCCAGCGCAACTCCTGATGGGAAGGCAACTCAGAACTACTGTTCCAAATTTGGAAAAGAACCTATTTCCAAAGTGGCCAGACATAAAGAGAGTGGCCAAATCAGATAAAAAAGCTAAGAGAGTCTATGAACACTTTTACAACAGATATCACTCAGTTAAGGAAACTGGCAGGACCACCACGTTCATGTCAAATTGGACAAAGAAGAAGGATGGACAACTCCAGCTGTGGTGAAGAATAAGAATTCAGTGCCCAGATCATATGTGATTGAAACTGACAGTGGAGAGTTCAGTGGAAACCGTTGACATCTACAGTTTGTTTCTCAGCAAGAACAATCAACGGAGCAAAGTCTCCAGATGTCAGATGCAGAACAAGAAGAAGATTCAAGGATTCCAGACAGACCGCAGCCAGTCATAATTAATGGACAGCCAGATGACCAACTTGTTACGTGTTTGGGTCATTTTAATTAGAAAACAAGTACGATTCAGAGACACTTAACAGACTGATACATACTGAACTTCACAGACAGTGTGATAGTTTTAAATATTGTAAAGGGCCGGACTGTAGAAGTTGGAGAGGTAATGGAATGCTAAACTGTATTATACTCTTCAGCCCCTAGGTGGCACTGTGTAAACTACCTTATTTAAACGAATCACAGCCATACCTGGCAGAGAGTTAAAATATCTTATGATGAACACATCTGGTCTGGATAAGGAAGTTCTGTGACCAGTCCGTATCTGGTGCAGAAGAGCATGACAGAAAGTGAATTTGGGATGAAAGTAGCATCCACTCAAATATTTTTGCCCTGTACCCATGCATATTTTATAGATAAATAATTGTGTGATCTGTTTTAACCTTGATTTTATGCTTTTAGCTGTCTTGCACTACTTGTGATTTCTTGCAAAAGTTCATGATGCTGATGTAGGACACCCATTCGCTGACCTGACTCTCCTTAGCCAAGTTATCAAGTATAACTTACCAACAGGAGATCCTTTTTTCTGATGCTGCTCAGTGACATATATATATTTATAATCAAAATTACCAGTGCGTAATTCTCATAAATTTTTCCTTAATATGTCTTCTTAAAAAAAGGGGGAGGGATTCTCTATTTTAGTAAGCCAAAAAAAGACAGACAGACATTGAACTTAGACCTCATACTTTACTTGTCTTTCCATTCATTTCATTTTCAAAAGAGATCTATCAAAATAAAAGTTTGGGGGGGAGGCATGATTTTTTTAAATGAATTTCACAGCAAACTCATGTGGCCCTTATCACTGCGTGAACGTGAGGTTCACAGAAAACAACCGCATGTTTTGTTCTTATTTCTACCCTGGAGAAGGGTTGGCTTTCTACATACGGTTTTTTTTTTTTTTTCTGCTTTGTATATTTTAGTTCGTCTGAGTACTTAATCTCCCATTGCTACTAACCTTTTGTGATTTTTTTTTTTTTGGTCTTCTCTTCATATCCCTTTTGATAAAGTGTCATGCAGCCAACACCTTCATTAAAGACATTCTTTGTCTTTATCATTTTTTATTGCAAGCCATGATGATTCATTCTCTCAGAACCTCTTGTTTCTCCAATGTCTCGTACTATGGCAGCATACTGAGAGACTTCGGGCCGCATTCATCAAAGCAGCATTATGTCAACAATTCTGCAGCAAAATAAACCCCATAAAACCTAGAAAATTGTAGAAAAGCTGAACTAGGCAGTTTCTATATTTCAAGTGATCAGAAACTAAAGCTAATTTCCAATTTTGTGAAAATTATGAAAAGGTTTTCATTAGCATGGAATTATGCCAAGTCTCATTAACTCTTTTATTTCGTGTGCCTGTTTGAAGACTGACGGAAAATGCGTTTGGGATAACTAGAAATCGAAGTCCTTTATGCAGAGAAGCCCTGCTTCAGAAGTGATTCCTATTTCAGAAAGCACTTAAGCATATTCCTAAATCCCATTGAAGCCAGTGGGAGTTAAGCATGTGCTTAAGTGCATTCCTGAATTTGAGTCAGAAGGTGAGCAGGAGCAGAGATACTCTGTCTTTATGTCTCAACTTTATTCTAGTAGTACCACAACCAGGGGTTTGTGGTTAATAGTTTCTGTAGTTTTCCTTTCCTTGGCCCTGATCTTGGGTTGCCAATGCACACTTGCCCACTGAAAACTGAATTGAGACACACTACGTATGAGCTGTCAGATGTCAATGACTTCTGTGCACTGCTAACCTGAGCCAGATTTGAACCCTTGTTATAACTCTTAATACCATTTCTAAATTCTTCAGGCCCAAGAGGTGCCATTCTTGTAGTCTTTCCTGGGCTTCTTTGGCTGCACTTAACAGATTACATATTCTGTTGGATGGGAATTAGACTAACCTGAGGGAATTTATTTCCTTGTGTAGCCTAATGTGTTGTTGAACTGACCACCTCTTCCAGGTGGTTTCTACGTTTTGATTTTTATTCTGAATTCTACATGTGAATTTGAATTTCCTGGCCATCTCCCATAACTGCTGTGTGTATATAAGATGTGTTAATAACCGCTCACTGGTCTGCCTTTGCCCTTGTGGCACATTCAGTAAAGGCCGTAATCCTATTTCGCACCACTCCAGGGAAGAAAAATCACACCCACCTTGAGGAATGTTTTCAAAAAGGAAGCAGGCTGTTCCTTTCGTTGTTCGTTCTTCTGTGCTACTGGTCTGCCCTCTTGGCCACTTGACCTCTCCGGGATGAATAATGAACTGAGAAAGAAGAACAGGATCCTGGCTCTCTCTCAGCACTGTGTAGCGATTACACAAGCCCTTGTTTCCCTTTAGAATGTTTCTCTTCAGAAACCTCTCGGCTTCATTAAAATGACTTTTACTGTATGTTTTCTAAACCATATGATGGATCTCCACCTTAGACTTACCAGCTTGATGTAAAGAGTTGATTAATCCCTTACCCACTTGCATGACCACTGCAATGTCTTCCTTTTCCCTGCCTCTGGGGCTCGTTTAAGTCTGAATTTCGTGGTTGGTGAAAGGTGCAGGGCGATATTGATCCTCAAAGCATTGGCAGCAGTGGTGCAAATTCCCCACTGCCAGCTCCCCAATGTATCTCAACCCAGACCTGGAAACACCACTTTCATGGGGTGAGACGGTAACTTAGTTTTCATGTCTATTCAATCTCTGGCCCTTTTGGCTGAGCCTGTCAAGTGCTATCTCTTTTTATAGGGTTGGCTTTGTGGTATGGATGGCTTTTTACTAAAAGCCAGATTGAGACTAACAAGTCCTTTCACTTAGTCCATCAAGGAACAAGCAGATGGGTAACCAGCTGTTGGGTCATTGCCATGTCAGGTACCATAATATACTACGTTAGAGACGACTCAAGTCTATAGCACTCAGCAAACGTTGGTGATTAGCCCATTTCCAGTTGCGGAAAGCAAAATTTCCCAGTAGAACATCGAAATTAAGGTCTCAGCAAGATATAACAAGCATGTTCAGTGGCCCTGGAATTCTCTTTTCTCAGAGAAGCAGATAATGTGTGTTCTGGCACAAAGGAAAGAAATCAGATATCTGAAAGAATATAAAATGGTAAAGGGAAAAACCAAATATAAAATTGTGTGTAGTTCTAGTACGGAGAAAGCAGTGAAATAACTCCCAAATGCTAATGGACTTGAAGATGTTGAAATGAGGGTAAAACTAATTAAGCAAGAAACAATTTTTTTTTTCAATATCAGGGTAGCATTTGGCCACCTAAGACTAAAGTGAGAACACAGAGACAGGTACATTTTGAAAAACATTGACCACTCTCTAAGCTGGTTGGAAAACAGCAAATATGCAAATATTTTTTGTCAAAATTTTGAAATATTTTGGCACGCTCTAACTGTGACTTGGACTTTCTCTACACAGGAAAAGAGGGGCTAATAATCCCATGCCCCATTCCTCCCCCATACTTAGGACTGACTGTCCTTATGTAGGCTACTCATTCGATTACAACCTTTGGTGGAGCAAGAGTGTGAGGAATAGGCGGAGCCATGGCTCCACCTCCCCATCACTGGCCTGAGGATGTGAGCAATGTATTGATAGCATAAGTCAACCAGCAGAAAATCACTACCCTCTCCAAGGCAAGTGGGGAGCAGTGATCCCTTGAGCACAATGCCTTCCTTGAGCCGCCCCTGTGGGCGCACAGCCGCGTACCACCCTTTTCTGCAGGTTGGGCTCTTGTGATGGCATTTTAAATGCAATAGGAAAGAAATGGCGCTAAATATTAAGCAGTGACCCTGCTGATAAGAAGCACCAAGTATGATGGAGGAAAAACCCTGAACTGTTTCTGCAATTTCTTTCTCCCACTAATTTTGTTTGTTTGCTTATTTAGCAGGGTTAAAACTAGGTCAGACTCCACCAGTTGGGTGAGAACTGTGACGTTAGCCTGGAGCTGACTCTAGGCCTGCTCTCAATCAGGGAAGATGTAAGAGATCTTTGGTGTCATTTAAGGGCTTGAGCCTCCTTTTGCTTACAGTGGTGTAAATCAGGGGTGATTCTACTGAAGCCAGTGGGGTTACATTGATGTAAGGAGGAAAATAATCCACCCCCAAGTGTCTTTAAACACTGGGAGAAAGAGCATGAGAGTAATCTTGAAGGTGCTGCTAATAAGGTCCAGAAGGGTCCTTAATGTACGCAACTGAACTGTTATCCTAAAGGTAGTAGCTGATGAAGTGTGGGCTGGAGCACTAATACAGGATTTTGGAAAGAGAACTTCCATTATTCATGTGTTAAAAAGGTTGCACGTGACTTTGTTAAATGTAGAGATGGGGGAGAGGTCAATCGTCTGGGATGCTGTATGCCTGGCAGTCACTAATCATTAGTATCTTTGCAAAACTACAGGCAAAAAGATAGTCAGGCCCTTAAATAAGAACATAAGAACGGCCGTACTGGGTCTGACCAAAGATCCATCTAGCCCAGTCTCCTGTCTTCCGACAGTGGCCAGTGCCAGGTGCCCCAGAGGGAATGAACAGAACAGGTAATCACCCAGTGAGCCATCCCCTGTCGCCCATTCACAGCTTCTGGCAAACAGAGGCTAGGGATACCATCCCTGCTAATAGCCATGGATGGACCGATCCTCCATTAACTTATCTGGTTCTTTTTTGAACCCTATTGTAGTCTTGGCCTTCACAACATCCTCTGGCAAGGAGTTCCACAGGTTGACTGTGCTTTGTATGAAATATCCCCATCTCTGCTTTTTGGAGTGAATAAAGAATATGTCTGATGACTGAAATAAACCTAGCAATTCTGCTTGATGTGAAATACTGCAGGTCAGCTTGTTGTATTTCAAGGGCACTTCTACTCTAATGGCCATGGTTAAAGGTTATTTACAGGCCAGAAAACCCCATTGTTTGGTTTAATATTAGATGAGACAAAACCCTGTATACTATGGGGAGGAATCCTGCACTGGCTAATACTTTTAATATCTTGTTTCAGTTATTCAGAGTTTTTGTAAAAGTACAGTCAAATGGGGTAGGAGCAAAGAGAGACTTTGATACAGCATAGTGGGAAATTGTTGCTCTCTTACCATGGCTAGCACCGCATCCTTTACCATGATCCCCTGATCAAGAGCCACTTGCTCAGATTCTGATTCTGAACCATATTATCTGCTCATCAGGTGGTACATTCCTCTCCATAAGTAGTTGTTATTAATTGTTTCTATTACAGTAGTGCCTAGGGGTCAGGGAGCCATTGTGCCAAGGACTGTACAAACATGGCTCAGATTAGCAAGGTGCTGTGCCTATGGTCCTAATCTTGTGAAGTAGTTAGGCAGGTGCTTAATTTCCATTGCAGTGAGAGCCAGGTTGCTCAGCACCTTTCAGGATAGAGCCCTTAATCAGTAGCTCTGGTTTGGGAAGTTCACACATTTTCATGGCCAAAATGAACGAATCATCATGTGCTGACACCAACAGATAGTTACACCGATAAATGGCCCTTAAACAAGTAGTGGGAAACACTGACCAGGAGGAGACTTTCAAAAAGACAAAGTCAATGAGAGCTGGGGGTTAAACTCACGTTTGTGCCTTTGAAAGTCTCCATCCAAATCAAAATGTGTGCCCTCATTTCAAAATTTCCAAAGATAAACAGGAGAACGCACTGACGCTGGGTACCAGGCTAGCAAAAACGCCAGCTCGACTTGTTTTTTCAAAGCGTCACCTTTTCTCACGTCCCTTTCCCTTGCGGTTAGCAGATTCTGAGTTTTTCAATACTGTCACGCTGGACAAATTACTAGTCTGAAGACAGTTATGGCAATTTACCAACTGCGTGATCTGGGGGCACAGGGGAAGGAATTAAGCATGTGAGAGGATTTGTTTTGGCTGAGTGGAGCAGTAGAAGGAAGATAGTCTATCAGTGAGTTCTGTCGCGTAAAAGAAGTAAGAATGCATCTGTTATGCTTCATAGGCTGCAAAGGCTGTTATCCTTTATGAAAGGCAAAACATTTCACTTAGAGGAAATACTTGAAACATCCATGATCTGTTGTATGCTGTTGAAATGAGCTCTTTCTCACCACCCGATCAGTCTCTTTGCCCTGAACTGAATCACTTGATAGCCTGCAGATACAGTGGGGAAGTTCACACAGCAGAGTCACTCTCTGTGATATATATTTGACGTATCCAGGCTTTGTTGTGGTGTGTGTGTGTGTTGGGCAGGGAAATTAGGATGACGTGGGAGAGCTCTGAAAGTGGCATTGACTTAGAGCTGAAGCTAGTGGCAAAACAGCCCAGGGTCTCCAGCCAGGGAAGGAGATGAAACAACAGCAGGGAAGATGGTTAGAAACACTGTCTAAATGGCAAGTCAGATAATGACTGCATAAAATCCAATGAAGCTTTACCACCCACGTACTCAAAGCATTAGCACTGAAATACTCTCTATGTGGTTAGTGCAAGACATGGCTAGTGTGACGCTTGTGGTTATAGATTTTTGGACGATTTGTGCTTAGTATTACATTTTTAACAAACAGCAACCTTGCAAGTTTTTCACCTCAGTCAGTGATCTGTGATGTTTATTGGATAAAATATTCTGTGTTCCCATTCACCAGCTTCTCATGACAAATAACCCCATCTATTTCATACGCACTCTTTCTTACATTCTTTCTCCCTAGTCAATTCCCTATCCTGTCACACTCCCCCACCTTAATAAATTAATTCCACACTTTCAGCCCCCCCCTCCCCCAAAAGCAAATTTGTGCAGTTCATTCAAATCAATAGCTGAACTAATCAGCTGTTCCCTATCCCCAGTTTATACCTGACCCACCCACCCCACACATGAACCCTAATCTAGTCCCACACACTCAAAATCCTTGGCAGCCCCTGCAGGTTTCACTTGGTATCTCTGCTTCCTGGCATCTGTTCCAGACAGTAACTTCAATGGCATCTAGCAGGCATTCTGCAGGCAGTGGTGGTCCCTGGTGCTAATGAGCTGGGTGGTCCGAGTGGGAAATGCAGTGCCGTTGGGTTTTGAGGTGGGTGGCTTTCCTAGATAGCTGCTGGTGGTCTCCTTTAAGGCGGCGGGAGCACGTCGTCTCTGGCTGGGTAGGAGTGGGGCAGGTTTCTCTGACGGGGGTTGAGGGTCAGAAGAAATGGTCTCCAGGCTCCCTCGGTATAGCAGCTACTGACTCCAAGCTGAGAGTGAGGAAGGGGAAGACAGATGGGCTGCAGCAGGTGCAGGTCTTATGGCAGCATCATCTTGGCCTTTTCGCCTCATGCGCCACCGGCAGGTAGGGGGGTGTGCGAGTATGGTGCATCCCTAAGCTGGAATCCCGGGGGTGCACAGAATACATGTCAGCTACTGTGGCCTGTGTGAATGGCAGATTTGCATGCCGGAGTGTGGGGCGGCTAAGAGAAGACTGGAACCTTCAACAAGCAGAGCTGATCTTAGCGTTACGGGGCAGACCTGTGAACCAAAGTAGCTGTCCACTATTGTACCACCACCACCGCACACACTGGAGCAGCCTAAGGTTTTGGGGAAGCATTAGCAAGGTGAATCTTTGGGATACACCCCAAACTTAATGGACTTGGGTGTAGAGGGCTCCTTAGGTCCCCCCCCCCCATTTCCTGCTGCAGAATTGGAATATTCAGCTGCTTGTTCCTTCTGGCCGTTGTCACCAGTTTACATTCGTTTACGTCCATTCGAGTTTTCAAGGCTCTTCAGAAGTGATAAGTCTAGACACGTATTTTTCCCAAATGAAAGTCGAGATTCTCCTTCATGGGGCTTCATGGCTCCGTCTGCCAACAAGGGACTCTCATGGGCCAGCTCCAGCTCATCAGGGCTTACCGCTCTGACATGTAAGGGTTAAAAATTTTTCCTTGGAGCTAGGAGAAGTGCGGGCAGCTTCTATGCAAACTCCAGCATGCAGCTCAGCCCATGTACCTCTGAGGTCTGTACTGACCTGCAGCACCCTGGCTACTCCCAACCTGACTGGCGTTCTGCACTTTTGTGAAATGGCCAAGCAACCAGTGTGTAGCAGGACAATGTAGAAACCATATTTTGTGAAGGAAGAGACCAAAAAGCAACAGGGCGAGTGTGCTCAGAGGGGCACATCGTGCCTTTAATATGGGTAATTTACAAAGGAAAGAATTCAGTGTGAACTGTGCAATCACTGTGTAGCAAACCTAGTAGCTGCCATCCTAAGTTCTCTTGAGCCTTTGTTTGTCACACTAGAGAGTGACGGGGGGTGGGGGGGGGGAATGATCTCTGTCGTGGGGTTTGAATCTACTGTCACCGAATCTGATGCTTCCCGGAATGTTATAACCGAAATCCTTAATCAAGCATCAGACTGTTTATCTTGGGGAGCTAGAAGGAGGTCTGACTCTGCAAGTGTGCATTAGGATGGGGTGCAGACTACAAGTACAATCATCACAGTTAAGGCAGGTAATATATTATAGCTGTCTTGCCGGTTTGAAAAGCAAGTGAGATTTCTCCTGATGTTTACCTTCGCGAGGAATAAGCGTGTTTTGCTTGCTCAGGTGTTTTGAGTCTTTTAACTCTGTCTTTGTCTTGCTGTGCTTGGGAATTAGTTTCTAAAGGATTTGTGTATTCTTCTAACCCAAGCCCGAGGGTATTTGTGTGTTTGTTCAGAGTAAAACTGCCATGTTTGCTCTCAGAGATATTACTTTGCTCTGTTGTTTGTTCTGGTGCTGTTGCAGTGGGAGAGAAAACCAGACACAAAGGGAACAGGAGGAGTATTTCTGTTGGAGGGGTACAGAACGAAGAAGCGTGCTGTTTATTTAAGCAGTGTTTGCCATGTTTATTAACTGGCCTGCTGATTTGTAGAAAACTTCTCTCTTACTGTAAGGGAAGAGGATGAAAAGAAGCCATTTCCAATTCTGTTAAGTGGCCTGCAGGAGAGAGGCCTCTGAGAGGAAGGTAGGATCTAGCACGTGGCAGCGTTAGGAAGGTTGTATGGTGACAAACTGGCGTTGCTTCTTGCAATAAAGTTCTGTGAATAGGTGGTAGAGGCCTGGCCCAATGTCACGGCTGGAGAAGGACCAATACAATGTCGGTGGTCTACCACAAAGGGTAGAGTATAATGCTTTACATTAGTGGTCTCTCAATATCTCCAAACCACAACCCCTCTTTCTATGCTGGAACCCTGTCCCATCTAGCTGGGACCCCGTCCCATTTACAGTCTAGGGCAGGGTGGCCACGACATCATGACACCTGCTCCCATTGCCCAGCTAGAGAACCCCTGCTGGGCATCTGTTAAGGCACTGGCTCTGGTGAATTGTAAGAACGGTCATTGTGGGTGGGAGCATATTTTTGACTTGGAGAGTGCAGCATGGAGCAACTAAGAAAGCACCTCTATGGAACTAGAACTGATTCTGAGTGGGACGTTAATGCCAAAAATCCAGCTGGTAATAAGTCCCTGGGGAGCGTCCCGGGGTTTTGCACTGAGTCAGGAAGGGCTTTGGAGGATGTCACTGGAATCTTCTCCTGGAGAGAGAAGGAATTGTTCCATAATAATTACCTTTAGATGTCATAAAGCATTAACTCCAGTGGGCCTGCACAGGTGCTGGTAGTTTTGTCTGTTAATTCACTGGGAATAATTTAGCAGCCGGCAACTGTATCTCTCAAGTGACTAGGTGCAGCCCTTTGAAGCTGGTCCTGATGATCCGCTCAGCACCCAGTTTGATTTCATCGCATCTGGGTGTGTGCGCTATCTGCCATGGAACCGCTGGGCAGCTGCCGGTGATGTGTGGATGTTCATTTGATTCCAGCTTCAGATGCAACAACCCACTGCCATCATTCCCACATTACAAAAGGATGCTGGGAACAGGCGGACACCGAGGCTTACAATCTAAATAAATCAGAGAGACACAGGGTTGGAGGGGGGCAAAGAGGTCTAACAGGCAGAGTGGACAGTGTCATGGCAGCAAACAGCACGTTCATTCCACAGTTTTATTTTTCTTTTTTGTTGTGGGGCTGGGTTTAGTGAGGTGGAGCTCTGCTGTAGAGAAAAGGAAGGGGTTGAAGGGGACAGGGCAGAGGAGGAGCAGGGTAGGACTGGTGGGTCTGGAGTGAAGTTAAGATGAAGAGTCTGTGCAGGAGGGTCAGAGGGAGGGCTGGAGCAAACCGTCAAGCAAGGCGGAGGGAGAGAATCAAAGGACATCCCATAATTTGGACTGGAACGGCCACAGGCCCCTGCTTTGCCTGCCCTTGTTCCTACCACAAGGAGGCTCTGGCTGGATGTTCTCTTCAGTTGTATCTGAAGTCCACATGGTTGGGGAGAAGGAAGTGCACTGCCTGGGTCTTAGTGCCCCCAGAGTGTGTGTGTATGGGGGGGGGGGCCTTCCCCGCACAGTTCTGGGGTGGAGGGGAGGGGTAAACCCCATTTTTAAGTAGTCCCTGCTTTGGCTGCTTCTGGTCCTGCTGGTCGGAGTCCCCCCAAATCTATCCTGTGCACTTGGAATAGGAAATGTATCCACGGAGCATTCCCCCCCAGTTCCTTGTCTCTTTGCTGTTTCCTTTGTTGTTGCTGAGGATCTCCAAGTCAAAGCATAGGGAGCTGAATGGAAGACAAGGGGAGCAAAAGATTTTACACATCGAAGTCCGAATCAGAGTAGTAATAGTGACCTTCAACCCTTGCTGGGCTGTCCCTTTAGGGGCAGGCCAGGGCCACCACATCACTGCCCCAAATGCTGGCCCTTTAGGGTAGGCATTCTGGGACTCGTAGTTCCCCAGAAGGATCATGTGACCAAACTGGAACAAACCCTACTGGGAAACAGTGCAGGACTATATAAGGCAAGCTCTGTGCTCAGTCTGGGAAAGACTCCAGAAGAGCCTGGGAACTGCTGCATGGTGACCCAGGGCAGATGCCTAAGATGGGCCATTGGAAAGAAGCCTGTGGTAGAGTTGGGGATAGAAAGCCTAGGCAGTTGGCACTGTTGCAAGTTGCCCCGAAAAACAGAGTTGCCTGGGGCTGCAGGTATAGGTTCCCAAGGACAAAGCCCGGAGTAAAGGCGGGGATTGGACTCACCTATGCTGCCACCTAGAGATGATGAGGGGGAAAACTCTGCAGCTAAAGAAGAGCACAGGGGCAAGAAGGTGTGGCCCAATGTTTCGCCCTAGAGAGGAGAGAAAAAAGAGAGGCCTTCGGTGAAGGGCTGAGACCAGCAAGAAGCTAGATGGGGAAGACTGTGGTTTTTCATTTGATTTGGACTTTTATGTGCCCCAGAAAGGGAGGACTCTTATTGGCTTAGTTGGAAGGCTAAACTCCAAATCACCAGTGCACCCCTATTGAATCCCCTGCACTAAGTGGAGGGATAAACGAGGCCGCATCTCCACACCAGACCCCGTAAGATGATGTTGGGCTGCACGTTGTGGCACATTTCAACTTCTCCTGGCTAAGTAACTTGGATCTTCTAGAAAACAGAAAGGACCAAGTTCCTCCTAGGTGTAACTGCACTGATGAATCTTGGCCTGTAATTACAAAATGGACAACTTTCTCAAAAGAACTACTTTCTCTCCACAAATGAGGGGAAAAAAGTGTTACCCAGATTGTCATAAATATAAAGGGAAGGGTAAACACCTTTAAATCCCTCCTGGCCAGAGGAAAAAACCCTTTCGCCTGTTAAGAATCTAGGATAACCTCGCTGGCACCTGACCAAAATGACCATTGAGGAGACAAGATACTTTCAAAGCTGCGGGGACAAAGGGTTCTCTCTGTCTGTGTGATGCTTTTGCCGGGACCGGAGCAGGAATGCAGGTCAGAACTCCTGTAAAGCCGTCACCTTCATCCCCCAACTAAAACCTCTCCAACGCATTGCCAAGGATCTACAACCTATCCTGAAGGATGACCCATCACTCTCACAAATCCTGGGAGACAGGCCAGTCCTTGCCTACAGACAGCCCCCCAACCTGAAGCAAATACTCACCAGCAACCACATACCACACAACAGAACCACTAACCCAGGAATCTATCCTTGCAACAAAGCCTGTTGCCAACTGTGTCCACATATCTATTCAGAGGACACCATCACAGGGCCTAATCACATCAGCCACACTATCAGAGGCTCGTTCACCTGCACATCTACCAATGTGATATATGCCATCATGTGCCAGCAATGCCCCTCTGCCATGAACATTGGTCAAACTGGACAGTCTCTACGTAAAAGAATAAATGGACACAAATCAGATGTCAAGAATTATAACATTCATAAACCAGTTGGAGAACACTTCAGTCTCCCTGGTCACGCGATTACAGACATGAAAGTTGCGATATTACAACAGAAAAACTTCAAAACCAGACTCCAGTGAGAAACTGCTGAATTGGAATTCATTTGCAAATTGGATACAATTAACTTAGGTTACCTTGCATAATGACTTAGCCACTCCCAGTCTCTATTCAAGCCTATTTCCCCTTGTTTTCCAACCCCCCCCCTTCCTCGGACATTCTTGTTAAACCATGGATTTATGCTGGAAATGGCCCACCTTGATTATCATACACATTGTAAGGAGAGTGATCACTTTAGATAAGCTATTACCAGCAGGAGAGTGGGGTAGGGGGAGAGAAAACCTTTTGAAGTGATAAACACCCATTTTTTCATGGTCTGTGTGTATAAAAATATCCTCACTGCATTTTCCACTTTTATGCATCCGATGAAGTGAGCTGTAGCTCACGAAAGCTTATGCTCAAATAAATTGGTTAGTCTCTAAGCTGCCACAAGTCCTCCTTTTCTTTTTGCGAATACAGACTAACACGGCTGCTACTCTGAAACCTGTAAAGAGTTAGTGAGCAATCTAGTTAGATATGCTTTAGATTCTGTTTTGTTTAAATGGCTGATAAAATAAACTGTGCTGAATGGAATGTATTTTCCTGTTTGTGTCTTTTTGTAACTTAAGCTTTTGCCTAGAGGGATTCTCTATGTTTTGAATCTGATTACCATGTAAGGTATTTACCATCCTGATTTTACAGAGGTGATTCTTTTACTTTTTCTTTAACTACAATTCTTCTTTTAAGAACCTGATTGCTTTTTCATTGTTCTTAAGATCCAAGGGTTTGGGTCTGTGTTCACCTATGCAAATTGGTAAGGATTTTTATCAAGCCTTCCCCAGGAAAGGGGGTGTAGTGCTGGGGGGGGGGAAGACGTTTCCAAGTGGGCACTTCCCCTATTCTTTGTGTAACACTTTGGTGGTGGCAGCGTTTAACCTAAGCTGGTAAGAATAAGCTTAGGGGGTCTTTCATGCAGGTCCCCACATCTGTACCCTAGAGTTCAGAGTGGGGAAGGAACCTTGACACAGATATTTTTATCTATACTAATTAGGCTTTAAAAATGTGATGACTAACTGTGCAGCCCTTACCTAATTCTAAAGTTGGATAACTGCAGATCGAGATAATGTGTTTTTAATTTCCTATCTTTATCAGGCTGCTGGTATGCAAATATGTAGAAGACTGTTTAATAGCAGAGACTCACTCAGTGTTAAAGAAGAATTGAAGAGGAGACTAGGTAGAAAAGTACAATGAGACAGCATCTGTCTAGCTGGTGTGTAGTTTGAATGCTCAAGGCAAGTGTTTGGTGGGTAAAGAATGGTTTTATGGTGAAGGCCCTGAATTGGGACTCAGCAGGCAGGGTTCAATTCCTAGCTCTGCAACAGATTTCTTGTGTGACTGTGGGCAAATCACTTAATCTCCCCATCTCAATTCCGCAGCAGTTATATGAGAACACTAATGCTTCCTTTGTGTGTCTTGTCCATTGATATGGTAAGCTTTTCCAGGGTCCAGATGGTCTCTCCCTATGTATATGTTCAGGCCTACCAGAGTGGAGCGGATGTCTCGCTTGGGACTGAAGAAGAGGTTGTGCTTCATAGGAGCAGACCGGGGGGAAATAAGCTGTATTGGACCTTTGCTTGGTTCAGTTTACTCCCCCTCAGCGTGCAGGATTCCCCCACTGCCCACCATCTTCTGCCCAGGAGGAGGAGGAGGAGGAGAAGGTGGAGTGGTGGTCCGGGAGCAGCTGCTTCCACGATATAAGTAGCCTGCTTAAGGGATTGAGGGGTCACATTACGCCTGAATGGGTTTCCTTTGAAACAAGAGAGAAATGCAGCTTTATCTTAGCAGTCTTCCAACTCCCTGGCACCCCTTGGATTTCCCATATTGTCCAAAAAGTCAATATCCCCCGTGGATAACACTCTGAGCCCCTCTCCTGTGCAGATATCACTGGATGGCTTGTTAGTCTTCAGCTACTTAATTCCTTATATTTCTCTTTTATTTGATCCTGCCGTGGCGCTGTTCTCTGCCCCTCTGGAAATGTTATTCAGTATGCTGAGGTCTTTGTGGAGATGTATGCAGTTTGCTAAAACAGCCTCTTTTGTGGGTAATTTTTTTTTAAGTTAATCACTTCTTAGAATGCAGCTCCTGAGTCTAAGAGCAACGAGGGACTCTGCTTCAGCATGCTGCCTGATTAAATTTTAAAATAGCCTATTTCCACTTACATACATTACACTATGTGCAGTAAATGTGAAGTGTGTATATTTTGCCTTCCTGATGTTTATACTCTGATTAAACACTCAAATAGCGCAGCATCTTTCATCATATTTCCTGGAGTCCTGACAAGTGCTAATAGGAATACTGGTTTGAGCTATTATTAGAACCTTGAGAAAGAAAGGTCCTTTATTTTTATCTGTGCCTTAAATACATAATAAAGTCCATGCTGTCCATTTAATTGATGCTCAGCTAGAAGCAGAGCAAGCCGACTAGCAGTGGAGAATATGACATTTGACTCCATCAAATTGAAAAGTAATGATAAAAGGTGATTAATGATATAAAAATGCAATTACTGGTTGACACTAAGACTCACAAGGAGGGGTTGGGGCTTTCCCTACTGCTGGGAAATGTGTATGGTATATAAATGCTGCTTGACATTGCTGGCATTGGTTGAACTGTAAATGTTTTATGTCTCTCACCTCAGAAAAGCTCACCGGCAAGCCAGTCACAGGAGCACACTCCGTTGCTCTTCAGCTACATTTTCATTGTCCTCAGAATACACGCTGAGACCCCCTCCCCCAAAGCCCTTGACATTAAAAGCTAATGATGGGTGAGCTTGTTTTGACCAATTTTGTTTCTGCTTGAACATTATGGGTTTGAAAGTTCAACTCCAATGTAACTGGATTCATGGGCTCAAGAAACAGAGCATACTGGGGGGGGGGTGGAGGGGGGAAATCTGGTTGAAAAAATCAGAGTGCAAGCTGAAAGTGACAGGTGAGTAGGACTAAAAAGAGAGAGGGGGACTCAAGTAGGGGTTGGGAGAAAGGGAGAGAAATGATAATTTGTGTCAGCTTGGCTTTTGGGCATCTGATCTGTTCTAATGTGGTGTATAGCGAAGGCTTCCCTTCTGGCTTGAAAACCATGTTTTTGTTCTTAAAAATTAATCCTCTTTCACAGGAAAGAATATGGCTCTACATTGCAGAGGGGAATTAATGAACTTGGACTATACTTCAGACTTCAAGACCTCACTCAAGTCCTTTTGATTTGTGCAAGATCTCAACTCCACAAGGTTCTCTCTGCCCTGCTAACCTGCTGAGCAACAGGACAGAGGCAACAGGACAGAGATACCACTTAGCAGTACTTGGTAAACGGGTAGCGTTCAACCTCCAGGGTCTTGGAAAATACAACCGAATTACACTGGGTCAGAAGCTGTGCAAGATTCAGCTGATTGCAAATAAACAGTCCTATCCTGCAAGGTGCTCTGTGCACTGTGCTCAGCACCTTGCAGGATCAGGCAAGAAAGTTTTAATATTTTGTTGCACGGGTGGATTTAAGATTACATAAAGCAATGCTGCCTTGCTTCCAGCGACTCTTCCAGCATATAACGCCTCTTTCATCACTGTTTAAAAGAATGAATACCTGCTTAATTCATGGGATCACATTTGGATGGCTGACAGCATATAATAGAGGTCAAGAAGAATTGTATAGCTTGATCTTCACTTCAGTGGCCAGGAGTTGGCTGGTATAGATGAAGGATACTTATAAAAAGATTATAATGGTAATTTGTAAGCTTTCACTTGAAGCATCACCGTTGAATCTGTTGTACCGGTGAAGCCAGTGGCTACTCTCCAAACCTTTGATAAATCACTTCATTGCTAGCCTAATGAGTTCTTCATGACCAGAAGATTTCTGCAGTGGGCCATTCAACATGCTATTTTCCATTCCAGTGGCCAGGACTGAAAAGGTGGTCCCACGCAGAACAATTGGGCAGCCAGCTTGAGACTTCAGCATAATTTGAGACGGGAGTCTAGCTGTCGAACACCAGATGTTCTACCTTTTATAAAAGGCTTGCCTGGACATGGCTTAATTTATCTTCACCTCATTAGCTGCGGAGGTCACTACAGCACCACCTGATTTGAAATAAGTGATAAGATTAATTTCATTGCCTTTCTGGGTGAGACGTGTCAGATTTTCAGTCAATCACAAACTTGGTCACCTTCTGTGAAATCTTTCACCGGCTTTGCCAGAATCTCTAGAACTATCTCACTGCGCCTATTTGTTTCTTTTCAAGGGGAAAAATGACATAAAAATTGAACCATTGGGGAGTTTCATAACAATAAGGTGGATTGCTAGAAGACTGCAGTCTACATATAGGAACAAATATGTCTGACTTTCTTTAAAAATCTTCTCAGGGTGAAATTCAGCCCTGTACAGAAGTCCATCACCTTACTCCTCAAAATAGGGCTTATCTAGATCGTAAGTAGTGCATATGTAACCCACTGATCAGTGTGCATCACAGGATTCCCTCTGTGCCGGATCCACAGAGGATAAAAGTCTCTTACTGCCCCACTGAGAGCACCTTGGTTCTTCAGCTATTTATTTTTCTCAGCTATCCAGCAATGAGACTCCAGCCACAGGATTTATCACTTTTAAAAAATGGATTGTATCAAAATGGTGTTTTGTCCAAACCAAGGCCAACACTAATAAAACCGAAGTCAAGATGGTGTTTTGTTTAGGGACAGAGTTGTGAATACAGTTGCTGTTGGCAGTTGTTGGCTGGGTGTGTGTGTGTTCTCGCTGTGTGTTGCACTAGCTCTGTGCAGATAGCGGACGCAGCAGACTTCGATCGAACTGCCCAAGAAGACCATAGATTCAGTTCAGTGTCAAAGGCGCCCAGCCAGGTTTATTGCCAACAAAGCATGGTCCCAGCTCCCTGGATCGATGTCTACAGTTACACTAGTCCGTGACAGTGGACCAGCTCAGGGAATGGTGGGACTTTCCACTCCCCCCGTCTATTGGACAAAGACACCCGTATGTGACCCCTCTTTTATACACTGATACAAACAAGTTACGTATTGCCCCTCTGACATGGGTAGTTACCACCCTTTACCTGGCACCTGTAGGTTTGATCAAAACATCTCTATCCATCATCCTGACCTCCTCTTTAGGAGGGGTGAAGTGCGCCTTTATCATCTTCCGGGCATGTGTTTACACCATAAGCTTGCATTGGGGTGTTCTGGTACCACCCTTCTGGAATGTGTCTACCTGAATACTTAGTGCCTAGGAGTGCTCGTGCTTTTGTAATGCCAGCCCTGTTCTTGCCAAGTTCATGTATGGGACAGTGAACCTGCAAGTAGGCAGGTTTTGAAAAAGGGCCTGATTTTTGCTCATAACTAGGGTTGCCAACTTTCTACTCGCACAAAACTAAACACCTTTGCCCGGCCCCTTGCCTGGCCCTCCTCCGAGGTCCTGCCCCTGTCCCTTCCCACTCACTCCATCCCCCGTCACTCAGTCGCTTGCTCACCATCCGTGCCTGGCTAATAGCCATTGATGGACCTATCCTTCATGAATTTATCTCATTCTTTCTTGAACCCTGTTATAGTCTTGGCCTTCACAACATCCTCTGGCAAAGAGTTCCACAGATTGGAACTATCTGTATGGCCCTGAGGATGTCACAGCTGTGTGCTGATTGGGCCACAAGTGGCCCGTGAGCCACGGGTTGAGAACCACTGATGTGTACAGTGTCTAGCTCAATGGGGCCACCACGACATATGGGCACTACCACAATATAAAGACTGAATAACCACCAGGATTCTGAGCCAGATTCTCAGTGGCTGTAATTCAGCATAGCACTATTGACTTGTGGCTAACAAATCCTGTGTGTCAAAGGCAATTAATGCAGTGAAAATTATACATTCATTGGTTGTAATTTAGAGTCACTTGGGATTAAAATATTCCCCTCTCTCCTTTCAGGAAGTATACACAGATTCTTTTTACTTCACGTCCAGTAATAGGCATCCAATTGGTTATAAATGTTTTATAATAGCTGCCACTTTAGAAAGTTTCTTCCACAAACCAGTCACAGCAACACATTCATTTTTGCCTTCCCTACATTTTCATTGTTATGCAAACAATGCATTTGAAATATGTGTCTAAACAAAGGTTTATTGATGCTGCAGGCAGTGCTGGTGGGTGCTGGGATTTTTTTTTTCGCAGCAGAAGCAAAGTGTAAAGCTAAATTGGTAGATTTCACACCACTCTCTCTTGCATGTGCAAAATAAAGGGGGATTTAATTCATCTACTTCTGTGTGGGTCTTTTCTGGGTTTTGATGTTGTTTGGCTTGTTCGTCTGAGTTTTAACCCTCTGGTAGCTGTAGCAACGGAAGCCAACACTTTAGACTTGTGTTGGCTGACTGATAGGAGCATTGTAAGGTTTAATCTGATAGGAGAGGGAAGGTGGTTCAGATTCATGGCAGTGGCAGTTAGGCATCTAACTTGGTCCCGTTTTGAAAATCCCCAACGTCCATGCATTTAGAAGAACCCACAATACATTTTGTCTCCCATATCAACATGCTGATGGAAAGCATCACTCAGCTGTCAGCTCATTGCAATCTTTGCCATTTATTAGCATCAAAATCTCCAGAATTTTTGTGTATTTTTGTTTTGTTTAAAACAGCTTTATTAGGTACCAGGTAGAAAGGATCATCAGAATCCACTCCAAGAGTTCACAAAATTCAATACAGAATTTCCCAGGACTGAATGTCAGGTTAACACATTTTTACCTATGGGAAAAATATCTATGTTGCATTCCAGTCACAAAGGACATTAGCCACCAAACTCCTGATTTCATGGTTACCTAAACTGTATGGGCTAGATCTTCATCAAATGTAAACTGGTACAACACCAGGGACTTCAACAGAGCTATGCACATTTACACCATTTGAGGACCTGGCCCTATTTGTATTAAGTGTTCCCTCTTGTATGCAGTATTCAGTCCCCCTAAATGGGAACTGCAGTTGGTTACAACCCTTCTACATTATCCTACCCACAAAACATAGGATGATAGACACCTTCTGGTTGGTAATGTGCGTGTAGTTCAATTCATACTTTCTTCCTGCTGACTCCATTTTTCTAAACAGCAGGATATTTAAATACATTGTTTTGGGGGCTGACAGCCATTACAATGTTCCTTTAAGAGTGCAAGATGTCCAAGTCCAGACAATGGGTCAGAGCACCCTAAATTCCATAGTTAGGTATTGTGGAAATCATATTTCTGCGCCTACCTGTAAATGAGCATGGCAATATTGCTGCTGAAACCTCTTTGCATTCTAACTTTCCAAAGGATATATTTTTCTTCTGCAACATTGTGTATTGTTGCAATATTTCTCAATCAAAAGCCATCCTTTTATTCAGCCCTGTGTAGAGCATGGAATTTCATAGGAAAATTCAAATGAAAGATGGTGTTATGGTTAAATCAATTGAGTTGTAGTCCAGTGAATTCCCACCTCTGCCACAGACTTCTGAGTGACCTTGGGCATGACACGTAATCTCTCCTTATCATTGTTCCCCAATAGGTAAAACTGAAACAATAATACTTCCTTTCTTCCACCCTCTGTCTTGTCTGTCTAGATTGGAAGCTCTTTGAGGCAGGTTTGTCTCTTGCCAGGTTTAGCGCGAGCACAGTGGGGCCTTAATCTCAGTTGAGGCCTGCGTATGGAAAGCTGCTGACAAAGATGGTGTCCAAGGTCACAGGTCCGGCCCACGTGCCCTTATGTGTTTTGCTGAATTGCAGGGATGGCCACTGGTTCCTTGTTCTCTGAGGCATCCTCAGGAAGAGCTAACTGGAGAGCTGATTCTTCTTAATAGCCAATCAAGTTTGAATAGTCCAGTCACAATGGGCTGGCGAGACAGGATGTAAACTACCTTGTGGGTAGTGTCACCCCAAGAACAAACATATCTGAGATACAGATGCATAGCCAATATTCATAACTTCAGATACAGCGATGATACATGGGTTTAACCAGGATAATCATACCTGATTGTAACTTTTCCATTGACTCCTCACATGATATATTTTGTACAAGATTTGGTGTAATGAAACGGATATAATAATGGCATCAGTAACGTTATAAATGGTCACCCCTCTTTTATAAGGTGTCACAGCATTGTTTAAATCAATGAGAGTGTTGCCATCATCTTCTATGGGACTGCTTCAGAGTTTGGTGTCTTATCTGGCAACCATCTTTGTGAGTGATGGCTTCATTTCCATCCATTTCCTGTTTGCTGCAGGAAGATGTTTCACAATGGACGGTTAGCAGGTATTAAATCTCTTTAGGGATCTTCAGCTGTTGTAAATCAACATAGCTCTATTGACTACACTGGTGCTGTGTGCCTGCTGAGGATCTCACCGATTTGATGTTTAGGTTCCTATCCTGGGTTAACTTGGTTTCCCAAGTCAAAGCTCTCCTGGTTTATTGGCTTTCTTGGAGATAGAAGTAGGGACAGAAACTAATCCTAAATCTGTGTTCCTTAACTAATCTTCTGCTTTTTCCTATCTTTATAGGAGTGAGCTGTGCAATTTCCCCGCTAAGTTGGCTCCTCTTTGCATGCCAAATATTTTGAATCAGATATCTACAGAGGGGATTTTTATATTAAAAACCTGAATGAGTCTTTCCTGTAAATGTATTGTTCCGTTTCCCTTGGCTCAGTAAATACTCATCTTCATATGTTTGTTTATACATAAGATGAAAAAGTGTATTTTCTAACAGGTCATCCTTTATGAAAGCTACAATAAAAATGAGGCATATAAGCTATCAGAGACATAGCTACAGGCAAAAAGCAAAGTGGGCTTAGTGACCTTGATGTGCATGCCATAGTTGTTATGGCAACAGGAGGCTTAAATCACTGTTGCTAAGGCACAGAGAAAGCAAGCAAGCTCCATCGCTTAACGATCATTGTTCTCCAATAACTTAATTTCAAGGCTGGTGCAAGCAAAAATGCAAAATGAGTCAGCAAACAAATCTAAAGCACTTAGATAAAATGCTGATGCATTTTGTGTCCCCTCTGCCCACATCCCCTCCTGTAATGTCGTTGAAAGGAAACTCCGAGGGTTTACAAAACCTGGGTAGAGCTCAGTGATAATTCACAGCAAAATTTATTAAGAGCTGGAGTGCACGTTTAGGCACAGCTCTGAGCAAGGCACAACTTTGCGGTGCCCCAGGAATAGCACCAGGAGTCAGTGTGACAAGGAGACACAGCTTTGAGGCAAAATTCCTCTTCTGCTTCCTCCTTGTGCCGGGGAGGTAATTTGCTTCTGGCCTAAACAAGCAACCGATTATGTTACCAACCCATGGTGACTCAGCTGCATTGGTCAATAAGTAGAGGGACTGAGTCATTTCCCCCTACTCCTACCCACTCATGTACTCCATAAGGGAGCGAAGAGGTGCCACGACACCGTCCTGTTCCCTATATGGTCTGGGTAATCCAGGAAGAAGTAGAAAGAGAGTTGGTTATTATTCCTGTGCTCAGGCATACAGTCCAAATCACAACCTAGCCCTAAGTGGACGTAACCTTTCTTCCAGTTCACGAATTTCTGTGATGTTCAGATTTAGATTTTTCTCAGCTTTCTTCATTATTTGCAATTATTCACATTCTGTGAATGATCTACAGCCGGTTTATAAGTATTTGAGATGTGTTGGTTGGTTCATGGACTGTATGCTGGGTAATAACATGAGAGGACTCCAGCCTTGTAAAACTAAACTGGCTCTTTATTAAGAGAACTGTTTACACAGATGCTGCATTTTACATGTGCACACAGACTGACTTCTTGATGCCTCCCTCAAACGCTTCCCTCCTGTAACCTGCGAGCCTCCCTCCAAGTTCCATGCAGGTTGCTACATTTGTTAGTTTCTGTGGTATATTTCTCTTCCTTGACTGAGTGAGGATAACTCTTAGAATCCATGTTTCCAGGGTGAATACTCCCATTTTGAGTTATATTTTTTGCTTAAAATTCAATTCAGATTTGTAATGTTAGCCTAAAATTTCTAATTTCAAGAATATTCACAGAGAGCAAATGCAGCTGAAGACAAATCCATTGTCTATTTGCATCTCAGTCGCCGGGTTATTCACCCAACCACAATGTTCAGGTTTCCATCTTTGGTACACTTTCATAAATCTGTGTCTTAAGTGCAACAAAACGTAAAAGGAAAGCCCGGCTTCCCAAACCAAATAACCTATTACACTGAGACATTGCAGTATCATTGTTGCAAACTTGTCCTTCTGTTCTGTCACTGTGGAGTAACACTGGAGTTTTTCAGAAGGCTAATCGGAGATCACCTTAAATTCTAATGTAATTTCCAAAAAGGCCAGTTTTCAACATACACTGAATTCACAGCTCAAACCTTCATTATTACTCCAGAAACAGCAGCAACACTGGCAGTCAAAAGCAGCCTTCCTGAGTTTGTTCTAGTGGCAGACGGAAGGCTAATCAAACTGAACAGCGAGTTGTACAGAGGTGAGAGGTTTTCCAGTGGTAAAAACATGCATCTCCACTTCAAAAGCAATTACTCTTGGAGGGCTGCAATAGGCACAGATAAACATTTTATTGTCCAGCCAGACTGTTTGCTGGCTACAGATGATTAGGGCAGCTGGGTGGTGGTGGTGATAAGATTCTGGTCTAGGACTGGCGTAAATCAGGATGACCTTCAATGAAGTCAAAGGAGTGATATCAAGATACAACTGGTCTGAGATAGGATTCAAGCCTTAGGGTAAAATCCTGGCGTTACTGAAGTCAATAGGAATTTTTTCCATTGGCTTCAATGAGGCCAGGATATCGCCCCTAGTAATTCAATGTGGCACTAATGGTGGGTGTAGCTGTAGATGGGATAGGTCAGTGACTGGCTGGACTGCAAACGTGGTTCTCTTCTCTATAGTTCTTTATACTGCACTCTTCACCATAGTACTTGAGTGCCTTCTAGAAGTGCATTAAGCCATGTGGCTACACAGAAAACAAACATGGTTTGTTATCTCTCCCCCCCACCCCTCCCACCTAGAGGGAGAAACATGCATCCAGTGTCTTGTTGTGGTAGGGTAGTTTTAAAAAACTGTAAATATAACTGTTGTTATGTGTTTATATTAGAAAAGGTACGATCACAGAAAGGTTCCTTGCATGCTATGCAGAAGGTGATGAGGGCCATGAAAGTCCTTACTTGCTTGGGGAGTTCATTCTGCAGCCCCTGGAGAAAGTTCTGTTTCCTGGACAGACAAGCTTTAGTTTTATTGTTGAGCGCTCCACTGTGCCCGAGGAGCAAAGTTGTTGATCACGATCTTTGCCCCGAAGCTTTGGACAATCTTCTAGATATCCTGGACCCAGGCCAGGCAGGCCTTTGAAGATGGTGCCTAATTTAGATGGTTTCTGGCTGCTTGTGTGAAGTCACTGGAGCTAGCTTTGCGTGGAGTCTGCTTAATAGCAACCCGCAGGTTGACAAACTTCCAGTTCATAGCAACATTTTGCCGGGAGCCAGTCCTGCCCCATTCACTTTCATGTTAATGGCGTTTGGATCTTGGCAATGGCATGCTGCTCATGAACAACATCGTGTGGGAGAAAGCGAAATGTCCTGTATATGTGAGTAGCTAAGAAATAAGGTGCCGGCAGGTGCTCAAGAATATACAGCGCAGTTCCTGGGGTTTGTAGGACTAGCGAAACCTGCTGTGCCATGCGGATGCAGGCTAAAACACTCCAGTGCTGCTAGTCCTCCAATGCCTTCCCACCGTTCCCACCGACGGTCCGGAAGGACAGCCGAACGCTCCCACAGTTCCCTGGGAAAGAATCAGAGAATGGCTCAGTTTACCGCTAAGAACTATGTGATGTGCCCCCAGAAGTCCTAGTGAGACACCCAGGTGAATGCAGCACCAGTCAGGACACAGTAACGTGAGTGTGGTTTTCCAGTGTGGCTGCTCAGAGCCAGGGTAGGCCAACCCGGGTGCCAATCGCCCCAGGTAATGCTGAAGTGAAGACGTACCCTTAATCTCCTTTGAAAAGCTTGACCTAAAGGTCCGTTCCTGAGAGCTGCTGAGCACGCACAATCAATGGGAGTTGTGGGTGCTCAGTATCGCTCAGGAACAGTGCACTATATCCATAACTCTTGCGCTTTCTACAAGCTACCAATGTGGTATTTGCTTTGGGGACGTTCGAATGCCAGTCTTGGTTGCCTGATCAGCCATGTTTCTGGTCCACTTTTTTAAAAAATAATTTTGTTATGCTATCAGTCTCTTGCCCTCAGCAGTCATTGTTCCTAACCATGGACTCTCTTGCATGGGCTGATCCTCCGTATGAGAGCATTGCTGCTACTTGCATCTAGACTGACACAATCCCTTGGTCGCTGGGATTCAAAATCCTTTTTGTGGCACCACTTCAATGAAAAATGGGGGCTTGAGGCGTCCATCGGAATGAGTAAGCACAGCCAGCAGTTAACTGATTTCATTTGCATGTCTCATGAGGAAGGAATTATCCATTGTCAATCCAAACCCGGTGGCACTTTGGCCACTGCCTTATTAGTTGTGAATGCAAAGTTAACTGACCAAAGAGCTCCCTCCCTTTCCAGATATTTGGACCACTTCTGGTTGTCGGGTTTTTTGTTGTTGACATTTCAGTATTGAAATGAATGTACAAGGAGCATCCTAGCTCAGCAGCTAGAGGAACTTCAGTTGTATTGGCTTAGGGACAGATTCTGCCTTCCTTACTTCGGCTGGGTAGTATCTTACTCCACAAGTAGAGCCATTGATTTCAATGGGACTATTAAGACTGAGTAAAGGAGGCAAAATCAGACCCTCCGGGCTTGTCTATCCAGCGAAGCAAAGCGGGTGTAGGGGTGTGATTTGAGAATGCGCCAATGTGTTGCACGCTAGCTGCCTCGTGTAGACCCAGTTGGTGGGCTCTGAAAGGTACCTAGTTCACTTTAACAGGCCCTTTTAGAGCGCTCCGGCAGGGTCTCCGTGGGGCAGTTAGAACCCAACCTGTTAGAACTCTCTGCATATCACGCCCCCCGGAGAGTGCTTTGCGGCACTGTGTAGACAAGCCCTTAGGGGTATAACAAAAAAGATTGGTCTCTCATATATCTTGAAACTAACCAAGGACTCCAAAGAGGTAGGAAGCCGTTTTGTTATGTTGAGGATGCTTTATTGCTTGGTCCTCCTAGATGTAGTTGGCTACTGTATGTTAATGCTGGAGTTTGAATGTAAACCAACCTCACAGTAGCCAATAAAAATACAAGAGCATTAAGTGAGGAGAGTCGTTGGAGACAAGTACTTACAAACACAGAATATATGAAAGAACTATCAATCTGACCAGTGAAATGTTAGAAATAGAGCAATGGGCTCTAGGAGTTTGTATGGGACTGCCGGCCTTCCATTCAAGTGTTGTTTGCGCAGGTATTTACATTTGTGTCTTTGTTGTTAGAGTGTTTGACTTTCTTGGGCTCAGCTCCAGCACTGTAATTGGTCTGGATACTGCAGCTGCCCACGTGGAGCATAACACAGGAGCAGGCCCTCAGGGGCGTTAGGGGTTTTTTAGTTTTGTTTTGCCTGTAAATGAATGGCTAGTAGTGGTATCAGTGAGTGAGTTAGCGTGTGTGTATGGGTGGAGGGTATGTATAAACACTTGTCAAACTCTTGTGTAAGGCTTTATCTTCACTGCAAAAAAAAAAAAAAAAAAGGGTGTGTTTTTACCAGGGTTAACTAATGTGCGTTCCCTATCCTGCTGGAAAATCCTAATGAAGACATGGCACTTGTAGTTTTACTACAGGGTAAACTAGACCAGCTCAAACCTGGCATGATTATGGAGCTCACCAAGCCTAGCTACCTTGGAGTTAAAAACTACAGATGCCTTGTCTCCACTGAGATTTCACAGCGAGATAACTAACATATGATAGTTATCTCACTGTAAAAATGCCGAATTGTTTGGCAGTGAAGACAAAGCCTAAGAGAGATACTGCAGGCTACAATATTTACAAGTGCCTGGCAGATCTGTAACTTGATGTCTTTAAATCATGATTTGAGGACTTCAGTATTTCAGCCAGAAGTTAGGGGGTCTAATATAGGAGTCAAGGGGCTGAGGTTCTGTGGCTGCGATGTGCAGGAGGTCAGACTAGATGATCATGCTGGTCCCTTCTGGCCTGAAAGTTTATGAGATCTGTAATAAAACTGCCATAAAAGTATATGGATAGTTGAATTTATTGGTACCTTCCTCCCCGTCCCCCGTCACTCCCTGGAGTGTTTTCCTGAAGAAAGGTGAGAGTAGCCCGAGTTCCATTAGGGAATCGCCTGTGTGTTTGGGAAAGGGAGGTTACAGGGATCTTGAAAATCATCCAGATGCTGCCTAAACCACATCTTGCCCTTCTTCTGATATGGAGTCTTAAAAAGTAAAGGAGTAGCAGCTTTCACCAGTCAGTCTCTTGCTTCAAGACTGAATGTATTGTTGCTGAAGTCTGGAAGTTTAACCATTAAAGACATTTTTTAATTGCAAATTGAGTTGTCTACTTGAAAGATTAGTCTAGTGTTTTATGGCTGGCTAGTATATCTTTTAATTGACTGTCCATCAAATATCTTTGATCTGAAGAACAAGGGCTCATGAGAGGCAGAGTTGCTGCTCTGTCTGGGTAATTCAGGGTAATCCAGATTGTCTCATTCTGCAGGCTATAGTTAATGTGAATTGAGTCCGCAGACTGCTGTTAGGCTCCTGTCTCTGCTGAACTTGTTGATTTATATTCCAGCAGGATATCAAAAGAGATAATGGGATTTGTGAGGAAAGTTGATTTTACTTTGTTATCTGGTGGGGCATAACGTCATCCTCTGAACTAGAAATACTGGAAGTTGGTAATTACTCAGCACTATGGCAGATGGGGAAAAAGGAGGATTCCAAAGCTATTCAGTCTGACCAGGCTCTGGATCATCTCCTCTCTAGCAGTACCATCATAGAGTTTCCCTAAGTCATTCCCTTGGGGCAGAGAATGATAGCAAATCTTGTATAGCCAACTCCAGGAGCTCAAAAATCATGAATGAGGCCTTAAAAATTATAAAAAGTTTACATTAATGGAATTTTTTAAATAAAAAGTTTGGGGATTCTTTTAAATCTGTCTTCTGGGCCTTTAACGGTATACTTGCAACTGTGAAGGCTAGACAATTTTTATTAGTAAAAGCTGAGACTCTTATGAATCACCGGACTCTGGAAGCTGGGACTCTGAATCAGGCAGAACCGGGACTTGAATGAGGGACTCCTACATCCCAGGTGAACGCCCTTACTATTGGGTTATTGGCTATTCTGGGGGGGGGGGGGCACTCTCTTTCTCTTCTCCCCACTCCTCTACATCCTGGACGCAAGAAAGTCTCATGGAAATCTGTTTTGTCAAAAACTTCCTGACCAGCTGTAGGTGTAAAAGTCCAACTACATTGCTTATAACCATCATTGACACATCCTATGCGTGTTTGCAAAATGCTTATAACCTCTATCAATCATGGATAAACCCTTTCTATATTACACCTCTACCCCGATATAACACTGTCCTATAAAATCTTACCACGTTATAGGTGAAACCGCGTTATATCGAACTTGATTAAAATTTTGAAGAGAGTCACCAATCCCACTTCTGTTCTGTATAGGTTCTTGTAACAACCTCACCATCATCACATGAGTGCCTTCCAATATGCTACTTCATCCCATAAAGTATGAATATCTAAAATATGATCTTTCCATAACTAAACTTCCCACCATTGCCTGGTTTTAATCAAAATTAGCCCCAAACAAAACCACGATGGGAGGGGGAAAAAAAACAAAAAATGATCCTTTAGGAATTTTTCAAAAAGAATTTATCTAGTTTCTAAAATAATTTAATGGAGGTTGTGCTTGGCCTTTTCAATCATTTCACTTCAGAGTAAGGGAAATAGGGGCTTTTAAAAGTTTTCATGGTGCTCAGGGATTAGTGCTCTCTGTCATGTAGCCTTTCATCATGAGCTAATATTAAATGCTATTTATGATCATCATTGGTGTCAGAAGCTATATCAACATCTGTAATCACTTCAGCTTCATCCTGTGGATAAAAAGCTTTTAAGGTCTCAGCGTACAGTTTCAAAAAGCTCTGTGTCCAAACTTTCACCAGTTGATTATCATCAGTGCTGCAGTCCCACTGAAAATGTTCACCATAAACAAAAGCAATCCTATTGAATTCAATATGATTACTCTATTTGAGTGACTGCACACAGAAGAGGGGTTTAGAGGTTCACAAGCTCACCTCTAAAAAGGAGACTTCAGTACTAAAAATTGTTTAGAGTCAAGGCAGGCTAATTCAGCCTTGCAACACCCCATATAGTATTGTTTTGCTGTTTAAGTATCTGCCTATCATTTGCTCATCAAATTACGAGAAGCTGGATATGAGTCAACAGTGTGCCCTTGTTGCCAAGAAGGCCAATGGCATTTTGGGCTGTATACGTAGGGGCATTGCCAGCAGATCGAGGGACGTGATCGTTCCCCTCTATTCGACACTGGTGAGGCCTCATCTGGAGTACTGTGTCCAGTTTTGGGCCCCACACTACAAGAAGGATGTGGATAAATTGGAGAGAGTCCAGCGAAGGGCAACAAAAATGATTAGAGGTCTAGAGCACATGACTTATGAAGAGAGGCTGAGGGAGCTGGGATTGTTTAGTCTGCAGAAGAGAAGAATGAGGGGGGATTTGATAGCTGCTTTCAACTACCTGAAAGGGGGTTCCAAAGAGGATGGCTCTAGACTGTTCTCAGTGGTAGCAGATGACAGAACGAGGAGTAATGGTCTCAAGTTGCAATGGGGGAGGTTTAGATTGGATATTAGGAAAAACTTTTTCACTAAGAGGGTGGTGAAACACTGGAATGCGTTACCTAGGGAGGTGGTAGAATCTCCTTCCTTAGAGGTTTTTAAGGTCAGGCTTGACAAAGCCCTGGCTGGGATGATTTAACTGGGAATTGGTCCTGCTTCGAGCAGGGGGTTGGACTAGATGACCTTCTGGGGTCCCTTCCAACCCTGATATTCTATGATTCTATGATTCTACTGTCCCATCCTGTAAAAGAGATTAGGAGCCCAGGAGAACAGCAAATTTAATTGTAGACTTCTCTATGCAAATTCTATGATAAAGCAAGGCTTGATCACCTGTTTGCATGAGCAAATACCCTGCACTTGTAAATGCACCTGCAAACGGATGCACTCGCAAAATATTGGCAGGCACAGTTAAGAAAATGCTCAGCATATTCTATTTCAGAAGTAAGCTCCAGGATAAGTACCACCATCACTTGGTTTTTCTCTGTGAATATCTGGCCTCCCATTACATGTGTGTATCTTTCAGACACTTCTTTAATAAATGCATGGACCAGGAGCCACCTGTACAGATTGTTACTAGACTAGGTGCATTTGTATTGAAGCCTAATGCTTTTTCTCAGCTGTGGGCCTTAGGAATGGTTGGGCATCGTAACTTAGCTCCTCTCTTGGTTGAATTGGTTTGAGGATCTGGACTTTCAGTTCTTTCACAGGGGACTAGGGTGACCAGATAGCAACTGTGAAAAAACAGGACAGGGGGTTGGGGGTAATAGGCGCCTATATAAGAAAAAGTCTCTAAAAACAGGACTGTCCCTGTTTTTAGAGAAAAAATGGGACATCTGGTCACCCTACAGGGGACCAACATGGCTAACTTCTACAGATGATGCGTGAGTGGGTATACGATGACTGATTTTGTCTTGAGAGTCACCTTCCTAGGTGTGTGGCTAGTTTTGTCCCATACAGTACAACCTCGCCTTTTGTTAAATGCTAAACTTGGCCACCAGCACCCTATGCTCCTCACCATAAAAAAAAAAAAAAAATCTTAAAACAGCCGTCACTCTTCCTATGGTGTAGCTCTTACACAGGTATGTAGGAATTGCCAGACTGGGTCCATCTCATACAGACACTGGTTCCCAACAATGGCCAGTAACAGGTGCTTCTGTGGAAGGTGCAGGAATCCCTGCACTAGGTGGTTATGGGATAACTTACCCTTAGGGGACCTTTCTTCATAAATCCCCTTAGTTAAGGGGGCTTGTGCTTTGAAGGGGTTTCTATCTTTAGTACAAAGTTCCTTTAGCAAGGAAAAAATGCTGGTTGTGAATGCTATACATTTCAGCTGTATAATCCTTGGAGGAGGGAAAGAGGGGTTTCTGTTAGGAAAGAGCTTGGCAAATTCAATGCAAACTCTAAAAAAATAAAGGTTTCCAACCCTCTGAACTCTGCTCCCTCGTGAAGGACCCTTGAGAAGGTGAGAGACACGTTTGTTCTCCAGGCATTGATCGCCTGCTGGATTCTATTCGAGCTATGCCAAATGGAGATCCTATCCTGCAGTTTGTGATTGAAAGATACTGCTAGCGGCAGGGACAGGCACTGTATTTGGAATGACGCCCAGTAAGCTCCGAGGCTCCTGTTTGTCCACTTCTTCACAAATCCCATGTTATGTAAAGATGTTTAGCTTAGTCTAACTCAAGGCTTCCTTCCATAATTGGGTCAGCACTGTGCCGATTCCAAATGGTCACATTGCGGATTACATCTGAGTTGGTATGTTACACTTCAAAGCCAGTGGCTCTAGCAGGCTGTGGGTAGTAGTGAGAAAGAACATAAGCTTTTTAGGTTCTGGTTTGATTAGCAGCAAGGTTTCATGGCAATTAGCTGGAGTGATGCTGAACAGGATTTGGCCTGTTCTAAATAGATTGGCCAACACCATGGTAGCGAACTCGATTCTTCACCCATGATCACATTCTAGTGCAGACAAGACTTTGGTAGCCATCCCCATCATCATCGCTCCTTGCAAGCCTATAATGCAGTAGATACAATGATTATAAGTGAAGCATAAATTATTATAAATGGCTCTAGCTTTTCTAAGGTTCAAGGTACTTACAAATGTGCTATGTGCAGTCCATCTCTTCTTTCTTCTGTTTCCCTGTAATGCTAGAACACTGCAGCTGCTGGGCCAGATTTTCAACAGTCCTCAGCCTCAAGCAGCCTCTGTTGAAAAGATAATGGGTTAGCTTGTCTTCAGATTCTATCTGACCCATTATTCTCCAGGGGCATTGTTGGTGTTGAGCATTTTTTAACCTCTGGGCCTCAAGTTTTTTATATACAATCATAAACGCTGACCTAAAACTTTCAGGATTTCTGTTTGAAAACCCAGTCTTCTGGTGATGCCAGTGGCAGGATGTATAACTTGCTTTTCATTGGCAGGCATGTCAATGAAAAAGCAAACCTACACGATTGGATAGTTGTGTTATCTAGAGCATTTTTGGTGATTACTTCCAACTCACTCTATCATAATTTAAATTACTGTAATCTAACATGGCCCTCGGCTACTCAATCCATGGAAAGAGTATCACTGAACCCACTGTGCTACTAGGATAAAGTTAACGCTCTATCTGAATTTAGAAAACAATTACATTGGCTTTCTTTTGGCCAGTAAGCGTGAGCTATACATTGTTACTGCATTTTGTCTTACAATTCTGTACATAATCTTTCTTCTCCCGATCTCAGTAGTAGACTCATGCGTAGGCAGATAGGACCAAATTTTTAAAGGTATTTAGGTGCCTAAAGATGCAGACAGGAGCCTATTAGGATTTTTCAATGGGAATTAGGTGGCTAAAATGTCTTTAGGTATCTTAAATATCTTTAAAAATCTGGCCCTTAGTTCATACTTATGAAATGGGATTGAGCTCAGATGTAGATTTATTATCTACAGTACATGCTCTACATTTTGGCAAATCAATCACTGCCTTTCCTGCTATGAAGTTCGAAAGCAGGCTGTCAACTGATATTAATCAGTCTTTGTCATTGCCCATTTCCAAAAAGCCATTTGCATTCTTGGCCTCACATTATATTCTGAAGCAAAAAATACCCAAACCAAACCAAAAAAACACACTGTACATTGTGATGAGTTACTGTAGATCTCTGACCTTATTGATTGCACATATGTAATGTAGGGTCTGTATTTCCTGAGTATGCCCAATTTATTGTATTTTTTTTTCCCTTTTCCCATTTTTCTGAATAGCTTTGTTTTTCTTAACAGACAAACCAGCTGTTTCCAAGTTCATTCAGATAGCTGAGAAGCTGATATAAATGTTATAAGTAACCGTAGACACCAAAGAACATTTGACTGTCGGAACGCTTGCTGTACATCAGGAAATGATTAATGATCCTTTGAAAACATAAAAGTCTGCAAGTGTATATGCTTATTGCTATTGTCACGTAGCAAGACTTTAAACTGCTCCAACTGTGGTAATGGGGAGTTTGGAACATATGTGGTGTGAGTACGTCTATTTCTTTCAAAAAGAAAAGGCGTACTTGTGGCACCTTAGAGACTAAAAAATTCATCCAATGAAGTGAGCTGTAGCTCATGGAAGCTTATGCTCAAATAGATTTGTTAGTCTCTAAGGTGCCACAAGTCCTCCTTTTCTTTTTGCGGATACAGACTAACATGGCTGCTACTCTGAAACCTATCATTATTTCTTTCAAGTAATCAAAGCTTTATAGATGGATCATTTCTCTTGCTGCAGTCAATGATACCGCCCCAGATTTGGTAGGCACAAGGATTGGATCTGAGCAGAACGATCTCTCTTATTTCAGATAAACCAACCAGTATAAGAAGACTTTTGCTGTAGGTGGAGCAACCTCTGGATGTATATGTCCCAGCCGAGCACTGGGGGGGTCTGTGATTTTTTTCATTGCATAGTTTGTGATAATCTAGAGGCTTGTTTGTTTTGTTTTTAAATGCCAAATCGGGGAATCAGCCTGTCGACTGGCCTGGAATGCTGGATGCTCAGTGATCCAGAATGACATCTCAGATCCAATCCTTGTGCCCAGTGAATAGCCAAATGTCCCCCCAGGAAGTGCTGAGTAACTTCAGCCCCTGCCTTCCCACTGAAGCTGAGGTTGCTCAGCCTCTCCCAGGAACAGCTCAGTAGTTTGCATGATCAGGCATTTACTCCTCCTAGAGCTTTCATACATGCCGAACTTTCTAATATCATAGAATCATAGAATATCAGGGTTGGAAGGGACCTCAGGAGGTCATCTAGTCCACCCCCCTGCTCAAAGCAGGACCAATCCCCAATTTTTGCCCCAGATCCCAAATGGCCCCCTCAAGGATTGAACTCACAACCCTGGGTTTAGCAGGCCAATGCTCAAACCACTGACCTATCCCTCCCCCCAAAATATATGGCTACCAATGTCATAGAATATGTTTAAGATAGATAACATAAAAAGAAGCCAACGTTGTGAGGACAGATACGAGGACCTCCAACCATGGGGCTGGCTTAGGAATCTTTGGCGAGGCTGGAGATTAACACCCATTCCTCTGTTATCAAAATGAACACGGGGAGATCAGCAGGGAGTTTTTATCATTGAATCATTTGCCTTGCTGTCCCATCTGCAGGCCAGGGACCCACTGAGTCCTGTACAAGGACATAGTTGAGACTCATCCTCTACCCTAAAAGTATACTGTAAGGCCCCATGGGTCTAGAACCCAGGCCTGTAGAGCTACTGGGCAGCTGATAGCTCCAGGCTGCCACACCGCAGCAGCTACAACCAGCTGTCACTGTGCCTCAGTGGGTCGCAGCTGAGAATACCAGCTTCAGGACAAACTGCTGAGAAATAGGGCAGACTCACCCTCAAACTGGTGGTTATTCTCTCATAAGAGATACCAAGCCAGCAACAAAAGTAAATTTCTGTCTCACCACACTGGCTCACAAGTAGTCAGAAATGCAGCCTCCTTAGGCATTCCAGCCCCTATTTCACCCCCCAGACACTAGACTTTATGATAAGTGGTTATTTAAAACCAATTTAATCAAACAAAGTGTTCTTCTGATCCCAAAAGATCAGCCATGTAGCCAGGTGAATATATAACTCAGATTTCACCCAGTAATCATGCTGTTGCCAATCCTTTAGTATCTAATATCTAAAGGTTTCAGAGTAGCAGCCGCGTTAGTGTGTATCCGCAAAAAGAAAAGGAGGACTCGTGGCACCTTAGAGATTAACATATTTATTTGAGCAGAAGCTTTCGTGAGCTACAGCTCACTTCATCGGATGCATTTGCATCAATGCATCCGATGAAGTGAGCTGTAGCTCACGAAAGCTTATGCTCAAATAAATTTGTTAGTCTTTAAGGTGCCACAAGTACTCCTTTTCTTTTTGCTAATATCTAAAGGTTTATTTATAAGAGAAAAGAAAGAGGCAAGAATTATAATGGTCAAGGAAAACAAATACACACACTCATGGCAAAGTTCTTGTATCAGGTTTGAAGCAGTGATGGAATAAACTGCTGGCTTGTAAGGTCTCTGGTAACTTCCAGACGATTGGAAGGTCCTCAGGCCATTAATTGCTTTTAGTGTAAGTCCATAGTCCAGAGATCAGAGCAGGAAAGAGGCAAAATGGAGATGCTTCCAGGGTCTTTATACTTTCTCCCATGTGGAGGGAATGCCGTCAGTCTTAGTTTGTGGAAAATTACAGGCACAAGAGGGAGTTCAGGGTCACATGAGCAAGTCACATGCCCTTGCATGCTTTGATGACTCTTAGGACTAGTTCATTCACAAGGTGCTGGCCTTGTGAGTGTTACCCCAGGAGAAAACACATTTGAAATCCGGGTATATAGTCAATATTCATAACTTTAGATACAAAGATGATACATGCATATAAATAGGATAATTATACTCAGCAAATCATAACTTTTCCATTGACACCTTACATGACTGACTTTTGTACAAGATTTGTTACAATTCTCTAACAGTGGCAATATTAATGATATAAGTTATTATATTTTGATCATACAGCATCACACCAACTTGAGCTCCGCTTCCCATGGCCTGCAGTGAACACAGACCATGGGAAATTCCTCCTCAAGGGTTTGACAGACAGCAGCCCCATGGCTCCTGACTGGCTTTCTGCCCTACCATAAACACAATGGGTGTTCAGGCAACAGCTGCCACGACAGTTCCTGCTCCTTGCTCTTGAATTCCTGGCTTGACCTCGGCTTGATTTGGACTTTGCCTCCTGATTCAGCCTCTGACCCTGGCCTGGACCTGACTACGAGCTTCTTGGCTATTCCTAGCCTCAGGTTAGCCCCTGCTCTGACCCTTGGCCCTGACTGCCCTTGTTGGGATATTGAAACCTATAGTCTACCCTCTCCTTTAAATGGAGGGGACTCCAATTTGGGGGCATCCACTGATGGCAACTACAACAGTGTGGTATGGAGAAAGATGTGGTCTCTCAAGTTAGACAAGGCTTTCAGGGCTTCGCTCAGTAGCTCAAAAGTAACATTTTAGATTTCCCCTTGTAAACAAATAGACACCCAGTGCAGATAACTGAGCACTAGTGTCTTGTGCTTCCACTGGGGTGCGCTACATAATCATTACCGTTTACTTGCATTACTATAGTGCCGACGAGCCCATTGTGCTAGGTGCTGTACAAACAGGTGTCTGTGGCCTCTACAGTCTGCCCTAGCTTTAGTTTCTGGGTGGTCTTAAAGGTGTAGTCCCATGAAGAGTGCATTGCAATAATCTGGTTTTGCAGTGACAAAGGTATGGCCCATGGCAACATGGTCAGGATCTGAAAGAAACTCAAGCTCTGAGCTAGATGAAGAGGGGAAGGGCGAGGCAGAGGAAGTGTGTGTGGCCACTGGAGCTATATAATCCTCAACACCAGATGAGGACCTATTAAGACCCCAGACTGCAAACTGGTAACAACACTCCCTCAATACGAGGGGTTGATATAATCCCAGTGATGACTTCCTGAAATCTACCAGTGTTAGCACAGTCTTGCTTGGATTGAGTTTCAGCTAGGTAGGCCACTTCCATGCCCCGTTCTCACCCAAACACTGGGCTATTTTTGCTTACACTGGTTTATCAGAAAAATGCATCTCTGTGTTGATCTGACAAGGGCCCCGGCAACTTTTGAAGGAACACTTACTTCCTGTTGGTGGAGAGGGTAAAATGCAGTCCACATTAGGCAACCTTTGGTTTTTAAATTGTGTCCATTAAAAGCCTTAAAATAAGGCTTGCTCTTCTTTCCTAGGGAGTCTTATTCTGTATATTTAGCAGAGATGTCAACACTAAAATATCAGTATCCTGCTCAAAATATACCTGTCCTTTCCCTTATGAATGTTTGATTTAGAAAAAATAGAGGCAGGAATGTGTGACATGCCATGTCTACCCTGAGCCATGGCCTGGGCCCAGTATATATACAAGCACCTAAAGCTCCATGGTTGACAACTTCACTCCACAGCTCGTCTGTGCAGAAGACAGAGTTTTATGGGGAGTTAGTTGATGACTGTGGAATGAACTCCCGCGGGAGCAAAGGCCCATCACAAACCTAGCCATCTTCTGCTCAGGGTGCCAGGGTCATTTCTTTGACCTTGCCTTCTCTAACATAAATATTAAATATATTAAAAAAAAAACCCCGAACTCTAAAGCCCAACCCAAATAACGCATTTCACTGCACGCACTGAAACAAACAATATGTGAACGGATGTGCTGTCCCATTGCTTAATACACCACTGAAAGGTGCTTCAATATTACAGTAATGTGTTGCATAAGAACCTATTTAGAATAGAACAGTGTTAGATAATTGCCAGTAAATCACTCATTGTACTTGAATTTCTATTTGAAGGGGTTCCAAAATTTCCAGCTATTCCTTACCTTGGGGAAATTGTTAATGCTGGATCTAGATGAAGTCAGAGGAAAACTGCTGCTCTCTTCACACCAATTGCAGCTGTCCTAGTCCCTGGCGAGCAGAACAGTGAGAAAACGGGCGCAGTCAGAGGTGCAGATATCTGTTCTGATCATCTTAAGCCTCTTCAGGCTGAAGTGTCTGATTCCTCCTTTTGGGCTACTTTGTACTATTTTTTTTATTCCTTTTGTGTTATTTTATTACAACAAATGTATTTGGGGCCAGCTCCTCGGCTGCTGTAACTTAGCATAGTTTCATTGACTTCTGGCACACCAATGCATTGTAAAATATCTGTAAAAATGCTCACATGGTCCTTTCCCTTCTGAATGAAAGTCTGTGTCTTGGATGCTTCTACAAAGAATCCTGTCATTTGACCAGTTTCAGCACAGCATTTGAGCATGTCCCTAAATCTGCCCTGGTTCATCAAAGCAGTTAAGCACATGGAGTCAAAGGGATTTAAGGGACTTGCTTAGAGTTGAGCAGATGCTTAAGTGCTCTGCTGGATAGTGATGCACTGCTGGGCTGAGCCCTGCCATGTAAATCTCAGACATGTAGCTACAGCATCAATTGATCTTTTCCTGCTTATCCTCTTTTCTAATCTCCATCTTTCTTTCTCTCTTCCTCTGCTTCTCCTCTTCCTCTCTTTCCTACTACTACTCACTTAAGTAACCCTGCTTAACAGCAATAGCCAAGACAGAGTCAGCGTGTGTGCTAGCAAAAAAATCTTTTTATTGTATTCATATCAGTTCCCTTTCTCCTATGCAGGTGGCATTCAATATTCTTCCGGTGTGTGCTGGGTGCATTTTGGCTTCCATGTCATTGTTCCTTCACTGATTTCTTAAAATAAGGTTTAAAACCCCACCCACCGTCCCTGTTGTATAGTAAACGCTGTCCAACCCAATACTGGAATGAAAGCAAAACTGATGTATGACATCTCTGGGGAAAAGATACAATCATTGTCATTTGTACTGTGCCAGACATATGCAGGGTGCTTCTACAAATCAAATGCCCTGGCGGAGTTTACAGTCTGAGTGCTGGATTGTGCAAATGGGGCTGCATTCACCGGCCGTTACTCTTGCGCATTCTCATTGAATTTAGTGGCACTCGGGGAGAGTAAGGATCTGGGTCTAACGTGCTGCACCATCTGTGCCAATCTCTAGTGGGGGAGAAGGGGCAGCATGCATGTGCCAAGGGGCAGCCATAGCTTGGCTGCATGTGCTGGTGATTGCAAAGGGGCAGTGTTGCCTAGTGCTGCCTCAGCCAGCATCCTCAGAGTTTGGGCTGGCGGGGGAAAAGGGGGGGCATTGTTCTGCCCCCCTGCACCTTAGACAGTGTCGAGAGATGAATGCAGCTGGACACTACTGGCTATTTTTTTCAAAGGCATAGCAGGTAGACCTGGAGGCATTATCTCTGTCGGAGGCACTCCCTACCATGGCTTCTCTCTGCAGAAGTATAATTAAACCCTAAATATACAGCTCCTCAGTAGCAAGCACATATTTATTCCCTATATTTTATTGAAAATGATTTACTGCATAGGGGGGAAACTCCAGACATCCTACTTCATGTGATTCCTGCACTCGCCACAGTTATATCTAGAATCAACAGTAATCACGATGAAATAATTTCTTCTATGTGGCTAGGACATGCGGTTCCAAAGGAACTAAATTTTTAACAGAGCAACAAATTTTTAACAAATTAATGTCATTTCCTGATTCTAATTCACATTAACCCGGGCTTCAAAAAAGCCCAGGGAGGAAAGCATGCTTTTGGTAGATGTTTCCCTTTCATTATCTCTTCCATTGTTTCCCACCTCGACTTCACTTCTATTTTTGTTACATTTTTTCCCTCCTGATGTTACTATTTTTGATCAGATTCTTGTCTACCTTTTTAAGTTCCCCCATTAAGGCTGAACTGGCTTCCACTCTTGTAAGCCTCTCACTGACTGCAAGCGACAAGCTCAGAGAGAGAATTGGAGACTCCTCACCCCGTTGGTATAAAGGATCAGGGAAACTGTTCTCTGAAAGATTTAGACAGTTGGTTTTGTAGCTTCTTCCCCCTCCGTAGTAATAATAATAAAAAAATAACCTAACTGCAAAGGCCCCTTATGTGATGAGCCACAAGAGGGCAATGTTATGCTGAATTAAGCCTCATAAAGTTCTCATTAGCATGACAGCACTCTATGGCTGATTAGATTTATCGTAATATTTGCGGTCAGACAGCTATGCCAGTGCCAGGGGAAAAAGCTAGCATCTCTCATCAGAGTGAGTAATGGAAGAGGCAGGATATTCCTTCTCACGACCTTCCTTGTCCACTGAGATTCTGTCTCTGCATTTTCGTGATATTAGCCATTGGGCAACTGTGAGTGTTTGGGCCCTGATCCCGCATGCTGCCCTATGTGGGTGGGTTCCTCCACCCACACTGAGGATCAGCCTGTTACTTGTAGAAAATATGCACTTCCTAAATATCAGATTATGCTGCTCTTCCTGTTGAGTTCTCTGTAACTGTCTAGCTGTGCGGTAGAGAATTTATAATACAAAGTCCATTGTATTGGCCATTGTCTCCTACAGGGAATTAGAACATTTACCACAGGGCAACACCTCCCAGCTGTGGACCCATGCTGTAAAATCATCTGTAAAGTCCATACTAGACCTAGCCATAGACCTCCAAACCTTGCGGTAATGTCTCTGAAAGAGCCTTTCATTGGCATTAGAAGCCCGTTGTTGAGCAATAAAATACAAGAATTATAAAATACATGCTTGGAGCTAGTTTAGTGAGAGTTGTATGCAATGGTCTCGAGAGAGAAATGTATTCTACCAGGGAGGAGGTCCATGTCCATAAAGAAAGAGAACCAATTAAACTGGTAACTAGCATATTTCACACAGCACGTCACTGTACAGCACTTGTGCCATAACGTGCATGGAAGCAGATTCCTTTTGCATTGGCGAGGTTTCTTCTCGCCCACGCCCTAATGCATCTTTGAATTGAAATCTCTTCCATACATGCAGTGCTCCTAACCTGAAATGGGGCCAGCTGACAGAGAGACCTGGGCACCATTTTCTGATGCACGTAAATACTTTGTTTTGATAGGAATGAATGAATTAGTAGCGTGATACTCGCAGGGTAGGAAAGGCCCTCCAGGGTAAGCCCATTAAGGTTTCTTTACACATTACCTCCCAGAAGGATACAGGTTGTCCCCTGCTTTGCAATGTCCGATGGTGCTTCCACAGTGACGGCAGAAACAGTATTGCAACTGCAAAGCACGGCCACTTTTAAAACATAAAACCTTCCCACAGCTCATCCCTTCCCAAGTGCCTCAAATAGAATGGTTATTGGCAATAATCTACCAAAGAGCATGCTGCTACGGTGTGTCCTACTCATGCCTGGGTGCCTCAAATCATCTGGGAGGTGATTATGTCACTGTAAGCACAGACCTTATTGCATTCATAAAAGACAAATTCATGTTTTAAAATGGTGAAGATGTTTATTTTCCATCCTGACTGAATTACCAGCATTGTATAACGTTACGTACAGGGCGGACAGAAGACATTTCCCTGTATCGTTGGCATGCTAGAAGAGAATATGAAATTAAAAAAAAAAGTAACTACTTTTAGGAACATTGTATCTCAAATAAGCAGACAACTCATGCAGGTTTGAAATACATTAGCTGTGACTGTAAAAGATGCCCAGTCAAACTGGTAGCAAGTGGGTGGGCATAACATGAAACCTAGAGGGATCCAATAGGGTTCTAGATTGTTGTTTCTAAAAACCTATATAATTTAACTCAATTGTATCCTCTTTAGGTGATCTTTTAACCATCCCATAGAATTCAATAGCAGGGACACACTGATTACGGTCCGTAGACCTTTTCCAGAAGAGTAATTTCTTCTCTTATGGGTGGCTAGATGGTCACCACATTGGGCTACCATGTGAAAAACCTGAGACTGGATTTCTGGCCCCTGTATCTCTCACCAGCACCATCAGCTCTTAGAGTTTTGTGTGGACTCCACCTTGCAATCATGAAGGGTCCCAATCAGCCATTATTTATGGATGGTCACCAAGATGCAAAGTCTAGAGAGGGCCAGCAAGCAGAAGGGGGTGAGAGTCCTCCATTAAGGGGTTAAATACTGTTCTGCTGAAAGGTGCTAATGGTTGGCCCTTTAGCGATCATAGAAGTACAAGCACCCAGAGACTGCAGGTTAAAGCTTTCTCCTTTGTCTGGCCATTAAAGATCGGAGGCTCTTTTGAATTTTGAAGGAAGGGTAGCCTCAGACGAGGAGCTTTGAACTTGGGTGGTTTCTCAGGTGTGAAGCTCCAGGACTGGGGCAGGAGGAGATAATGGTTGATTTTGCTGTTAGAATTGCGTGAGGCCAGACAGCGAGACAGAGGCCCAAGATGGCGGCTCCTTGGGAGAGGACAACGGGACGGCGTTGTTTGTGTGCACTTTGGTGACACCTCTGTTCAAGGGAACTAGACTTGTGTAGATCATGCCAATGAGTAAATTACATCGAGTAAATACTCGGACTCCACAGCACACCTGATTTCTGCTCTGAGTGGGCAACTGAGCTGTGATGCCCCAAATCTGTTTGTGCTTGGGGACGGAGCCCATGATTGGGCTGTCGGCGTTCACAGAAAGGCTTTTTCACTCGGAAATGGGGCTGTTCTGGGGTTGCTGCGATTGTGAGAGCTGGTTGTTGCAGCTGCTGGTGCACAGTTCTATTCTGAGGGAAATCCTGGCCTAATAGTGCTTTTAACAAAAGGCTGGGGGTGGGCGGGGGGAGGGGGATGACTGCTGATTTTGCTGCTGAAGAAGGACCACTGCCTGGCCTTTCCCCTTCAAGCGCGGAAGTTGCTGCTGCAAGGTATGTCGCTGGGCCAAGACTTCGGTGACCTGTACTCTCCACTGGAGATAGCCAGGAAGGTAAGGGCTGCTGTGCCTAAATTCCTTTCTTTTTTTTTTTAAGAGCCTTTGGCTCATTCAGGATGCAGAATCCTAGCCTGACTTCTCGTTAAATAAATATAGTGCATCCATATTTCATTCTTTTCTTGGTGTGTTGATACGTGGCTCAAGGGTCGGCGGTCCGAGATACGGTCTACACTTACAGCTTACACTGGTAGACCTTCGTTAGCTAGAGGTGTGATATTTTACTGACATAGCTATGCCAGTATAAGCCCTAGTGTAGACACAGTTATATAAGCCAAGAAGTGCTTTTGCTGGTGTAGTTTATTTTGCTTTGGAAACTGGTGAAAGCTGTATCGGGAAAAGCTGCATCTCGTCCGGTAGAGCTCGGTTGATATGGCTGTACTGGCAAACCCTTTCTCGTGCAGACCAGGTCTGTTCTAGTCATCACAAGGAAGCAGAGGGGAGACAAAAAAACACTCAGGTTCAAATAAATAGGAATATCCGTATCCAAACTTTTCTGGTCTCGTCACAACCAAACGGAACCTTCCCAACTGTAACTGGGCGCGGACGTACCTGGCGGCACCTCCTGCTGGTCGTCCTTGGGAATTAGCTCACCAGCTCACGCATCTCTTCTCTGCGGCCTCCCAGGCTCGGGACATCTCCCGGACCTGGGTCTCCGCCCTCTGGTGGGCCTATTCTGCGGCCTCCAGCCACGCCCATAGGTCGGGGTCCCCCTGGCCCTCTTCTTTCAGGGTCTGGGTCCCCACTGTTCTCTGCTCCACCATGGCCTGGATTCCCACGGCCTCTTATTCTCCCATGACCTGGGTCCGGGCCTCTTGGCAGCCCCACTCAGTCTGAGCCTCCGCATTAGCGACCGGCTCCACGCTGATCTGGGTCCCGACCTCCTTTGGGGTCCCTGCCATCTCTGCCTCGGCCTCTGTTGCCTTCTCCAGTTCAGGCCTTCCTGGGCTTACAGGCACCTCCTCCTACCGCTGCTCAGTTCCCCTGAGAGAGACCCCAAATTTAACTGGTCCCTTAAGTCAGTCTTTAGTTTTGGCCCCAGATAACTTGTCTCAGGATAGTGCCTGGGACTTGAGTAGCTTATTAGATTAATTATACTTTGTATTTATATAGCAGCTTTCAGCCAACACATTACAGATATCAGGAACTGAGGTGCAGAGGGAATGTGTTCATGACCAAGGCCACACAGGAAATGTGTGGCAGAGCAGAAAACTGATCAGACATCTCCTGAGTCCCAGTCCCTGAACCACAAGACCATCCTTCCTTTCAATATGTGACTCAATTCCCTGCCTTGTTTTGAGCATCTCAATCACAGGCTCTTGGCTGCTGCAGAAGCACAGGGCTGTCCTCCCAACTTAAATCTGTGGGGCCTGATTTTCCACCAGCCCATCTCTTGTGTAATCGCTGACATCTGTGCACAGTGACTTGGAGGCATTTTAAATGCTCTTCACTCTCATTTTACACAGGTATCAGTGGCTCCCCAAGGTAGGGAGTCAGGCCCGTTGGTGAAGGAACAGAGCTTTTGCAACCTTGGGTCGCACTAGGGATCCTTCTTGCTCAGCATCCTGTCTCTGCCAAGGCCCAATACCAGCTGCTTCAGAGGATGACGTAAGAATCCCTGCAGTGCGAAGTACTGGGCTACAGTGTTGCCAGAACTGGAGGGGGTAAGGAGGCCATGCCCCCCACTTTTTAACATGGGTATAGTTTGGGGGGCCAGGGTCAAGGTGCCGGTGGGGGCCCCCACTTCTACAAAGGTTCCAGCGCCCTTGCTGAGATAACCTGCCCCCAGGGAAAGTTTTTCTTCCTAAGCCTCATTTGTGAGAAGTTGGCTTACACCGTTGAAGCACATGCCCTGTGAGAGTGGGAGCTGTGCGATCTGGAATGACTTGGGTAAAAGCTGGCCTGAGGACATGCTGTCCTTCGTATTGCGGCAAATCTAACTTTCTTGGTGGCACTGTTACCGTTAACTTCCTTGCACCTTGGGGAAAACTAGGGGTGGCTATTTTAATGCTGTGTCCCAGTAAGATAGCAGGAGGCTGAAAATTGTAAAATGCCACCAGCCCCTTGGGGCCACGTGCTGTAAGACTGCTCAGTATAAAGTATCTCCTGAGCACCTACCTTTGCGATCCCCTGATGGGCACTTTGAGTGGAACATCCTTTTCTTAACATGTCCGCTTGAGAATGGGTCTATAGATGTCTCGTTATAACCTAAAAAGAACAGGAGTACTTGTGGCACCTTAAAGACTAACAAATTTATTAGAGCATAAGCTTTTGTGGGCTACAGCCCACTTCATCGGATGCATAGAATGGAACATATAGTAAGAAGATATACATATACATACAGAGAAGGTGGAAGTTGCCATACAAACTGTAAAAGGCTAACTTCATAATGTCTCTGGAGACCGTCTCAGAGCTATTTTACCCCTTTGTAGTTCATACTCCCGACGCTTACAAAATGTTCCACTTAAACCAGAAGCTTTGCATTTACAAATCACCCGGAGAAGTGGTCCCCGTGGTAGCTATCATATGTACTGTGCTTCGGACATCAAATGCTACCCTCTGCCCCCCGTGGTGCAACATCCATTGGCTGTTTGCTTCCACTTTCTTAGAGGCATGTAATCACAGCAGCTTTAATAGTAGGGGAATCTGAACATGACTGCTATGCCCCGACCACTTCCAGAGAATCATGTTCCCTGGCCATGTTTTTCTGATGGTCTGTTGGCGGGAATTCAGTTCCGAGGTCGGCAGCTGGCATGCCAGGGAAAAAAATATAATCGGGGTTCGCTTCCTTTATGGAATTTTCCTTCTGTGGGAAGTCCAGGACACTTTGGTGGTGGTGGTTTTTACAGGTCACGATATCATCATCCAAAGACAAAAGCTCGCGTAGTTTACAAACTGGGCTTGTGTTCCCACTGCAGCTTCTGGTTCTATGCGAGACTTGCCTTTTTCTTGGAAGAGAAAATTATTTCTTCCAGTGATTTAGTGCTTAAATTGTTGGTAATGAAACCGTGAACGAGCATCATTAACATTTATGTTTGAGCAAGGCCACCTACCACCTCCACACCCCACAAGTGTTGACAGCATCTAGACTCATTCACCATTTTTCTTCGCTCCAAACACTGTTACATTGATCGCTCATTTCGCTGGACTGTTCTCTCCCGGTAAGCACAGTGCAAGTTCCACTTGGAAGAACAATGGAGCAGGAGCTGACATTTGGTAGTTATATAAAAACTCAAATGTTCTGCTGAATGAAATGTCCCTCCCCCCCCCAAGAAAACACATTTCAAATGTCAAAAGACATTCCCGAGATACCCTATGTTAAACCAGAATGTATGGTTAATGTTAACCTGCGCAATATCCCTGAAAGGTCAGCAGTGTTTATATTTCCTCTTTTACAAAACGGAAAACTGAGCCAGAAATGTTCAGTGATTTGCCCGGGGTGCACAGTAAATCAGTGGCAAACGGTGGGGATTAGACTCTGAGGGCTGCTAGCTAGTCAATAAAACAAGTCTGCAAAGGAGGTCCTAAAGTTCCTTCATTCTAGATAATCTTTTCTCCTGGCAGCAGCTGGGGATGTGGGAGGCAAGCAGCTTTGTGTGAGGCATAAGTCTGTTAACTAGCTATTCTGAGATGGCAAAGACATGTTGTGCATTGCAGACATTCTACCAGTAGAATGACAGTGCCACAGTGATGCCCACAGATGAATCTACAGCAGGGCAATATGTCTCACTATCCATTACTGCGCAGGGTAAATTGAGACACATTTTACTGTAGGTATAAACTACTGATGGATGGACATTTAACTTCAGAGAGAGGGGCCTGGATAACTCAAGGGACTGATGATAGGAAACAAAGCCCATGAAAGCAGTTCAGTGATCTCGGTATGGTTCCTAACGGAGCAGTTTTTACTTCATAAAAGCCATCACCTCTTCTGAGTAGTCGCTGCAGAAAGGTGAAGGATTGAATGGGCATGCAAACGGACTTATCCTTCCACCTCCAGAGGAGGCTGTCCAGGTCAGTGCTGAGACCGCTGACAGAGAATCCTGGAGAAATTGACTCTGTCGTTGCCCACGCATTACCTGTTTGAATGAACAAAGGCTTCATTTTCCAGACTTTGTCTTACTATAGCATCTCTCAACAGCAATAAAAACACTGCACATTAAAGAACGTGGCAAACAAATTAGCCAAATTTGCGACGACCACAGAAGACCTTCTGCTTGCTTGCTTGCTTACTCTGTGCAAAGCCTGTGTGCCATTTGCTAGACTGGGGACTACTAAGACCCACATCTACAGCTAATTTATTCATACACACTGGTCTCTGCTCGGCCCTTTTTATCCCATTCTCTTGCCCCAATCTCTCCCACCCCCACAGTTTGTCGGTATAGTGTTGCCAACGGTCTGGATTTTACTTTGTGAACTTTTTGGTGTTTCTTTGTGGGTGTTTTGGGGTGGGGGTTCGGTCCCTAGTACAATGGGAGTCTATCCCTGATTGGGGTCTTTAGTTGCTAACATAAGAATAGACAGACAAAAACTGGTCAAACCAACAGTCCATCCAGCCCAGCATCCTGTCTTTTGACAGTGGCCAATGCCAGGTGCTTTAGAGGGGATGAATAGAACAAGGAAATCATTGAATGATCCATCCCCTGTCGTCCACTCCCTGCTTCTAGCAGTTAGCGGCTTAGGACACTCAGAGCATGGGTTTGCATCCCTGATCATCTTGGCTAATAGCCTTTGATGGACCTGTCCCTCATGAACTTATCTTTTTTTTTTAATCCAGTTATAGTTTGGCCTTCACAACATCCCCTGGCAATGAGTTCCACAGGTTGACTGTGTGTTGTGTAAAGAATTGCTTCCTTGTGTTTGTTTTAAATCTGCTGCCTATTAATTTCATGGAGTGACCCCTGGTTCTTGTGTTATGTGAAGGGGTAAATAATACTTTTTCTCCACACCACTCAAGATTTTATAGACCTCTTTCATATCCCCCCGTAGTTGTCCCTTTTCCAAGCTGAAAAGTCCCAGTCTTTTTAATGGCTCTTCATATGGAAGCTGGTCCATATCCGTAATCATTTTTGTTGCCCTTCTCTGTACCTTTTCCAATTCTAATAAATTTTTTTTGAGATGGGGTGATGCATGCAATATTCAAGGTGTGGGTGTCCCATGGATTTATAGAGTGGCATTGTGATATTTTCTGTCTTATTAGCTATCCCTTTCCTAATGGTTCTTCACATTTTGTTGACCTTTTGACTGTCATTGCACATTGAGTGGATGTTTTCAGAGAACTATCCACAGTGACTCCAAGATCTTTTTCTTGAGTGGTAACAGTTAAGTTAGACCCCACATATTTTGTATGTATAGTTAGGATTGTTTTCCAATGTGCATTGCTTTGCATTTATCAACACTGAATTTCAACTATTATGTTGTTGCCCAGTCATCCGGTTTTGTGAGATCCTGTTGTAACTCTCCTCAATCTGATTTGGACTTAACTGTCTTGAGTAATTTTGTATCATCTGCCAATTGTGCCACCTCACTGTTTATCCCTTTTTCCAGGTCATTTATGAATATCTTGAACAGCACTGGCCCCAGTCCAGATTCCTGGGGACACCACTATTTACCTCTCTCCATTCTGAAAACTGATCATTTATTCCTACCCTTTGTTTCCTTGTCTTTTAATGAGTTACTGATCCATGAGAGGACCTTCCCTCTTATCCCATGACAACTTATTTTGCTTAAGAGCCGTTGGTGAGGGACCATGTCAAAGGCTTTCTGAAAGTCCAAGTACGCTATATCCACTGGATCACCCTTGTCCACGTGTCTCTTGACCCTCTCAAAGAATTCTAATAGATTAGTGAGGCATGATTTCCCTTTATGTGTTGATTCTTCCCCCAACAAATCATGTTCATCTATGTGTCTGATAATTCTGTTCTTTGCTATCATTTCAATCAATTTGGCTGTGTCACAGGGCGCAGACTCACCCGGCAGTGCCTCCTGCTGGTCGTCTCGGGGAATTAGTGTCTAGTCTCTAGAGCGCTTCCTTCAGGCTGGTGTCTCACCGCCTCTGGCCCCCGTGTCCCTCCTGGACCCCGGTGCCCTTGTCTTGGGTGCTGCCCCCTGGCAGTACTCACACAGTTCTGGGTCTACCCCTCCCAGGGGAACCCCCACCCACTATCCCCACCTTGCCTCAGTCTTAGGTACTGCCAGTCACCAACTAGCCCTGCTCCCTGGGGCAGACGGCAGTATAAGCCACTCATCACAGGCGAGGGACCTGCTGCCTCTGCCTACCCGTGGCTGCCCCTGCAACCCCTGTACCTAATAGGCCTTCCCAGGCCTGCAGCCTGGGGCTTTCCAGGTCGGAGCTCCCCAGCTCCCTTGCTCCAAACTAGGTCCTGCTCGGCACCTTGCAGCCAGGCCCTTCTCCCTCTAGACTTCTGGCTCATAGCCTTTATAGAGCCAGCTGGGCCCTGACTGGGGCATGGCCCCCAGCTGAGGCTGCTTCCCCAATCAGCTCCGCTGCCTTCCTTCTACAACAGCCCTCTCCCAGGGCTATCTTAAACCCCTCTGGGCCTGAGCGGGTGTTCACCCCGCTACAGGCTGGTACTGAAGTTAGGCTTACTGGCTTGTACTTGCCAGGATCACTTCTGGAACTTTTTTTTAAAAATCGGTATCACATTAGCTATCCTCCAATGATCCAGTACAGAAGCTGATTTAAGCAGTAGGTTACATACCACAGTTAGTAGTTCTGCAATTTCGTATTTGAGTTCTTTCAGAACTCTTGGGTGAATACCAGCTGGTCTTGGTGACTTATTACTGTTTAATTTATCAATTTATTCCAAAACCGCTTCTATTGACATCTCAATCTGGGGCAGTTCCTCAGATTTGTCACTATAAAAAGAGTCGCTCAGGTATGGGAATCTCCCTCACACCCTTTGCAGTGAAGCCCGATGCAAAAAATTCATTTAGCTTCTCTGCAATGGCCTTGTCTTCCTTGAGCACCTTGATCATCCAGTGGCCCCACGGATTGTTTGGCAGGCTTCCTGCTTCTGATGTAAGTAATAATACAACTAATCAGCTGTCCCTAATGGAAACATGTCAATCCTAAGTAGAGCTGGGTGGGAACTGGAATTTCTGGTCCATAGGCAACCTTGCATTTCTAAAAAAGACTTTATTCTGATTCAGAATGAAAAATTGGAAATGCAAAATTTCTCACAAAACAGATGTATTTTTTTTAAAATCCTGTTTCAGAAAAATATTAAGGGATTTATTTTTTGAAAAATTTCTGAGCCAGTTCCTTGGTTGTCCAGCCAGTAAGCCAGTGAGGCAGCCGGTGAACTGGGTAGCCCATTTGCCAGCTGGGCAGCCGTGCAAGAAGCCAGCCAGCTAGGGGAGCCAGGGAGTCTGCTAGCCAAGGAGCACAGCTGCCCTGGGGGACTTGGTAACTAGGCAAGAGCTGTGGGAGCCAAGTAGACCAGGGAGCCTGGAAAGCCAGGGACCCTGTCAGTGTGGGAGGGAGGCAGGCATGCTGGTAGGAGATCTGACAGAAACCTGCCCGGTTTCCACTGAAAGTTTTGATGGAATTGCCATGTTCCCACAAAACGTTTTGATTCTGTCTAATCAGCATTTTCTGACTGTGAAAAACCTCCTAAGCATAGGTGTGCAGCTCATTTCCCCTCCAATGTTTAGCTTGCCCTGTTCCATGTTCAATCTCACTTTATCATTTGCCCTGAGTGCTGAGACAGTGAAAACTATCTTTCTACCCAAAGCAATTCTTTAGTGTCTAAGGGAGAGAACTGGAACTGAGCCCAGCCTCAGATGAGGAAGTGAAATATACATTCCACTGGAAGATTTGCTTTCTCCAATTAAGTATTTAAACACCCGGCTTCCTGCTGTTCAGATACTCTACCCCCGCTGAGAGGCATTGACACCTTTGAAAAATGTGTGTGGTGGACTAGCCGCTGAGCATGGTGGGGAAAAGGCAGCTGGAGCTAATTAAGCATTGTAACAGTAATGAGCAATCATGGCACAGCAGGAGCTCAGGGGAGCCCAAACCATTAGTGGTTTTGACATGGTATTTTGGGTACAAATTCGATACCCACCACTGCAACTGCCGACAAAGAGGGTTGCGGGGAGGCTCCATGCACGGAATACAAAACGTACTTCGTCACACGCACACAGAACACATTAAACATAGGACGCTAACCCCTAAGGCCCTCGTTACAGCATCTAACCTTTACTTACAGTAAAATATTTTAATGGCATGTCCCTTCATTTTGTCGGAGAAGGCTGACTTTTCTGTCCTTGTGCTAAGAACCATGCTTCTGCCCTCGAAATCCAGGCTTGTCCAAGTTTACTCTGAAACTGCTCTTCAGGACAACGAGGCCAGCACGTTCACTTTGTCTTTTGGCAGTGACCTGACAATGAGCGGCTACAACGAGGTGGAATTGCAGATAGAGCTCTTGAAACAGGCAGAGGGAATGAAAACGTTAATTGGTCAACTTTCCAGGAAAACCGATTGCGTTCTGGTACACCGGACTCTGTACGTTTTACCTTGCAACAGCCCAGCTGTATCTCTGTAGCGTTATAAGTGTGGACTTGCCCTAGGAGAGAGAGAGATCCTGAAGACGGGCGTACGCCATTGACCTCTCCCCGCTAACTTGATTTGGAGCTGCATTTGGTTATACCCATGGTGAATGCAGCCCATTGTTAATCCTCATTACAAGTCCTGAATAATGGACATTTATAATAATGGACATTTATTGAACTCTTCTTCTTGCCAATGGGGCAATCAGAATGCAGAGCTACTTGTAAGGATTAATTTAAAGTGAGCCTGTAAACTCCCCAAAGCAATGACCTGGTGTTTGTTCCACATGTTCAGGAGGGCAGAGGGCTAACCTGAGACCCGCCCCTCACTGGATCCCACTGGTTCTCCAGTACACTTAAGGCTTGTCTACGTGGTGCATTAGTCCATGGCAGAGGGGTGTAAATTCTAGTGCCTACTAGTCTGTTGTGCACTAACTGGCCCAAGTTGGCCCTGCTGTGGTGCACTAAAAATCCCCTCATGCATGTGAGCGTGCTACCATTTGGAAGGGGACTACATTAACGTGTGCTAGGGAACTTTTTGTGCATGCTACAGGGTTAACGCACACAGACCAGTTAGTGTATCGTGCGCCAACGCACACTGGAATTTACACCCGTCTGTGCAGAGCTAATGCACTGTGTAGACAAGCTCTAAGGCATAAAGATGCCTGAGGAGCCTAGATTTTAAATGAAAAGAAAAGGAGGACTTGTAGCACCTTAGAGACTAACCAATTTATTTGAGCATAAGCTTTCGTGAGCTAAGCTCACTTCATCGGATGCATTCAGCTCACGAAAGCTTATGCTCAAATAAATTGGTTAGTCTCTAAGGTGCCACTAGTACTCCTTTTCTTTTTGTGAATACAGAATAACACGGCTGCTACTCTGAAACCTAGATTTTAAATGGGTCCTGAAGTCCACCCTTATTGCACCGTTATCATTTAACCCTCTGCTGCAACCCATAAATGTCTCAGCTGTCCCTTTCCGCCGGCTTCTTCCCCAGTGTTAAGCCCCAAACACATTGAAATGAACTATAAACCCCCACCAACCAAAAAAATAAACAAGCCCTGTTCTGACTTTCCATTCTGCTCCTCCTGTTCTTATACTATACCCATCACCGTGGGAATATTGGCAATCTTGGGCGCTCAAAGCTCATGAGTCAGGGCACAAAAACCCAAAAGACTGACTTCAAAATCATGAGACTTTTAAGATTCATACCCTGTCGGTCTCTTCATTTGCCTTCTGGGTTTGGAGCCGTTGTTGTTGTTTGTTGTTTTGAGCTGTTTCTCCTTCAGCTCTTCAGTCACCCGTTAGTACAGGGGGTCTCAACCTTTTTCGTTCTGAGCCCTCCCCCAAACACGCTATAAAAACTCCACAGCCCACTGGTGCCACAACAGCTGTTTTGCTGCATCTAAAAGCCAGGGCCCACATTAGAGGGTAGCAAGCAGGGCAATTGCCTGGGGCCCCTGTGAAGCCAAGTTGCTCAGGCTTCGACTTCAATCCTCGGTGGCAGGGCTCAGGGCCCCAGGCAGTGGGGGCTTCAGCTTTCTGCCGGGGGCTCCATTAAATCTAGTGCCAGCTCTGCTTGGTGGACCTCCTGAAACCTGATCACGGCCCCCTCTCCTTCCCCCGGAGCCCTGGTTGAGAACCACTGCTCTGGTATTCAGCTGTGTTGTCAGTTTCAGGTCTCAGGACTTTCACTCAGGGAGCAAGGCCAGCTTCTGCAATTCCTTCTTTATCTATTTTCAAGCCGGATGATTGCCTTAGGAACAGAGCGCCCCGTCAGTCATCACTACAATGGAAGCCTTAGTAAGTTGATTATTTTTATGTTGTTTGAATACAAATTAATCATCAGAAGCATTAATAGAGGCTGCTTGACTTTATAATTAGGCATGTGTTTATATTACAGACATGAGTTGTTAATCTTCGCCAAACACATTTGAAATAATCAATCTGCATTTAAATAAATTGACATGCAGTTGTATCTTAATCTACATTAAATTCTTATTTAGGAACTTCTAATTGCCAGCCATTATAAATGTTTCTGAGGCTAATAACAACTGGGTTTGATGGAGCACAATATTTGCTTGGAAGCTGAAGCTCAACATGTACTGAGTTGCAAGTACCCAGTAGTCAGCTCCTCCTGCAGCTTTAATTTCAGCTGAATGTTGTTGAGAAACTCAGTCTCAAATTGTTACAGTGTGATGGTAGGTCCTATGGCACAGGGGTAGGTGAGCCAGTTCTAGATCCTGATGAGGATCCTTAGTAAGGCTTAGCTGGTGCTAGATTAAACTTCTCAGATATGATGATTTTAAGAATGAGCTAGTTTTCATATCTTCATCCAAAGAAACTAAAAATAAACTGCTTACTGTCTAAAACATATTTTTGCCAGCCTAGGTTGTTTAAATATTCATTTTTTAATTTGTTTGTTAAGACAAAAGCCATCTCCTATTATTGCCACATCTGATCACCCAAACCCCAAGAGATAGAAGTGTGGATGTTAAGCTGAAAATCATGTCAGCTAACAAACTTTGTAGTGGCCAGCAAACATATGATATTATGCATATTGCTATATTTTCTTTAGCTAAGAGAAAGAGTGTTGTCGTTAGACAGCTTGAGAGTCAGGAACTCAAGGATCTGTCCTCTGAGATTATCTTCTTCTGGGCCTCTCTGGGAAGTCAAGTATCACAGGGGTAGTTGTGTTAGTCTGGATCTGTAAAAGCGGCAAAGAGTCCTGTGGCATCTTATTGACTAACAGACATATTGGAGCATAAGCGTTTGTGGGTGAATACCCACTTTCTGGGAAGTCACTTAATCATTCTGTGCATCAGTTTCCCCATCTGTAAAACGGAGGTAATAGTAATTGCCCACCTCCCAGGGCTGCTCTGAAAATTATTTTTGGTACCTTGAAATTTGTAGACTCTGCAATCCATCTTCTTGATTATTAATCAAATATTGTAAAATGTTTTCTTTGCATTTGTCAATCATCTGACATTCATTAAAGGCCTTTGGAGTTCTAGGAATTTAGAATTTGCAGAATTTATATATTGAGTTGGATGGACCAGCACATACCTTCCATGAAATCTGCGGTTCTGGGTAACACAGTTGTTTCACTCTCTAGTGGGAGGACAAACCCAATTTCCTGAACAAAAGTAGAAACTTACAAAAGTCATTTGCTATCTGACTGGATATTGAATTCTCTTTGAATTAACATTGTTTCCTTTCTCCTCCTTGGTAACCTCAGTGCTAGCACATTGTTTGCCATACTTGACAGAAACAAAGGTTTTCTTCAAATCACTGACATATACTTTGTCCACTGGCCAGGTTGTGGTGTTATCACCTCCCCTATTGATATGGGATGGCTGAATGCTTTGACTTGCTGAGAAACTGATGTCTTGGGTTCTGATTTAAATGCTCTTTTCGTAGGAGCTGTATATCCTGTGGATGAAAAGAACCTAAATGTAAATTTCGCCTTTAGCTTCTGTGTATAGTGGAAAATTTAGTGTTGACATGACCGAACCACTTTTCTATCATAAGATCCTGCGTACATAAACTTATTCACATGATGTGGCATGCTCTGTAAGTGGATCTGAACTTGGATCTGGTACTCTGATAATATTCTTTCTGTATGGTGTGAACAGAAGATTCTCCCTGGTTTGTCACAGAATCTCTCTCTCCTTTCAGCTTTATTAACACTGCTGTCTCGTAGTGCAAACTCTTTTAAGAAATTGATGAGAAACTAAGTTAAGGGTTTTTTGTTTAGGGATGTCTTAAGGAAAGCTAACTAGTAAGCATTTGCTAGCCTGTGGACAATTCATACATCAGAAGCTACAATTCTATTGACCTCCTCTTCGTAAATGTTTGGTTGTAAGTGAGTTAGGAATAGACCGTTTTTGGTAAAGTCACTTCCAACAGCACTTCATCGGGAAAAGACATTGCATTATTTTTCTTTGTCCCTTTAACTTTTGTTGTTCTGCATTTATTTGTGTGCTCTTGTAGTAGCAGAGCAATTTGTATTTTCCAGAGATTAAGGGCCAGATCATCAGCTGGTGTAAATTTGGTGTGACTCCTTTGGAGTCTACTTACACTAGTTGAGGATCTGGCTACTTGAGTACTTTGATTTCACAGATATTTTTTTTTCACATTGGAAGAAGAAAGCTGGCCCTTTTCTTGCTGCTGACAAAGGACAACAAAAACACAGGGGAAATAGCTCTACCTTTTTCAGAGGGGAGGAAGTTGTTGTATTGTCTCCTGTGCTTTGGCGAACAACAATTTCCACAAGCAGCTTGAGTCCGAAGACTGTTCCTCAAAGAAATCTAAACGGCAGATGCTGTTTTAAGCAGTTTTGCTATACATTCCTCTGCCCCCCCCAACATAAAATGCTCTAATGGATGCAATTAGCAGCACATCTTAGTTTACGCTGATCTTAGTTCCCTGTATCTTTTTTAAAATAAAAAATGACCAAGGATGTAAATGGAGGGTACTTGGCAATATTCGTATGATTGAAGTGGCTGGAGGCCCCAACAGAGATTTGGGGCACCGTTGTGGTGAGTGCTGTATGTACACATAGTAAGAGACAGCCCCTGTCCCAGTGAGCTTACAATCTAAGAAGACAAGACGAAGGAGGAAGGGTAAAGGAAGGCACCAAGAACAGAATTCAGGTCACGGAGCTAGGTCTAGAACTCAGGTCTTCTGAATCCCAGCACACTAACCACAGGAACATGCTGCCTCTCTAATGCTTATAAGTTAGAGTAAGAGCTAGGCAAAGAGCTCCCTGGCACAAACACTGTGTGTTTCACTTTTTCCTTTCCATCTCTTACATTGGATGCCATATGGGCTATCCGAGTTTCTTGCTTTTAACCCTATGCACCAAATGCAGCCCTGACTTGCACCATGCCCAACCCTACTGAAGCCAACCTCCTGTCTTGCCGAGGTATAATCCAACATTCATGTCATTTCTGGCTGTTCGCTGCTGATTCTTTTCTTTTCTTTTCTATGGGTAAAGCGTCTCTTTTTTTCCTTTCCATTTGTCTTTGCCACTCGGAGGATTTTCCTTTTCAGTGACTTATTGGTATTGCTTGAACTCTCCTGTGTGTTGTGTGCCTTTACTGCAGTGAAAATCCCATTACAGTCTCTAAATGCCCAATTCACCTCCCATTAAAGTCAGTGAAAAGACTCCCGTTGGGAGACAACGGAAGTTGAATTAGACCCTAAACTGTTGCTTACATTCATATTTCTCAGTGTGGTATTTTCCTCTTAGTAACCATCATTTGCAGGTAGTGCTATGAAAATATTAATAATATGTTGCTTGTAGATAGCAGCTTCCATTCTAAAGGGTCCTACAGCACTTGACAAACCTTGTACAGAATCAGTTCACTCACAACTAAAATATAGCCACTTCTGCGTGCACTACACACACTAACAGTACACAGCTTAGGAGAGGAAGCACAGGAGGGTACTGGGTCCAATTGAAACTAAAAGAGGGAGTTTAGTTACTGCTAAGATACCAAGGTTCATATCACTGACTTGCAAAAAGTACCAGGAAGATATCTTAGCACCACAAGTGGTCAATGGGCAATCTTAGAATTTGTCCACGTATGCCACGTTTCATCTGAGACTCATAAATATCTACCTTTGCTCATTCCAATTACATTCTTTATCATATCTCATCCTCCCACAGCTCATTTGGTACCTTTTTCCTTCTTACATTGCAACAATCCATCAGACTATTTAACCGGTTCTACCTCGTATCTGATAACGGCCAGGATATAACTGAATGGCTGATATAAAACCTAGGTATTATGTTGTTGTTATTAGTTATTGATGTGATTATTTTAGACAGACAAGGTGGGTGAGGTGATATCTTTTATTGGACCAGCTTCTGTTGGTGAGAGAGACAAGCTTTCGAGCTTACATAGAATAAGACCTGAAGAAGAGCTATGTAGCTTGAAAGCTTGCCTCTCTCACCAACAGAAGTTGGCCCAATAAAAGATATCACCTTACTCACCTTGTCTCTCTAATATCCTGGGATCAATATGGCTACAATACCACATACAACAATGTGATTATTTTAGGCGTTTTCAGGAGGTTTTCAGACTGAGGGCGGCGGTTAGTACTCTGATTTGATTTTAGCATTTCACTCAGTTTCTCAATTGAGAGCTGTGGTTTTTTTGGTTTTTGGCTTTCCCCCCATTTTGGGGTCTCTACTCGCTCTACAACGATAGATTTAATTCCTACAGAGACACTCTGCATTGCCTGGCATATATTTTCTCTTGGTGTGATGCTAAGTAAAGTATTTTTAAAGGCAAACTGATTTACAAAGCAGAAGTCCAAGCAGAATTGCAATCATTGCTGGTTGTCTGACCATTCTTGACTCCTGTCTCTCAACCCTACATACAGCTTCTCCTCTAGAAAATACCATTCATTGCTCTGCTCTTTTTTATTTAGCACTAATTCTTTTTTTTTTTACAGGTGTTGGAATAATTACCTCCAGTCCTTTCAACGCCCCCCAAGTTTGTTTTCTCTCTTTGCATGATGATAATCCTGAAAAAGATGATCCATGTTTGATACACTGCAGGGCAGATCCAACTGCATCCATATGTGATTGTTTTGAAAGCAACTGTAGGCTCCCTTATCTGCAGATAGCACCAGGATAAGGACTTTCTAAAGGGTTTGTACTATTCTAGCTTCTATTCTGGTATATTCTGTTTGAAGATAACTCTTTCTTGGTAGCATGGTAACTAATATGAGATCTGAAGGACTTGTTGCTGCTCATGATATTTGGTTCTTCAAGCCTCAGCTTTCATTGTTTTCAAAAGAAGGCATCTAGCCCTCATGTTTGCAGAGAAACATTTGAAAATATTGCTCCCTATGTGCTCCAAATCCAGAAGGGAAATAAAAAGAAGCCAATATGCATTACTTTTTACATCTCATGTTTTTTTTTTATTTGTTTTTTAAGGCTCATGGCTTTTATAGCCAGTCTCTTGAATTTTTTGAGGCCTGACATGATTGTTTTTAACACTTAGTGTTGGCACTACAGAGGACTTACCATTTAAAGCTACAGCAACTCTTTGAAACTTTTCCAGGCATACCTGGGAGACTAATGAGCGTGGTAGTGACCTGCATTTTGAACTTTATCTTATCATTCTTGCTGAGGAGGTCACGATGGGCATATGAAGGTCATGGATGCATAGGTGCTGGAACTAAGGGTACTGGGGGTAGTGCCACAGCCCCGGCTTGAAGTGCTTTCCGTTATATAGGGTTTACAGTTTGGTTCCATGGCTCTCAGCACCCGCACTATAAAAATTGTTCCAGCACCCCACATGGATGTCTTTTCAGGAGGAAGAACACACAGAATGTCCATGTGTACACTGAATTTTACTAAGGACATTAACTGAAGAACCTTTAGGTCACCTATCTGCACTTTTTATGCAAGATGCACCTATGATTTCTAATGCTTATGTGTTTCTTGTGTCTAAATGTTTTTTAAAGTATTGCTAAGAGCAACATTAAAATCTCATGCCATAATGAAAATACAATTTTAGTATATATACAGGACTTTTTAATCCGGGAAATACTCATAAATCTACCAAGCATTTTAGGGTTACCTTTAGAACATAAAACACTTATACAGCTGAGATTCTGGTTTCTGTATTTAATTCAGTTTGTGCAGGTTTAATGTGAGATATTTTCATGGTAATTCACTGGAGCAGAAGGAATAGTTCCTAATGAATTATTTATTTACTGAGTCTTATCTCTTTCTGTTAATGGAATCTCCATGAACAAGTCACCCTTTTCTTGAATTTATTTGCCACTCAAATGAGCTGACAATTGCAGTAGTGCCTAGAAGTCCCAGTCATGGACCTTGGAGATTGTTCTAGGTGCTGTACAAACACAGAACAAAATGTTTTGAGAATTTCACTCACTTTGTATGGCTAAAGCAAATTTGCTCAAAGTTCACACCCACAGCGGCAGATGAATGTTTGTAGTATGTCTCCAGCTCTGACACTGGCAAGGGGCAGTTTCCATTAACAAAATGACCCTCTGATACAACAGTTATGCTGCAGATTTTATGGGAAAATGTCTTCCGTGGTGAAATTACAGACCAGCAATGTTTAGAAGGCTTGCAACTTAATCTGAGGTTAGAAATCTTGTGCATACCCTTGTCCCCTATGAAAAAGAACAGTAAAACTTTGTGAATATCAAACTGGGTGAATTGCAGTAACGTACAACAAGTTAAACGTCTTCTGGAATGTTACAATAACTTGACATGACTCTTCAGAACAGCACAATACCTTACACTTCCTTCCATCACTTCCTGTACTGTTTTCAGAATACTTAGATGGTACAGGCTACATTGGTCCATCAAACGTAGGGCAACTTTAATCTTTTGTAGCAGTAGGTCTAAGTAATGAAGAGAAACTCGTAGATCTTTCAGACAAACTTCTAATGAGGAGAGAGGAACAAAGGCAGTCAGTGAGGTTGATGACTGAGGGTTGGTGGAATGGGGTTACTGAGTAGAGCAAGGGAGACAACACAATGGTGAAAGGTGCGCAGATACTACAGTGTTATAAAATCCTAAAATGGATAGAGTAATGTGTGTGCTGGGGGGCAGTGCCGGAAGAGGTAGCCAGATGGGCTACAGAGGTCAAGACTTCACTCAATCCATATCAAGTAGTTGGGTGCCAAATCCAAGACTGGTATTTGCTGAAAACCCCAGGAAATTCAAAAGGAGTTCTGATCTCTGAACTTGTGAATGAAAAGGGAATGGAATTCTGAGTACTACAGAGTGATGCTGGATTATTCTACATACAAACCATATGGATAGCCATGGATTAATCCAGGACACATGGTGCATAATCTAGAACACTTAATAAATTGCTAAGGTTCTTCAAACCAGCTGCAGTAGATTAAGGATTCACTGCCATAACAACAGCAATTGAACTAATCACAACTTGGTGGATTGAAACTCTACTTTCAGTACTCTGCTTTTTGGACATAACTCCCAATACAAAGTTGTAGAATCTATTTAGGCTTTTTAGGAACTTGCACCGGTATTGCTTATGAATCATCAGCTGGGGGAATGGGTCAGCAACAGGCGTCTTTTACCAAGCTCAGTTTTTCTTCCAGGCTTTATTCCTGACTCGCTGTGTAAGTTTTATTATTATTATTAATAATAATAATTAATAACTAATACAAGTCCATCTGCTTTCCTCCATAAGCATGGAATTAAACAGAATATACCCTGGCTGGCCTACAGCCCCAGCCCTCTAGCACCTGGATACAAAGCTCCATATCTTTAGAGGCCTGCCTCCCACCATGCTTACCAGAGATGTAGACATTGTTGGAGTTTCCTGGGTTCCTTTGGAGCACCTGAATGAGTTGTAGTTCCACGTAGCGCCACCTTGCTCACTTGTGTGAGGTCTCCCGACATGCTTATAATTAGGCAGGGCCTCTGAAACTGTGTCAATAGGCTGCAACAGCACACAACATTAAGGAAGTCAGGAAGACCATCTTTATAGCATCTGAAACTATTTAAAGCAATATATTCTTTAGTCCCAATTTTATTTTATTTCTGCAGCCCTATAGCATATGCCTATAATAAGAGTTGTTCCAGGGATTCGGTTTCTATGGCAATACCAATTATTAGTGATTAGCCCACTTCATTGCAGTTGCCAATTTCAGCTGTTGATCCAGCTGTGTATGTGTTGACTGACTGAATGCTGCCATATGTTATGGACTATGCAATATATTGATGTACGATGTAACTATAACGTTAAGCCAGTTCAGCTAGTGTGTACCATATTAATTATCTGGTACAAAGAAAATGACTGCAAAGAAAATGATATGATGATACGCTGAAGTTTTTTTTTTTTTTTTTAATGATATCAATGAAACCCTGTTGTGCTGACTTGGAAGTTGAAAATGGATTACCGTTGCTTGTGAGGCCATGCAATACTGTTTAGTTGAAGGGCATAGTAACTTCTTATATTTGTATGACTGGGCGATCAGCTTTGCCTTTAAGATTTAGCCTAAAATTTCCTTGAACTAAAAGTTCAAATTTTCTTCTCATGGATGGGGAAGTGCTCCAGGAAGCCTGCAAAAATGTTGGACTTTCTACTCATCTGATGTTGGTCTTCTGCCTTGGGCTTGATCAAAGGAAAGGGTGTTTGGATGGATCTAGTTCTGAGGTGCAGAGCTAGTCTTCGTCTCAGTTGTCTCTCTGAGGTCTTTCAAAGATGAGAGGTTGATGCACTAGCAGGCAGAAACTGAACTGGGGTTGGTTGAAAGAAGTCCCCTAATGTAGATGCTGCTTTCCCCTTGTCTAGAAAGTTAGGTAGAGCCAGAGGGAGAGCTCAAAGAGGCTTCATTTGAAGGCAGAACCAGTCTCCTCCAAGACAACACATTGATGGGCACCATGTGAACAACTGCTGTGACCAGAATGTAAGCTCCTTTATATGTGGAGGGAGAATTCACATCTTTGCCACCAGGGACTCTTGCCCTTCATCTGACATCTTAAAGGCACAGGTTTCGGAGGGGTAGCCGTGTTAGTCTGTATCAACAAAAACAATGAGGAGTCCTTGTGGCACCTTAGAGACTAACAAATTTATTTGGGCATAAGATTTCAAAAGCTTATGCCCAAATAAATGTGTTAGTCTCTAAGGCGCCACAAGGACTCCTCGTTTTTGCTTAAAGGCACAGGTGATTACCCTGTAATAGAAAATACTATGGCATTATTCTCTCAGCTTTGTTATGATTTCTTTGTGAAAAAAACGGGAAATATCAGACACTATATTCCCATATATAATGTTTTAAACAATGACACGTTAATCTGACGTTTAGTTTAGAGCAGGAACACTCCCTGCATTAGGGATTTTGGTTCTGCTGAGGAAATATGCTTGTGCAGCACCTGAGAGCCACGTCTGCATGGAATTATTTCCCATTGCCATTGACAGGGGTCTTCACATTGCAATGCTGTGACAAAAAAGGACCAATGCAATCCTCTTATGTACAAATCCGGCGGTAGGGAGGAGAAGTAGGGAAGTGATGTCACCTCTGAATATGTCATTAGTGAGACCAATACAGGAATATTGTGTGTAGTTCTGATGTCCGCATTTTTAAAAGGGCATTGAAAAACTGGACAGAGTGCAGAAAAGATCCACCAGAATGATGGGAGGGCTGGACAATAGGCCTTACAGTGAGATACTTAAACTAAACAGATGAGCTTTATCAAATGGTCATTTGAATTTGATGAGTAAGTGCCGTTATGGGGAGTGATTACTGGGTATTAATGGGCTTTTTAATCTGGTGGAGAAAGGCATAACCACCACCAATGTCTGGCAGTTAAAGCCAGACACATACATATTAGAAATTAGGCCCACATTGTTACCAGTGAAAGTGATTAACCTTTGGAACAAACTACAGTGGGAAGGGGGGATTCTCTGTCTCATGAATTCTTCTGGAAGATATGGTTGAACCAAGCACAAATTATTGGTCTCAGTACAGGAGTAACTTGGATGAAGTTCCCTGGCATGAGGTCAGCCTAGATGACGTAATGGTCCTTTCTGGCCTTAAAATCTATGACAAAACATGCACAAGTGCATGTGAACAATCACACCTTCCTGTTGCACTGTCGTGGGATCCAGCAGGGGGTGCTGCAAGCCAACAGTTTTGCCCTGCAGGGCTGACATTTCTTTTAGCTTTTATCTCACTGTAAACAAAGATAAGTCCTACGAATGCCAGATTCCCAGTTAAAACTGCCTCTGACCAAAGGGAATTTGACTACACGAACGTGCACACATTTTATGATCAAGCTTACGGGCTGTTATGCCTGAAAATTAAATTGCTGCACAGAGCAGCTGCCTGTGTGTTTTTGGGTTGCAACGCTGTAATAGCTCTGTGCATACCCTTCCCACAGAGGAAGTTACAATAACATGCACTGTAGTTAACTAACTTCCAAAAGTAACCTGGTTGAAGGTTTTCCTCTTTTTCAATGTCCTTTCCATTTCACAGCATTAGAAAAGGACCATTTTCCCACTTGTTTAAACCTTGTCATGAGAATTTTTACTGAACATTTTCAATGTTTTTCATTTGTGTTGTTTCTTGCCTTCTTTCCCCCCTTTTGTCATGGGAAAAGGGTGAAGGGTGCTGAGGCAACTGGGCAAAAATCACAATTTTTCATTTTTTAATTTTGTCAAATTGGAAAATTTCCAAATTTATGAACATTTCTGCTTTCAGAATAAGACCAATCTCTGGAATGGGGGTGGGGTGGAGGTTGGATCCTTCAATGAATTTCCACCAGCTCTACTGGACTTTTAAATGCCACCTGTTAAAATCCAATCTCTGGTTGGATGCCACCCTCCTTTTCTGGGAGTGGAGGGAAAAAAGCTAGGGAGAAAATGGGAAAGGGAGGATGTGAAGAAAATCGTGTTGGCTTTTTTACTAGAGCCCATGGAAGCCGCTGTGTGGGAAGTGGGGGGGGCGCACAGGTGGGTTTATAGTGTTGCACAGTGAGTCACCCATCCTTGTAGCTAAGCTTTCTCATGAATGCTGTAGAAAGCATTCATGACAGAAAATGTCTGTATAAAAACCATAATGGATAAAACTGCAAAATGAAAGGCTGTCTTTCTATAGCTGCAGTCCAAGGTCTCCTCTTTAGTCATTCTGGGCGGTTGCATGGCTCTCCTTCTGGATTCTGCTGTATGGTTTTGTATTGTAAAATGATCAGTGACATAAATAAATTGCGATAGCATTTCATGGTCCAATGCATTGGAAATTGTAATTCAGTATTCGTTCCCCTCCCACCCCCCCAAACCTGCAAGAGAGGACTTTGAAGTTAATGTCTGCCAGGACTCTCCTTCAAATACTGTGGTTTATGTTAAAAAAAAATAATTGTTGATGCTTTGTTTGGTTCAGAGTGACCTGTGACCAGTTCTCAGCTCTTTAGCTTCTTTATTTGGTCAGTCTCCTAATCTGAGAAATGTTACTGTTTTACGACAACTCTCTCTGTTCTCAGCCTACAATACACACGGCTAATTTGTAGCTAATACTCCCTTTGTGGCTTCTTTAATAAGAGTGGAGAGTTTTGTTTTTCTTGTCTTCAGAATGAGATGCACATGTGGCTGCTAAGCCAGCACTTCTCTGTTTTGGATGACAAATTACACAAGATGCCCACAGCATGCATAATTTTTTATATAATCTTTTCTATTGATTTTGTGTGTGTGCAGCCTATACCAAATCACTGCAAATCCAGGGCCTATCTCGCACACCCACCTAGGAGATAAAAGATGGTGTGAGGTGCTTACTTGGTCTCCTGAGTTGGCTTTGGAGGGAGCAGTATGGAGGGAGCGGGAGGAAGGTAATCCCTAACCAGGCATCTATTTCCCACCCTGGGCAGATGAGTGGGTGGAGTCTTGGTTCCACCCTCCACCTTAGTCCCCAAAGCCAGGGTTGTGCACTGCACAGTGGGACAGATGCCATGGCCAGGTATGGGACTGGTGCAGGGCATGTTCCCCTCCCAGAGCAGGGTGGGAACTAGGAGGCAGATTGTCACAATAGTGCAAAAACATGCTGCCTGCTGTCCTGGGGTTTGTGGCAAAGCCATGAATGAGCCATTTAAAAAAAAGACAAACCCAAACGCATAAAAGAAATTGGGTGACAGCTAGCACTGGCTGGACCTAACAAGTGTTCAGTGGGTCATCTCAGATAAAGATTGACGTTTTGCCTGTTCATTGACTATATTGGGACGTCTTTAGGTGAGTCTACCAGTTGATCTTAAGTCTTGCTAGGACAAGCTTGCTGGGACAAGATCATGCTAGAAGAAGTTTACTAGGCCATGCTCAAGTATCTTCTGGCTTTGGCTGGGTCACAAATACTTTTTGGTGTTTGCACATTAGTACAAAAGCTGTTATGAATCAATTCATTTAGAAGGGTCATGATCTTGTACTTAATTAAGAATAATGCAAAAGTGCTCCACTAACTGATATACAAATTATACACTAAAATCCATTTCATACATCAGTGAAATGCCATCATTGCTCAGGTGAAACAACGCAACTGTTCAACAGCACAAAGCGATACTGCACGGCAATCTAGAAAAGGAAACAAAGAATAATGGATTCAATTGAAATTGCGGGGAGAATTTACTTAGGCAGCATGTAATTACCAGAACTGGAGTTTATTCAGAACACTGGAGTTAAGAGCCCGTCTATTACAAAAGGTGCCACGGAATTGTACAATGACGCTTCTGTCACATCCTGGACATGACTAACTCGTCTCCTGTGAAAGCACCCAGTGATTCCACCGCTGTTTAGCTTGAGAGATCTGATGGAATCACAGAAAAAGATACTAAGCAAGGGCTGAATGGATCAAGATGAAACAAAGCAAGTCAGTACTTGTAATCCATCAGTATCTATGTCTCCATATTAAAGATGAAGGGTTCCATATGAAAGATAAAGTTGAAACACTGCTATTCTGAGCTGGGTGAAACCTTGTTATGGGTTGAGTTAAAACTGCACTGAGATTGGGAGTGAAGGCACCCTTCAATTATCATAACTGTTAATGAGTTAATCAGAGGACCCCCCACTGGAGACAAAAGGGGGTTGTGAACCTGCCAAGAAGTTTGGCCTGAGTGAGCAGAAAGCTTTTGCTGATAGGGGTGTGTGTGTGTGTGTGTGTGTGTGTGTGTGTGTGTGTGTAGGCAGAACACACAGAAACTGAGACCAGACAGAACAGAAGGAGAGGCTGAGGCAAAAAGCAAGAAAACCAAGCGGTAGCTGGTGAGCACAGTGATCCAGGAAAAAGCTAGAGAGAGAGAGCTTTTGGGTCTGGTGTTGGCTAATGAGGCATGGAGCTATAGGCTAAGAAACTGCTTCTCTCTTTTTGCTTCCTCCTGCATTCAGAGAAGCAGGAGTTTGTAACTTCCTTGTAAATAAACAAGTCTGCATGAAAGAAAATATCAGACACCATCAATTGCTACTTTGAAAGGGAACAGCCCCAGGACTCCGAACTTCTTGGGACACAAAGGCCAATGCTGGGTGGGATCCAGTTTCCAAGGAGACAGACTGTGAGCTGGTATTCCTGTTGAGCCAAGATGGACCAAATAGAGGAGGTGCTTGCAGAAATCCAAGATGGTCAAAAGAAATTAAAGCAAAACCTAAAACAGGAGCTGGAGACTTCAGAACAGGAGTGAAGGAAAGTGTTCACACAAGAGCTGGAGGTTTTCCCAGAAAGGGCTCAAAGATGACTTGCAGGCTGAGATGAGATCCCTTTTGGTACAACAACTACAAAATGCCCAGACAGATTGGGAAGCCCCGCTGCAACACACCCAGGCTGCAATGGTAAAAGGGATGGATGAGGTGACCGCCAATCTGACTGCCACAGACCAGAAGTTTTTCCACAAAACGGAGGAGACCCACCAAGTTTTAGCCATCTTGGAACTGGTAATAGAGATGAGCTATAGCAAAGAAATTAACGGGTCACAGATCACAGTGGAAGGCAGCTGCCTGGATGAGGAACCGGGCCATCCAGAGGACTTGGGTAACATCAGACATTTACAACAGTTTTCTATTCCATTTGTAACCCACCGAGGGGGAGAGGTTGGGCTGTCCCAGTTCAAATAATGCAAAAGCAATTATCTTTGAGGAACAAACTCCCTGGGAAGCTTATGTGGCTCCATAATCTCCACTCAACATTATAGATGAATGGCTGGGAAGATGGACAGAAAGAGGGGGGAGGGGTTCCTAGCCACCTGCTTGAGTGGCCAAGTTCTGATGGTGCTGCAGAACCTACCACCAGAAAAGAGACTGAGTTGTCCAGACCTGGTACAAGACCTTGGCATGCAGTTTGGAGCTAGCCATCAATCTGAGGTAGCCAAGGCACATCTAAGAGCTAGAAGAAGAGGGAAAGAAGAAACCCCACCTGGTTTGGAGGAGGACCCATGGAAACTTGTGTTGCTAGCATACCCCGACACCACTGAGGCCTTCCATGATACACTGGCAATGGATCCATTTACAGATTTTCATCTGGACTTGGACCTTCAGATCAAGATCAGTGAAAGACATTCCAAGCCTGTGGAATTTGCTATGGAACTTTAATCTTTCCCTGAAGCAGTGTACCTGAAGAAGCAGCAGCCACTAGTGGGGAGGATGGAAGCTGATCGTCATGAGTCCTGTAGGTACAGCTCTGTGTCTACTATGAAAGAGAGGGTTCTAATCTGGTACATGACCTTATTGTACAATTAGAAAAACTGATACATTTTGGTTTGTAAAACAAGGGGAATTGGCAGTATTGCAAACATTAAAGGAAACAGTTCAGATAAATGCAGGTACTGTGACAAAATTGGCCACAAGAAGGATTGTTATAAATTTAAGGAAGACCAACACAGACTATAGTTTAGGAAACTGGGGAGCACGAAGCTTAAGGGGCAATGTTTTGTGATGTTGCAAGGGTCTGCCCCACAGCTTTTGTTTAGATCAAGGCAGTTGAACAACAATAAATGGGCATTTGGCTATTGAATCCATAATGGGACCTGTCAGATGTACAGTGATGGTTGACCCGGGCTCAAACATAACAGTTTTTAAACCAGACATGCTAAAAAGGCAACGGAATTGGGGATCCCAAATGGAACCACTTAATGGGTTTTGAATGGAGACAAAGACTTGGGGCAAGGGCACCTGTTCAGAAATTGGGTTTGAAGACTGGACCTCTGAAACTCAAGGAAGAAGTTTGGGTGGCTGAAACTGTGGATGAGCTAACAATTGGTCTGGATTTCATTATGATTAAGGCTAAAATTTTGTCATGGGTATTTTTAGTAAATTCATGGACAGGACGTGGGCAATAAACAATAAATCACAGAAGCTGGAGCCTCACCACCCACAGCTGAAGTCATGGAGGTCACATAAAATCACAGAATCTGTGACCTCTGTGTCTGATAGCCTTAATTATGGTCAACAACTGAGTGGTCAGTGCCTTATAAATTCAGTCTGTGGAAATTCCCTTGAAAGAGATGGCCCAGGTGAAACAAATGATTGTAGACAAGTGGTTTGCAATGAACAAGTTGTCCTGCCCCCAAGGCACTATAACAGCTGCATGCTTTGGTACCTTTCCAGCAAGGTAAATTTGCAGAGTGACTGAAACCAGTTTGGAGACCTACGGTTTGGGGGGAATCTTAGCTGCGAATGCTCTTGTGGATCTGAAACAGGAGCATCCCTGTTCATTTGCTGAATATTTCTGATAAGCTGCAAATAGTAAAAGAAGGGAAACCATTTCAGCAAGGTGTGATTCAGAACTGAAAAAGGCTCTTGGGACTGCTTCTAGCTTGGCCTATCCGTGTTTCAAAACCCCTTCCCATAACTGTCAGGATGAGTTAATCAGCAGACCTCCACCTGAGACAAAAGAGGGTTGTGAAATCCCCCAGGAGTTTGGACTGAGTGGACCAAGGTGTGTGCGTGTGCGTGTGTGCAGGCAGAACACACAGAAACTGAGAACAGACCGAATGGAGAGAAAGGCAGAGGCAAAAAATCAAGAAAGCAAAGCAGTAGCCAGTGAGCAGTGTTCCCCTGCAAAAAGCTAGAGAGCCATCACCAGATCCCAAAAATTCTAATGAGGCTTTGGGCTATAAGCAAAGAAACTCCTTCTTTTCTTCTTGGTTCCTCCTGTGATCAGAAAAAACAGAACTTTGTACCTTCCTTATAAATAAGATTGCATCAAAGAAAATACCAGACGCCATCAGTTTCCACTTCCAATATCACCAGAGCCCTGAACTTTGATTAGCCACGTGCATCAAAATGGGGCACCAGTATCTAATGTAACTCCATCAACTTCAGTGGAGGTGCACCAGGAATGAGTTTGGGGTTGTGAGTACTTCAGTTGCTGGGCTATTGTGCAAATTAGGTGCCAACCTCAGGGTCCTGAAAAACTGACAGTATGCTTCTCTTGTGGGCTACATTTGGACACTGCTACCGCAAACCACGAATGGATACATTCCTTGAGCAAGTTTGCACATGCTAAGCTTTTGAATGACATTATAAATGAAAATACCTGTTACTTCTGGTTGCATTTTAGGTGGGCAATGGACTTAAGGCAGTTGATCTAACTTTCTTACTGAATAAGTGAAAATAGGTTAGTTGCAGGATAAAATAAGTTGCATCATAAAGGACTATATTCTCCATTGTTTGGCATCTGTTTGGCGCTGGCTTGGATTGAGTGAGCTCCAGAAATGTCTTTGACCTGCGGGCTTGGGCTTTCACCAGCCATTCCACTGGCTTTTACGGGTAAACACAATCCTTACAGTTGTTTAATAACCAGAGCCATTTTCACTGGGATGTGTAAACTCTTCCAGCAACGGAGAGAAAAAGCAGAGATGCTGTTGTGTTGTGTTTTTTGAAGGAGAGAAGAAAATGGAAGTAAAGCCATCAAGGGGATCGGGGATCAAGCAATCAAAGGATCAAGGTGCACTGGGGAAGAGGCACCACTCCCCTGAGAGTACAGCAGGGACCAAATTGACACGCTGAGACCCAGTTAATCTCCGCTTCTTCTCTTGCCATAGGTGTAATAAGCAGTGCCAGCTGTGGGGTTGTTTTGGGTAAAAATTTTAATTTTTTTTTTACCAATCCTGAAACTTTTAATCTCTTAAAAGGCAGGGTGGTCAAAATTCGATATTGGTGCAAAGTTTCTCAAACCTGACTTTAGAAATGTTTAAAGTGGCTCTAATGTACAAAGCCTTATTATTTTCTCAAGGCTGCTAAGAAGGGAAGACTTAGTAAACGGGGTCAGCGTTGAGGCCAACACCATGGTATGTATTTAACTATTTTCAGAACAGAATCTGCCTTCTCATTCACACTTCGAACACTGAGAGTTACGAGTGAAATCCTAGTACGCGGTGCTTCAGCCTTGTAATTGTAAATCTTCCTAATAGAACCCAGCCATTTCACACCGTACACCATAAATCAGTGCCCCTGATGAGTGGGCTTTGAATGCCTGGACAAAAAATAATTAATCAAGATTAAATCAAAACCACTATGCTGCATCTGAATCAGGTGTTAGTCAGGATGCATTCCTTTGAGGGGGAAAAAATCACCTAAAAGTAACTTATAAATCCATGGCATGGTTCAGGTTGTGAGGAAATGTGAGTGATGTGGATTTCCAGGCTTTCTAGTGTGGAGATGCTTCATATGGTTGGAACTTGCTGCTCCTTGGCACATCATCTGGTTCCAGAATACAGGTGTCATGCAGCTTGCCACAAACAACAAGGGGCTGATCCTGATCTCACTCGCATCAGTTTTACAGCCGATTTCAGTGGAGTTCTGCCTGGTTTGTGCCAGTAAATGCGAAAAGAATCGTGTGCAGCTGAGGAAACCTAGAGAGATGGAAGGGGTCGGATCAATCAGCATTTGTAACAGCAGTAAGACGGTGAGGGAGAATGGGGGAAAAAAACAACCAGGGGATATAATTATAATCTGTATTGACTGACTTTCTTCCTTTGTTGGTTGCAGTGGTTTTGTAGCCATGTTGGTCCTAGGATGTTCTAGAGAGAAGGTGGGCGAAGCAGTATCTTTTATTGGACCAACTTCTATTGGTGAAAGAGACAAGTTTTTGAATTTACACAGAACTCTTCTTCAGGGTTAGGAATGCACTCGGAGTGTCACAGCTAAATACAAGGTGGAACACATCGTTAAGCATTAGGAGTTAACATATTGCAGGAGACCATTCAAGGTGAAGTGGGCAGTTAACTTCTGCAGTCCTACGACAAAAGAGGGTTAGTAGGTTACAGATTCTTGTCATGAGCCAGAAATCAAGCGTCTTTATTGAATCCATGATTTTTAGTGTCATACAAAGTTATGAATTTAAGCTCCAAAGCTCATCTTTTGAAGGTGTTGTGCTGGTTTCCTTTGAGGATGAGGACTGAGAGCTCAGATATGGAGTGACCGTTTTGTGAAATGTGTTCACCCATGGGTGATGTCGTGTTTTTGTCTTTTATCATGTTTCTGTGTGAGTTCATTTGAGAGCTGTTGCATAGAAATGCAACATGATTTTTCATTCGTTAGCCATTTTTCCATCCCTGTAGTTTCAGCCATTAATGAATCAAATCTCATTTATAGTAGACAATGGCTTGAACCAAAGCTGTGTCTGCAATACCTCCAGGAGAACAACTCTTGAACAGATAAGAATACACCCTTGCCAGTATCAACAGATAAATTAACTATGTACCATACATGCTCTGTTTACTTAATATGAATTAATACTCTTGTGAAAATTCATTACTAATATTCTCTTAAACAATATTTTAATTTATCTTTTACATGTAACATTCCTCCATGTCTGGAATAGTTTTGAGCATATTTTCCCCATTTCTTCTCCAGGGTATCAGCAATTTGCATAACATTAGGTCAAAAGCCCCTTGAGAATTTATTACTGACAGTTTTGTAAAACAGATTTATCCTTTTGCTGTGAATGGAAGCTAGACTTGTAGGATAACTTTACAAAGGCACAAAAACGCAAAACCCCTGGCTATTGGTTATTACCAACTACTTTGCAGAAAGTTTGAAAATGTAGATGAAGGCACCAAGCTGTCAATATGTCTGTCATTGTGGCACATAAAACAGACATTGCTGAGGCAATATAAACCACAGTTCTCTCCAGAAGATTGATAAAGGTGGTTATGTGAAAAGTAATTATGATAAGAAGCTCATAGAAGTGGCAGGGCTGGCACTCAATTTCTCAGCATGGCATAGTCACCTTTTATACAGCATCTATACGCCCAATACTCAGCAAAGAAACCTCATCTTTATCCTGGATTCTTGTCTCTCAGCATAGATAAAAATATTTTGTTGGTAAAGCTTTTGACTTTGAAGAGAAAGTAATATACATAGTCTTGGAATTCTGCCTCTGAGCTAAGGAACAATAACCTTAACTTTTTTAATAGGCTCTATCACTCAGAGATCATTCCGAGAAGATTAATAGTCATGGCTCTATTTCAGTATTTTTTTATAGCGGGTTGTAACGAAAATGAATGTTAGTTTCTATGTCAGATGAAGGTCACCCTGACCCCCACTGGCGCTAGGGAGAACTTCACTGAACTGTTTTTTGTTGTAGTTCAACTTTGGTTACCAGAATTAATAAAAGAGAAAAATAACCCCCCAAAACCTCACAATGCAGAATAACTCTGCAATCTCCAAATAAAACCGCCAGCAGAGCATGAAAGCTGGATGGGAAGCAAAATAACTGATCTACTGGATTATTTGGAAATGAGTTACTCTGAGCCTACATTTTAGGTAAAAGGAAGATGAGATTTTTTTGCAGCTACGGTGGTGCAAACTGATCTTTTTGGACAGATCCCATCTCCCAAAACATCCTAAACTCCTGAAAAAAGCCCAACCTGCCCCATCCCAGCTGCTTCTGTTCTTCTTACCTACCTCCGTGCTTCTGCCGGCCAACCTCCCACTGCTGTTTGTAGCTGATTCCCTCACTGACCCTACCTAGATACTCACTCCTGGCTGAACCAACAATGCCTTTGCCAGTTTCCAACCCACAGCTCAAGCTGAGAACAAGTAAATGGCATTAAGGCCTACTATGGGGAGGATAGGCCAGAAATCAGTAGACCAATGAACAGTTGGGTCATGATTTGTTGTAGGCAGTAATCTGTTTGTTTCAGACTCACCTTCCTATTGCAGGGAAGTCTTCCTGACCCCCTGCAATATAGTGAGCCTACCTTTGTATCAATCACCTAATGTATCTAAGCTAGAAATTTAAGCAACAACAGGAGAATTCCTGTGGTTTCTATTCAGGGCCCCATTTTCAACAATGCTGAACATTCATGGCTGCGAGCGAAGTCAAAGGGAACCACTGGTGCTCATCATCTCTTCCAATCAGACAGAAATGAGGGGCCAGACTTTCGAAAGAGCTCAGGGTCTGATTTTCCCAGAGTTCAACACCCATAACTGGTGCTAGATTTTTCAAAAGAACTCAGCTCCCAGGTAGCCCCCAAAATAGGCTGGCAGTCAGAAGTGCTCTGCACTCAGTTGGTCCTGGGTGTTGACTTCCTTTGAAAATCTGGGCCCAGTTGTAGGGACTTGAACTTCCTAGATACGTGGTGTTTATTTAACGATAACTCAGACAATTTGGGGATCTTTAATATTCCTTACTAGATTCGGATGACAACAGCAAAATGTGACATGGACTAATACCATTTGTGGATCACAGAGAAATGTCTTCTCAAGATTTTTTTTTTTTTCCCCCACTCACAGTAGAAGTGAGCAAAAATCCCACAGCTGGAATTTGGGTCTCCCATTCACGTGCACAACAGCAGGTCCAATTCTTATTAAATTCTCTGGTCTATTGGCAGCTTGGTCTAGCTGCTTAATTGCTTTGGACATGACCGAGAACTGGAGCGGGCTGTTCAACTGGCAATCAGGGTTGTGCTACAAAGAAGTTTGCTAGGATGTTTAAATTAATCACACGTCCCCGGGGTAGGATGCTGTGCTGCAGTGCCCGTTGAGACATACGCATGCTCTCTCACAAGCGTGAGTTAACCAGCTGCAAGGCTGGTCTATGCGTAAGTTTTACTGGTATAACTATGTTGGTTAGAGGTGTGGCATCGTTATCCTGATAAAAGCCAGCATGTGTAGATGCAGTTATGCCAGTATAAATATGTTGGATACCAGCATGACTTATTTGGGTTCCCAAACCAGTAGAAACACCAATACAACTGTATCCACGCTGCTGCTTGAACTATAAAGTGGCAAAACCTTTCTAGTTTAGGCAAGCGCTAAGAAGGAGCATCCCACTAGTTTAGGTGATAGCAGTGCAAGCAGAGTCAGAATGAGCTCTCCCCTGACACCTAGTAATAAGCAGAGGGGAAAAGATTTCAGGAACAGACCATATTTGTATAAACACACCTACTCACATGAATGCTCCTCTGAACTCTGGGTCTTCGCTGACCAAGGATAGCAACTGTGAGTGGGCGGTTAAAGGAACGTTTGTTTATCGGACTTTCATGCTGCAAGGTGAGAAACTGAGGCAAAGGATACTGCCCAACGTACTCTGGGGTGGGTATTTGCTTGTGGTCATATGCTTGCCAATCGTGGGTGTGGTGTTTTCACAAATAAATGCTGGGTTCTTTTTCCGTTGTTATTAAAAGTTTTCTTTGCTACACACAGACTCTGAGCTTGTGAGAGGGCAAGAAGGATGAATTCAAACTGGAACAGGTACAGAGGAGGGCTACTAGGATGATCCGAGGAATGGAAAACTTGTCTTATGAAAGGAGACTCAAGGAGCTTGGCTTGTTTAGCCTAACCAAAAGAAAGTTGAGGGGAGATGTGATTGCTCTCTATAGCTATATCAGAGGGATAAATGCCGGAGAGGGAGAGGAATTATTTAAGCTCAGTACCAGTGTGGACAGAAGAACAAATGGCTATAAACTGGTCATCGGGAAGTTTAGACTTGAAATTAGACAAAGGTTTCTAACCATCGGAGGAGTGAAGTTTTGGAATAGCCTTCCAAGGGAAGCAGTGGGGGCAAAAGACCTATCTGGCTTTAAGATTAAATTCGATAAGTTTATGGAGGAGATGGTATGATGGGATAACATAATTTTGGCAATTAATTGATCTTTAAATATTCATGGTAAATAGGCCCAATGGCCTGTGATGGGAAGTTAGATGGGGTGGGATCTGAGTTACTACAGAGAATTCTTTCCTGAGTATCTGGCTGGTGAATCTTGCCCATATGCTCAGGGTTTAGCTGATGGCCATATTTGGGGTTGGGAAGGAATTTTCCTCCAGGGCAGATTGGCAGAGGCCCTGGAGGTTTTTTGCCTTTCTCTGTAGCATGGAGCATGGGTCACTTGCTGGAGGATTCTCTGCTCCTTGAAGTCTTTAAACCATGATTTGAGGACTTCAATAGCTCAGACGTAGGTGAGAGGTTTATCGCAGGAGGGGGTAGGTGAGATTCTGTGGCCTGCATTGTGCAGGAGATCAGGCTAGATGATCATAATGGTCCCTTCTGACCTTAATATCTATGAATCTATGAAAAAGTATTGCCTCTTAGAGGTGCCCGGAGTGGTGTTTAATTTTCCCAGATTACTGGGTGGGGGGCTTGAGCCAGTTCTGTTTTGTATTGTTAAGAGGAACCCCTAGATATTGAACCCAACCCTTGTTGCAGCCAACTCCACCTGGCAGAAGGGTTACACCAGCATCAGGAGTCGCTAGCTCAGTTCTTTATTTGCATTCAAAGGTTCTAAAGCATCCAGGATTTGGGGCTGAAGGACAGTAGAAATGGACGTTTCTAGACACAGACTGAAGTTGTGAGACCAATAAAGGGACTAAGGAAACACGAATTTAGGAGCTCTGGAAATATTGCATCCTGATTTTGGCTTCAGGGAATCAAGAGCGGATTCTTTTCCTGAGCCAGAGAGAATGGAATTCTTGAGATCAGACTGTATATTTGTCAACCAGAGGAGTTTATTAGACTATTATGAGACATGATGTATTCTACACTCACTGAAGTTCAAGCTTAAAGTTCTGGATTCGTAGTTTGTTAATTAAAAACATATTTGCAAAGGATATATGTGTGCTGCCAGGAGTGTGGAACCCTGGTGGTATGGAGCCCCTGGTGAGGCCCTTACATGCTAATTGCACTTCCACCTCTTTCCACTGTGGAATATCAGAGCTAATTTTGATACCATTAGGAGTCTAGTTACAGGCAGCTGAATTCACTTTGGGCCAATGGTGCACTAGCACTGAGGCTCCCCTACTATGGGCTGAAATCACAAAAGAGCTAAATTTACTAAGAGCTGAAATCACTGAGTGTTGTGTTAAGTAGTCAGGGAGCCTGAGGATATATTGGGGAGCAGTTTGTGGAACAGCTGGCAGAGCAGAGCGGCTCATGGGACAGCTGGCAGAGCAGAGCGGCTGGTGGAGCGGAGCAGTTTGAATTCGGGGAGGGATAGCTCAGTGGTTTGAGCATTGGCCTGCTAAACTCAGGGCTGTGAGTTCAATCCTTGAGGGGGCCATTTAAGGATCTGGGGCAAAAATTGCGGGATTGGCCCTGCTTTGAGCATGGGTTGGACTAGATGACCTCCTGTCCCTTCCAACCCTGATATGCTATGACACTCTAAACCAGCAGAAATAGGTCACTGAACCATTTTCCAGAAAATGTCTTAAGTATTTAATTGACCATAGACAGTCTATTTTTGAAACATAGAAGCCATACGTTAGATTAATGTCCAAACTGAGTAGCCCGTTTTCTGTAGTGCTTTTATCTGTGTGATTTAAAAGAAAGAAGAGCTGAACAAGTTAATTTAGCTTTCTGGCAAATAGGGAGGAAATTCTGGTCACTGCGGGAAAAGTGGCTTACCATCCCATTGGGTGCGGGCACATGTTGCAAAAGCAAGCTGTCTGTTGTTGTTTATTCTTTGTCTTACCGTAGCATGTAGGGATCAGGACCCCATTGTGCGAGGCACTGTCCAAACGTTAGAAAAAAGAGTCTCTGCCCTGAAGAACTCACACTGCAAGTGCGAGTAAAAGGCAAGAGACAACAAGTGAATATGACAGACAGACAGGAGGAGCATCAGAAAACAATAACACACTATGAATTAGCATGAGCCATGGTCATAGACCACCAGCTGCCTAATCAATGTGCATGCTTATCCTAACTTAAACACAACTCCATCATTCATTCCACTTGTGCCAAAAGCAGGAATCATATAGCTGGAGAGGCCCATCCTTCGGTACAAGGAGCAACATGTATGCTGACCACGTCTCCATTAGCCATCCTCTTTGGCTCCTCTCATTGAAGACCGGTGACATGTTTTCCCTGTGACTTTTTTGAACTGCTTTTTTCCAGCGAAGCCTGAAGGGGCAGAGTTTTAGGCGGTGGTTTTGGAACATGCCTACTTGCAGGCCTAGTCAGAATTGGCCCCACATTTAATGTCCTCAGCTACAAAAGCAACATTTTGAATGCAGCACTTAGCTTAGGGTGGTGACGGGACAGGCCACAGAAGATGGAGCTTTCCCAGGAAATTTGTAGCACCTTTCCCATTTCTTCTACCCTAGAAAAACCCCATACCTTCCCTGCTTCATTTCCATCCTAAACCAGGAAATTCAGATGCAGTGAAAAAAAACAGGACACAAAATTTGGGGTCACCTTGACTTGATTCTATTTCATCACAATCATACTACTAAGCATTTACGTGTTCAATGTGCTAAGCAAGCTATTTAGTCTTTGCAGATGGAGAAGCTCAGGTTCAGAGAGGTAATGAGCCAAATTCTTCCATCTGCGAAATCCACTTTGCAAAGCCCTTGTGGCTCAAAGTGGACCTAGGTTGGCCAGAAATGTCTAGCCGATAATTCCCCCGTGCACGGAAGCCTGCAACTGGCAGAGATCACTCTTGTATTAGCCAATACCTTCTCTTTCCACCCTCATTCAGCATAAGGGCATGCTGGTGGTAGGACTCTCCACTGGGTGAAGAATCCAGCCCAACTGGGTTTGCCCAAAGCCATGCCCTGGGTAAATGCCCAAAGTGGGTTTGAAACTCAGAAGTTCCTGACTGCCAGCATCACTCTTTTTTTTCAAAAGACCATGCTTCCTTTTGCTTTTATCGAGACCTGCTTTGCCCATCCTGCTGCTAACTATTTTTATTAGTGTTACCAACATTGGTCAACCAGAGAAAGAACAGTAAAAACATTGTAAGTGAGGTACGAGAATAGAACAGAGAAAGTGCTTAAAATATATTGGCGTGTAGCAGATCAGAGCAGAAATAGATGGTAAATATCTTATCTATAGTTCTTCCCCACCCAAAATCAATCTTGAGAATCTTACTTTTTTCCCCCCAAAATGAAGATCCTCTTTCACATCCAAACCACTTGGGAGTAATTTAATCTCCTGTTCAACTCCTGCCCAATCATTTTATCTTTCATTTCCTTCCATTGTATTCCATCTGGCACGTGGCCCATCTGTTATAAGTCCCAGATATCATAAAGTAATTTCGGAGATTTATGGAACGGGAAAATAAGAATCAGGTGGGTTGAAGCAAAAGTTGCTTATGGTGCGTGGACGTCTCGGGGGAATTGCACAGAGCCTGCAACAGCACAGAAGTGTCTCCGTGGAACAAAGCCGGAGAGATAAGGCAAAGAAACCCTAGTTTTCTGTAATAACTGTATTTGTGCCAAGTCACAGGTACTTACTCCTATTTAGGTTTCAGAGTAGCAGACGTGTCAGTCTGTATTCGCAAAAAGAACAGGAGTACTTGTGGCACTTTAGAGACTAACAAATTTATTTGAGCATAAGCTTTCGTGAGCTGCATCCGATGAAGTGAGCTGTAGCTCACAAAAGCTTATGCTCAGATAAATTTGTTAGTCTCTAAGGTGCCACAAGTACTCCTTTTCTTTTTACTCCTATTTAGGGGAATGGTGCTCTGCAGACTCGAAGGGAAGATTTTCAAAGGGACGAATTGCAGCTAGATGACTAGTTCTCATAGGAGTTGGGCACCTTTGAAAATCTTCCTGTAATTGCAGTGCTGATAAAACTGACCAAAAAGTAACTTCAATGTGGTAAAAATTAAAGTTTTTAAACACTTGTTGGTTTTTGCCTTATGTTTGCACTTTCCATGACGACAAAAGCAGGATCTCGTTAACAGAAAGTCTCTCTTTCAAATTCTCTGCTAGTCTTTAATAGCTGAACTGGAATGGGTATGTTTGTAGTAAGCTTGCTGTAAGTTGCCACATCTCTCAAGAGAGAGCCTGCTCCTGTCCTGCTTCTGTTCTTGCCTAGTGTAAAAAGCCTGCATAAAATTGTTTCTGGAGCCCATGGGCATGAGGCAATTGGCAAAATCTCACTGTAAAATTGCAAAATAGGTCAGAACTTCATGAAATGAAAGCAAGTGTTGTGAAATTTTGCAATTGTGGGGGAATAATTGCTAAATTTTTCACTGCTACAAATTGTTGTGAATATTGATTAATATTTAAAGTAGATGTGGATCTAGGCAGCCATGTAAAGTGTTGTCTCAAAACGTCAATCATTATATTACCTAGTCCAATGACAAAACAACCCTTCCCTCCCACTGACCCAGGACTTTGGATTCCCCAGTTGACATTAGGAAGCCAAAATAATGATCTCCTTCCCACCCCTTTAAATACTTTTTGTCCTGCATCCAGATGTGCAAGAGGGATGAAATAAAAAACATTCACATCCCATACTCCACCTTAGTAATTGACATAATATAGGGACAGGCAGTAAACCAGCCAATGACATTGCCAAAATATACATAGAGGAATGGTAGGAAGCCTCCCAGAATAGCCAAAATACAGATCAAGCACATAGGAAATCAGCTTTGAGCATTAAATCCTAGTGTGACATTGAGATGAAAAAGCTCCAACCATTGTCGGAGTATACGAAGGAGGACCAAGCAGATTAGTATACATACAGGAGCACATAACAAATATCCAGGTGCGTGGCATTGCCCCGAGCATGCACAGACACATGTGATAGCTCAGCCAAGATATGTGCAGGAGCAGGTAGAAAACAAGTCCCCTGCCTTGGCAAATAGTCCTTTGTGCTAGTTTGCTTCTGGTTCAATGCAGAAACGTGCAGGAAATGAGGCGCAACATTGCCAAAAGACCTCCTAATTGTAATCAACAGGAACCCTCCAAAGGCTTGGAGCTGGTTCGGGAGAAGGATCCAGTGGTTCACCTGTTTCCTCGAGCTCGCTCGGCCTGCAGAGGTCCCCAGCAGTCATCACAAGAATCATTCACCCTCTTCCAAAAAAGTGCCAGGGCAATGGTAGGGTCTGGTTTACCATGTGCTCTAGTTTGCTGTGAGCTCTCCCCAGCCCTTGCCTAAAGAATGCCTTTCATCACTACTACGTCATGTTGCCTTCTGCTGGAGGCCCAGTGATTCCTTACCCCCCCGACTCCAACATCGTCGGCCATTGCAGTTTGGACATATGCAAGAGCGGCCCTGAAGGGTGTGCTTCAAAGGAACGTGCAAGGAACATGGATAATTATGGAGTTACCAATTCACTGGGGAAGTTCCTTCTCAATCCCCATCAGTGAGTGGCTGTCTTATACCCTGTAATACAAGTGTTTATACCTTCCCCCTTTTTTTTGTTAATCCTATTTAATGTGACAGTGGATGTTAGCTACAAGGCCCTGTTCCAGCAATGCAATTAGGCATGTGCATAGTCCCAATGACTTTAGAATCCCAGTAAGAGCTTGGAACCAATATTTGTGGCAATGAGTTCCACTGTTAAAGCAATAATTTAACACACAAAACAAAAAATCCCACCCACTGCATTAAAAGTTCCATTCTATTATACTTCAGCCTAGACACTAAAATATTTACACAGCTAAAATCATGAGGAAAATAAGTTTTAGGTTTCTCATGGATGAATTGTCAATAGTTGTAGAAGAGTTTACTTTTTAATCATTGTTGAAGCCTCGTCTAACATCCTTCCTAAGGCGTACAGATTTCCCTTGTAATACATTGCAATCAGTTGCACAACAATAGCCATTGCTGTGTTGTATTGTACACTGTTAATGGACATGGACACATGTATTTCCAGTGAATCCTGAGGAGACATTTGGCTGTTCTTAGTCCACATTCTTGAGGGCAAAATCACATTTCACATCCTAAAACTCCCAGTGACTTCAACAGCAGTCTTGGGTGAGCGAGAGATGCAAGACTTGCCCCTTAAGTGTTAGGTTTCCAAAATGTTAGTTTTAAGGATTGTTATACAGCCTGTAACTGTTTGAATTTTAATGAATAGCTGTGATGGTAACCAGATTCTCATGTTTTATAGAAAACCGACACTTCATAAATACTAAAAAGTGCTATTTTCTACATCTGTGCTGGTTTCCTACAACTCTGGAAATGAAATTATTGGCCGACGTCTTATAACTACCTATTGAATTACTATCACTAGCCTGTTCATTGTATGTCCAAAATATATAAATAACAAAGAGGAATTCCATATGCTCAGGAAAATTGGAAAACCCAACAAAAATATTACTCAAATCTGGCATAGTGTTTCTTAAAGAGCAGTCAAAGAAAAAGTGTTTTTTCTCTCCCGCGCTAGTATTATTGCAATAGTAAAATAAAAAGTTTGCTGTCATCAGCTTTTTATCAGCTATTTGATATCCAAGAGCACTGTCCGCCAGAAGTGTTGGCTTTCTAGTGTGCCCATAGGCATCCATGAGATAGTAGCTACATGGGCTTATTGCTAATTATTTCCATAGCACCATATGCATAACATTTTGCAGTAGAAAATGGACACCATCCCTGCTTCTAGGCACTTAGTCTAATACTCATAATCTCAGAGTTCTATGACACTGCACTGCAATCATCTATGTTCTGTGAGAATGGGGATAACCATGAGGTTACCTTAACTTCAGTCTCTCCGCTCATAAAAGGATAAGGCAGGAGCGGGAAGCTAGACAACTGCACCTGGAATTTATAAATCTAGAAATATCTGTTGTCATTCCCATGTGTGGGTTTGCAGAGACTCAGAGGATGTAATGAGATACAGGGTACATCTGGGTACTGGTCCTTTCTAGGAGAACTTCTAGGGAATTTCTTATTAGCCAGATCTGAATGAAAGAGTAGTTGTCCTGCTCTCAGAGAGCGATTGCAACATGTAACGCACGCTTTTCTATCTCTTAGGTTTGATGGAGATGTTTTGGACCAAATTTTGCTCATGAGCACTGGTGTGAATTTGGAGTAATTTTCTTTACGCCAGTGGGATTACATCAAATTTACAGCCGTGTAATTAACAGCTATATCCGGTGGCCCTTAACTGAGTAGAACTGTTCAAGCTACATGAGAATGAGGACCACAGAATGGCCCTGACAGCAGTGCAGACCCAGCACAGTCCTGTTCTCCGCTTCAGTTCAAAACAAGGGAATTCTGGGAGGAGTAGTTCCCACGGCTGATGGGAGTGTTAGGCCTCACAGCAAAGAATGCTGGGAAGGAGTGCCGGAGGATATAAAACAGCCCTTCCCCCACAAAGAAGGAAGGCTCAAGATGTGCAGCAAGTCTTCTCTCCTGAGGGAGACATTAAGAAAGGGGCAGTAGCTTTGGTCTGGGAAGGTCTTGGAGAAGGTTTTGAAGAAACCAATGAAAGGGGCTATGAAGAGGCCTAGAGAGGCAACTAGATGTCTGGGTAAGTGACACCAAGTGCGTGTGTGTGTGTGTGTGTGTGTGTGTTTATATGTATGGGAGGGGGGATGATGGTTTGGTGAGACAGCCCAGACCTGGGAGAGGAATTCATGGCCCATAACAGAGCAAAGGAAGAAGCCTGAAGGGGAGAGAAGTGGGGAGAGTTGGTGGTTGGCCCCGACACCTGTTTCTTTGTCTAGGGCACTGAGCCCCTAGCAAAGGGGGTAAGGCGAGAGCACACTAATCTCCAGCTATTCTCTGCTGTGGAAGAGCCCTGACTCTCCTTTAACTTGTGTCAGGAGCGGGGCAGGCCCAGGGCTAGGCTCAGAATAGTGGTGGCACCAAGGTAGCTTAGAGCCACCTTTCTCTCCCTCTGGTGCCGCCCCGATGTCAGCTCACAGTGGTGTGCTGCTAGAATGAAGAACCCAGCCCCACGTATCTCTAGACTGTCAAAGAGTTAAACCCCCCCACCCCCAACCTCAGCAGCTGATATTTAGCATAGTGAATGAATGTTCCCACGGGCACCGGAGTGAGCGCCTGAATTCTCTAGTTCAGAACGAACACAGTGATGCAGTCAATGCTATTTTTAAGAGCAATGCTCTGCACCCAGTGTACTCATCTGTGTGTGTATAATCGCTGTGTGCATCATCTGAAGCTCTTATAAACAAGACCCTCGCTGAGGAGTCATACATTAGGCAGCGTCCTTGAGCAGTGACTAAGTCGTAAATGTTCACTGAGGTCCAAGTAGGGGCCGAATGTGCAGGGAAAACAAATTGTGTCAAGGAAGAATTACGGGACTTGGACGGCGGTGCACATTAGTCTTGCCAGAGATGCAAAAGGAGGAGGAGGCACAAGGGAATTTAACTGCTGGAACATATCCGAAGGGCTGTGCCAATCAAAACCTGAGCAGATCCCTGAGAAACACCAGCTGATGGTAATGTATTTCTTCTGTTAATTGCGTCTGAGTAAGGAAACTAGAGGAACCTCTTCTGCAAACATCAGGAGGATGCCGTACAATGCAGAGAGGCGCTTGTTAAGCCTCTGTTTGCTGGTGGCACAAGGATCATTCAAATTGACAAGGAGGAAATGCAAAGAGCATCCGCTCTTCCTCTGCATCTGCAGGGTCGCTGCTTTTAATTTGTGAATTCGCATGATGGAAGGCCTGAGAATCTCGTTAGAGCTGCAGAGGGAGCCTCTTTTGTTTTTAAAGGGCGTTCTAACATGAATTGCCCAGGCTTTTAAAGGCTACTATCTTTTTCAGCGTTAGAAGCAATTCAAAACCTGAGTCCAGGGGTGCTGGAACAATTTGTATAGTGGGGGTTCTGGGAGCCATTGAACCAAACTGTAAACCCTGTATATGATGGAAACTGCTTCAAGCCAGGGGGTGCAGCAGCACCCCTACTTCCAGGACCCCTAGTTCAAGCACCCATGCCTGATCCTCCAGAGAGCAGTATACGAGCCTGATCTATGGCATTATGGGTAAAGGAGGGCTGGGGACTGGGGGTGAAGAGGGCTTGTATTTACTTGCATTCTTATGTATTATTTAAAAACAAAAATGCAAAATAAAGCATAAAAGACTTGTCCAGTTGGTGTGAGGGCTCGAGCAATAGCCACAGCAGTAAGTTCTGTGGATACCATCGCTAAAAACACCTGTCAAAAACTTAACAGTCGTAGTTCTCCAAATCCGGCTATATCGTCATCATTTCTGAGCCATCGGTTCGGACCTGCTCTGTTGCTAAGTTCAGGGCAGCAGGAATATGGGAAGGGGGCCGAGAAAGCTGGCTTTAAGTCCCCTTTGTGCTCCTAGGATTCCGAGTCTCTCCAGAGCAAGTTATAGCAACCTCAAGACCGCTCTTGGTTATCTCCTACTCACTATTGACCCTTATAGGTCATTAGAATCAGAGATAAGCTGGGGCACAGTGGAGAATCTGCCCCTCAACTCTAATCAAACCCTGACATAATTGCCAGGCTGGGTTTCTCTGCCCCAGTGCTATCATTATGCAGCCCCCTCCCTCATTTCAACTTGCAGAAGACTGAGGGTCTTGTGCAAATATAAAACAGCTCTGCATGTTATAAAATTCACTTTCTTCGAGCAGAGACTGAGCTGCGTTGATGAGATGAAGTTCAGGCACTTCCGAACACACGGGGACTTGCAGAGAAATGTTTGCGGGGAGAACCTGAAACTCCGGTGCAGGCAAATATAGTCAGGTGTCAGGGAGGTTTCCTTCTGTATCCTCTTACTATTATCATAATTGTTTATGTTTAGCAACACCAATAGCCCTACTTGAGATGGGGCCCCATCCTGCTAGGGGCTGTACAGACACATGAAAGAAAGCCCCTGCCCTGAAGCACCTACAACCTAAAGAGGCAAGACAGACGGAGAGCAGGAGGGGATACCGAGCAGAAAGAGGGGAAGTGGGTTGCCAAGGTCACACAGCAGTTCCGTGGCTGAGCTGGGAATAGAAGTCAGGTTTTCTGACTCCCAGGCCGGTGCTCTATTTGCTGGAGACCACTGCCTCCCTAAACTCAGTCCATATTCTCCAGAACTGATGAACCTCTTCGACAAAATTTTGTTCCCTCTGTCTCACAGGCCTGGTGGCAGTGGAGCCGTTCCCCGTGTTGCTTCAGCCAGCAGGTTCTGGAGTCCATTGAAGGCTGGATTCACTCCCGACTGCTTCCACCATTACTTTCTCCTCTCACAGGTTCAGCAATAGGAGAGCAGCTACGGCCACTCAGGAGAGCCCAGCAGTGCTTCAACTAGCCTAGACCCCAAAGCCTTGGAGGATGAGAATCATCTTTCTCGGGGCAGAGTCCCACGACACTTTCCCACTAGATCGGGGACTGAGTCTGCAATTCACTGTGATTATCTTACCAGGTCCGAGTTTAGTTCCACGCCCGCAGAGCTCCTCTCTTTCGGGGGTAATGACAGGGTTAACCAGTGACCAGCCAGCCTTCAGCAAGCAAAGTATTCGATATTCAGAACAAACGCATTACAGAAAAAACAACAGATCTTAATAGTAACCAGCTTATAGGTAGGTCTTAGCTTACTGAGCAGTCACCCATCACTCGCCCAGAAATCCTGATAGGAAGAAAATACTTCAATCTCTTTCCATAGGTTCTGTCCCTCTCTTTCACAGTGTCATGTCACTTCCTGGATTCCCTCCCTCTGTCAGGCTGGTCACTTTATATAGTTTTCAGTTCTCTGTTAGCCTTCATAAACCAGTCTATGCCAGTTCCCCCAGTTCCAGGGGGAGAGGCTTCCTCAGACTTGATTACCTGCCTAGAGATTTGCATTAATTGCTGCCCCTTGCTTCAGTGATTTTATTCCTTCAGGAAACCCTTTTAGTTCCCCTAGGGAACTGGAATAGAATCCCCAGATCATAGCATTTAAAGGTTGATAACATAGTCTCTGAATATCCCTTGTGCCCATAAAATCTGTCTCAGACTCTGAGACATAAGTGGGGTGCCCTCATGGAGGTCAGAGGTGCACTTACCTTGGGATGTGTGACAGGAGCAAACACTTTTTCATCCATATCTTTCCTGATCCTCTGCCTGGTTATAATCCCAGTAACTGAGTTAATCTGTTTTCTCTTCCCCATGATGCGGTCCAAAACTTCCCATCAGCTGAAAGACTGAATTTGACACATTAATCGTTGGTCATTTCACAAATAGCTTTGTTTCTTTGCTGAGAAGGAAAGGGCATTCCCCACTCTAATCTATCCTTCTGGGAAAGCACATGTGCTACCAGGGCTTAGGAGCAAAGACGTAATCATTTTGATTGTTTAGTACTGTATATGCTGTTGCATTTTAGGCTCCAGCATAAGCAGACAACTGATCAGTGCCAGCTGGCATAATTGAGAGAAATCCACGGGGAAAGAGTCACATTTTGTAGATCTTTTAAAATTCAAAGTGCATTGTGACTTTAAACCAAGTCCCTTTATCACTTTTTAAAATTAAGAGTAAAAAGGAGTCAACGGAATGAAAATAAAATATAAAAATTTTCATATCAGGCAAGTTTTGCTCTGATTGGTCGGCTGCTTTTCTGCTGAGTACGGGATTTGGCTGCTTTAATGTTTCTTAGGTTTCTCATTTACATCTGCATGAGGTATTATGTGCCTGGGAAGTAATCATCTCCATATTGTTCTGTGTTCCCCCCCAAGTGGCCATTGCATCCACCTGTTGTCTCTTGTCAGATGCTTCGACTGCAGGCTCTTTGGGGTAGGGAGAATCTATTTGTTATTTCATGTACAGAGCTTAGTACGCTGGGGCCGTGATCTCTGAATGAGCCCTTGAGGCAGTATCGCAGTACAAATAATGAAAAGCAGAATATGTAGCTGATCGCCAAAGTAGCATCATCCAGCATGTCTTAAATAATGCACTGATGAAACACTGAATATACGTACAGACTAAGGCGGGGGGTGAGGAGAGGGGAAGAGAACAGTGTGAGCCGTACTAAAAGGCCATTTAGATATGAGAGAGATTTATTAGCTCATCTAATCTGCCATGCCAGTGCAGGATTGGTCTCTATGGTACATTCCCCAGTGCTTTTGTCATCATCTAGTGCATCAGTAGGGTGAGTACTTCATGGTTGTAATTCCCATGAACAGTGTGGACGTACTGGAATTATACAGAGCCTTAAGGGACCTGACCCTTGGTTCATCTTTTTCTCAGGATTCAGCAATGCTGTTCCCCTTTGGCAGCATGGCTTACGATGCTTGCTTGGTTCATGCGTTTGTTGAACTCTCATGTTTTGACATACCCCGTTCCGACTCCATCAAAGCTGGCAAATCACGTTGGAAAGAATCCATGACTTGGCATTAAGCAGCATGTAGCATATGGCGGAGTCACAGTTTTGCTTTGTTTCAGAGGGGTAGCTATGTTAGTCTGTATCTGCAAAAAAAAATGAGGAGTCCTTGTGGCACCTTAGAGATTAACACATTTATTTGGGTATAAGCTTTCGTGGGCTACAGCCCACTTCATCGGATGCATGCAGTGGAAAATACAGTAGGAAGATATATATACACAGAGAACATGAGACAATGAGTGTTGCCATACCAACTGTAACGAGACCAATTAATTAAGGTGGGCTATTGTCAGCAGGAGAAAAAAAACCTTTCGTAGTGATAATCGGGATGGCCCATTTCAAACAGTTGAGAAGAAAGTGTGAGTAATGGTAGGGGGAAAAATTAGCATGGGGGAAATAATTTTTACTCTGTGTAATGACCCATCCACTCCCAGTCTTTATTCAAGCCTAATTTAATGGTGTCCAGTTTGCAAATTAATTCCAGTTCTGCAGTTTCTCGTTGGAGTCTGTTTTTGAAGTTTTTTTGTTGGAGAATTGCGATTTTTAGGTCTGAAATTGAGTGACCAGGGAGGTTGAAGTGTTCTCAGACTGGTTTTTGATGTCATAATTCTTGATGTCTGATTTGTGTCCATGTATTCTTTTGCATAGAGATTGTCTGGTTTGGCCACTGTACATGACAGAGGGGCATTGTTGGCACATGATGGCATATATCACATTGGTAGATGTGCAGGTGAACGAGCCTCTTATGGTATGGCTGATGTGATTAGGTTGTATGATGGTGTTCCTTGAATAGATACGTGGACAGAGTTGGCAACAGGCTTTGTTGCAAGGATAGGTTCCTGGGTTATTGTTTTTATTGGGTGGTGTGTGGTTGCTGGTGACTGGCCTGTCTCCCAAGATTTGTGAGAGTGAGGGATCATCCTTCAGGATAGGTTGTAGATCCTTGATGATGCGCTGGAGAGGTTTAAGTTGGGGGCTGAAGGTGATGGCTAGTGGCTTTCTGTTACTTTCTTTGTTGCGCCTGTCTGGAGTAGGTGACTTCTGGGTATTCTTCTGGCTCTGTCAATCTGTTTCTTCCCTTCAGCAGGTGCGTGTTGTAGTTTTAAGAATGCTTGATAGAGATCTTGTAGGTGTTTGTCTCTGTCTGAGGGATTGGAGCAAATGCGGTTGTATTGTAGAGCTTGGCTGTAGACAATGGATCGTGTGGTGTGGTCTGGATGAAAGCCAGAGGCATGTAGGTAAGCATAGCGGTCAGTAGGTTTCCGGTATAGGGTGGTGTTTATGTGACCATCACTTATTAGCACTGTAGTGTCCAGGAAGTGGATCTCTTGCGTGGACTGGTCCAGGCTGAGGTTGGTGGTGGGATGGAAATTGTTGAAATCATGGTGGAATTCCACAAGGGCTTCTTTTCCATGGGTCCAGATGATGAAGATGTCATCAATGTAGCATAAGTAGAGTAGGGGCATTAGGGGACGAGAGCTGAGGAAGCGTTGTTCTAAGTCAGCCATAAAAATGTTGGCATACTGTGGGGCCATGTGAGTACCCATAGCAGTGCCGCTGACTTGAAGGTATACATTGTCCCCAGATGTGAAATAGTTGTGGGTGAGGACAAAGTCACAAAGTTCAGGTTTGCCATGACATTATCGGGGATACTGTTCCTGACGGCTCATAGTCCATCTTTGTGTGCAATGTTGGTGTAGAGGGCTTCTGGTGGGAGGATCAGACCCAGGAATTAGCCCCGGTACAGGGGAAGGAGCACACACAGAGAGAGGGATAGCATGAAATGGAGGAGGAGGAGTGAAAGAAAAAGACAAAATTGAACAAGTAGACGGGAAGGAGGCCCAGTATAATGCAAATGAAGTTTCTTGCCAGGATCTGCACCATGGTTTTCATTCATCTACAACACTCTCCCTTCCTTTGCCTTCTCCACAGTAGGAAATTACATTGTGTTAACCAGTAGGATGTTAAACCCTGTATGCCCTTGTCTACACTATGGATATGTCTACACAGTAAAAACAAATAAAAAGCCATGGCAGTGTTCCTCAGAGCCTGGGTCAACCTGACCCAAACACCTGGGTCCAGCCCGAGCCCAAACATCTACACCGCTATTTTTAGCCCCGCAGCGTAAGCGCCGTGAGCCTGAGTCGGTTGACCCAGGCACGGAGACTTACTGCTGTGGCCTTTTCTTTGCTTGGAAGAGACGCCCTGAGTGACAAGTCACATTTTAGCATCGCGTCTGTCAACACGACTCCATAAGGTTGTGTTTTAGCATGTCCCAAATTCCACAGTGTAGATAAGGCCCCAGTGTGCTTGTTCATCTTTATCCATTTAGCTCCATGAAATGAAAATGATGAAAGGATGGTTCCCGTTCTGCTGTGGAATGGTGACTGTAGATGTCTAATGGTGGGAACTATAGTAATTCTGTAATAATGTTGTTACTGTCCTCAAGTGATAGGGGAAGGGTTTTTTTCTGATTACAAACCTCAATGAAACATTGACACATACCAGCCTGAATCATTCACTGGTTTTCAAATTAGTGATGGATGTTAGGTTTCATACAGCTAATCCTTACGCTCTCTGTCGTTTGCACACGTGCACCCCCTGCCCCCAAATATTGAGTTTCACAAACTTTTTTTGGCAGTTTGGCCATTGCTTCTAAAAGGAAATTTTATAAATACAAACAGCTGTGAATTTTTAACCCAATGGAAAGCTATGCATGCAAACTGTAAAGATTTGTGTTTTCACCGCGTCTGGGATTATTACTGAAATAACATTTTAAATATAAGGAGTAGCCAGGAACTTGCATGCAAAACCTGTGCCAAGTGGAATCTCAAAAGTGACAAGTTCTGTTCAAAATCTAGAAAGCACAGTTTTTCAATTGGTGCTAAATTTGGCAAAAAAACAAACAAAACCCAATTCCCCCCTGCTTAGCTGAAATACCCTTCAGTAAATGTGTCTTACAGGCCACTAGAAAGTGTGCAGTTATTTTGTCCCAAGTAAAAATGTCAGCATTACAAACTTTATTCGATCCTAAATATTGACAGACTAGAGCTGTTACAGTCAAAGGTTTGATGGTAATATTTTACATCACTAAGTTTTACTCTCCTTTCTTTCATACCTTAAACTAGGCTACTGTTCCTAGTCCTTTGGTGGGAATCTGTACTTGATGGATATCATATCCTGAGCAGTTCCCAACCTGGATCTCCACATAAAACAATCCTAGTGGCAAACATAACTTGCACATATATCCGACATGCTATTAAAGGAACCATCTATCCCACTGGGAAATCTCTGAGTGGTTTCAGAGATGTTACATTGTGCTCTGTAGATACAAAATGTGAGCTTCACTAATTTTGTGCTCCCTAGAATAATAGGCAAAAGTATTTCTGCAGACCCTGCAATGAAAGAACAGCGCTGCTTGAATGTTCCTGATTCAGCTGAAATGGATCTTGCAGCGAGAGCATCAAAGCCAGGCCTGTTTTATCAGTTTACATATTTTTAAAGTGACAGTTTATTTCTTGCATAATCCCCCTTCAGGCACATTGGTAGCTGAGCAGAACCATTCCCAGAGGCATCTGCTTTCTGGCCTGTGAATGGGATTCCTTGCATCCATTTTTAGAACCTGCTTCCAGGAGCCCTTCGTGTACTGAACCCTAACTGAAGTTGGTGGAAGTTGTACAACGAGGAAGGCTTGCAAGGACAGGGGCCACAATGATGGCTTCATTAAAACAAAGTCCTGAGGACCTGCTATATAGCCCAGATCAAAATCTTTGAGTCCTGTGTCATTCTGGAATTCATAAAAGCTAAATGCTTAGCCCCTAAACATTTCAGTTCATAATGCATCACTCCATTCTGCCCCGCCCCCCCGCCACTGATGTGTCCTCCTCTCTCTCCTAGACATCAGGAATCTTCTGTGCCAAGTCCCAAGTTACTGGGGAGCCTCTTGACTCAAGGCACTGAGACATAACAAGTGAGGTACGTAAACAAACAGCATTGTTGATTATAGCCATGCTTGAAATTCACTCCAGTGCAAAGCCAAAGGCTCTGTGACCACTTAAAGCCTATCTGTGATCTATGCTAAGGCTGGAATAAAGTGTTTTAAGACATGCCATTTGTCTCTTTATAGAGGGGGTGAAATCCTGGCCCCACTTCAGTAGGGCTAGGATTCAACCAGTGGGGTATTTCATCCCATGGAAGTATTCACACAGCACTAGTAGGTCCCAAGAACCATTCTTAGCTGCACTGGAAAGTGGGTGGGGAGAGTATCTCTTCTTTGGTTGTTATGAAGTCTTAGCTGGGAATCCAGAGGGGATACTGCATTATACGTTGTCATATCACGCTGGCTCCCAAGAAAAGGGTTAGTATGCTGAGGAATGGCATGACGACTATGCTTGTGTCTGTGGTGAATGTTTGGAAATGGGGTCAGGAAATGTTATTTTATGGATGGGGCTGTCAGGGGTGTAAAGCCTATGTTTGGACGTGATTTAGTGATGTAACATCTGAGGACACTCTAAAGCCCTTTCGGTTGCCAGGAGCCACCCTGGAATATTCATTCAAATTTCAGCAGTTGGGTGAGGACTGTCGCAAAGGACAGGTGAGGCTGGCTGGTGGAGGGGGTGGGGGCTGTTGGGGGACCTGGCGGAAGGTGCGGGAAAGGACTCTAAATGAGTTCATTCCTTTTAAGTATTCACGTAAGAGTTCATTAACCAAATCGGGAGAGAAGCTGTGGGGAGTGGGCTTTCCTGCAGTGGCCTTTGAAGAGCACTGATATTTCTCATTGCTCCTGGGGCAGAGCCCTTGGAATAAGGGAGCAGAGCATAGGGTGAAAGGAGGTAACATTTCCAAGTGCAAAGCTTGGTGGTGGCAGCAGTTATCTGAGCCCAGGGCATAGGAAACCCAAGGTCGTGACAGTGCCCATAACTATAAAGAAATACTGGGCCTGATTCTCTGCTCCATCATTCCAGTTTAAGCATAAAACTGGAAAATAATAGAAATTGTAGAAATGTACAAGGAAGGGACCTTGATAGGTTGTCTGGTCGAGTCCCCTGCACTGGGACAGGACTATGTATTACATAAAGTACTCAATGCTTTTTTTTGCCTCGATCTTTACAGATCTTTACAGACAAGGTCAGCTCCCAGACTGCTGGACTGGGCAGCACAGCATGCGGAGGAGGGAGCAGCCCTCAGTGGTGAAAGAACAGGTTAAGGACTATTTAGAAAAGCTGGACATGCACAAGTCCATGGGTCCGAATCTAATGCATCCAAGGGTGCTGACGAAGTTGGTGGATGTGATTGCAGAGCCATTGGTCACTATCTTTGAAAACTCATGGCGATGAGGGGAGGTCTGGACAATTGGAAAAAGGCAAATATTTTAAAAAGGGAAGGAGGAGAATCCGGGAAACTACAGACTGGTCAGCCTCACCTCAGTCCCTGGAAAAATCATGCAGCAGGTCTTTGAAGAATCCATTTTGAAACACTTGGAGGAGAGGAAGGTGATCAGGAACAATCAACATGGATTCACCAAGGGCAAGTCATGCCTGACCAACCTGATTGTCTTCTATGATGAGATAACTGGTTTTGTGGATATGGGGAAAGTGGTGGATGTGATACACCTTGACTTTAGCAAAGCTTTTGGTATGGTCTCCCACAGTATTCTTGCCAGCAAGTTAAAGTAGTATGGATTGGATGAATGGACTATAAGGTGGATAGAAAGCTGGCTAGATGGTCGGGCTCAATGAGTAGTGATCAACGGCTTGAAGTCTAGTTTGCAGCCGGTATCAAGCAGAGTGCCCCAAAGGTTGGTTCTGGGGCCAGTTTTGTTCAACATCTTCATTAATGATCTGGATGATGGGATGGATTGCACCCTCAGCAAGTTTGTGGATGACACTAAGCTGGGGAGAGAAGTAGATATGCTGGAGGGTAGGGATAGGGTCCAGAGTGACCTAGACAAATTGGAGGATTGGGCCAAAAGAAATCTGACGAGGTTCAACAAGGACAAGTGCAGAGTCCTGCACTTGGGAAGGAAGAATCCCATGCACGGGTATAGGCTGGGGACCGACTGGCTAAGCAGAAGTTCTGCAGAAAAGGACCTGGGGATTACAGTGGATAAGAAGCTGGATACGAGTCAACAGTGTGCCCTTGTTGCCAAGAAGGCTAACGGCATATTGGGCTGCATTAGTAAGAGCATTGCCAGCAGATGGAGGGAAGTGATTATTCCCCTCTATTTGGCACTGGCGAGGTCAGATCTGGAGTATTGCATCCAGTTTTGGGCCCCCCACAACAGAAAGGATGTGGACAAATTGGAGAGTCCAGCAGAGGGCAATGAAAATGGTTAGGGGGCTGGGGCACGTGACTTCCAAGAAGAGGTTGAGGGAACTGGGCTTATTTAGTCTGCAGAAGAGAAGAGTGAAGAGGGATTTGATAGCAGCCTTCAGCTACCTGAAGGGGGGTCCAAAGAGAATGGAGCTAGGCTGTTCTCAGTGGTGGCAGATGACAGAACAAGGAGCAATGGTCTCAAGTTGCAGTGCAGGAGGTCTAGGTTGGATATTAGGAAACACTATTTCACTAGGAGGGTGGTGAAGCACTGGAATGGGTTACCTAGGGAGGTGGTGGAATCTCCATCCTTAGAGGTTTTTAAGGCCCGACTTGACAAAGCCCTGGCTGGGATGATTTAGTTGGGGTTGGTCCTGCTTTGAGCAGGGGGTTAGATTAGATGACCTCCTGAGGTCTTTTCCAACCCTAATTTTCTGATTCAGTGATGGAGATTCCACAACCTCCCTAGGTAATTTTTTTCCAGTGCTTAACTATCTTACAGTTTGGATGCTTTTCCTAATGGCTAAGCTAAATTTCCTTTGTTACAATTTAAGCCCATTACTACTTGTCCTGTCCTCAGTAGTTAAGGAGGACAATTTATCACCCTCCTCTTTGTAACAACGTTTACATTCTTGAAGACTGTTATCGTGTCCCCTCTCAGTTTTCTCTTCTCCAGACTAAACAAACCCATTTTTTTCCATCTTTCCTTTTTGGTCATGTTTTCCAGACCTTTAATCATTTTTGTTGCTCTCCTCTGGACTTTCTCCAATTTGTCCACATTTTTCTCAAAGTGTGGTGCCTAGAACTGGACACAATACTCTAGTTGAGGCCTTATCCATGCTGAGTAGAGCAGAAGAATTACTACTCATGTCTTGCTTACTGCACTCCTGCTAATACATACCAGAATGACGTGCGCTTTTTTTGCAACAGTATTACATTGTTGACTCATTACTTCGTTTGAGGTCCACTATGACCCTCAGATCCTTTTCTGCAGTACTCCTTCACAGGCAGTTATTTCCCATTTTGTATTTATGCAATTGATTGTTCCTTCCTAAGTGTAGTACTTTGCATTTGTTGCTATTGAATTTCATTCTGTATATTTCAGACCATTTCTCCTGTTTGCCAAGATCATTTTGAATTCTAATCCTGTTTCCCAAAGTGTTTGCGACCCCTCTCAGCTTGGTATTATCCACAGACATTATAAGTGTACTCTTTATGCTCTTTATCTAAATCATTGATGAAGATATTGAACAGAACTGAACCTAGGACAGATCCCGGCAGGACCTCACTCCATATGGCCTTCCAGCTTGATTGTGAACTGTTGATAACTACCCTCTGATTACGCTTTTCCAACCAGTTCTGCATCCACCTTATAGCAGGCTATATTTCTCTAGGTTTTTTTTTTATGAGAGGGTCACGTGAGACAGTAGCAAAAGCCTTCCTAAAGTTTATATCTATCACATCTAGAGCTTCCCCCCTTTCCTTAAGGCTTGTTACCCTGTCAAAGAAGGCTGTTTGGTTGGTTTAACATGATTTGGTCTTGACAAATCCATGTTGATTGTTACGTACCTTATTTTCTTCTAGATGCTTCCAAATTGATTGTTTGATTATTTGTTCCATTATCTTTCCAGGTACTGAAGTTAAGCTGACTTGCCTATAATTCCCTGAGTTGTCCTTATTCACCTTTTTATAAATAGCTACTATATTTGCCCTTTTCCAGTCCTCTGAAATCTCTCCCATCCTCCTTGAGTTCTCAAGGATAACAGCAAATGACTCAGTTCCTTAAGTATTCTAGGATGTATTTCATCAGGCCCTGCTGACTTGTCTAAGTATTTCTTAACTTGTTCTTTTCCTATATTAGTGCCAGATCCTACCCATTTACACTGATGATCACTTTATTAGTTGTCCAATCACTGCTAACTTTTTTGGTGGAAACTAAAACAAAACAGGCAATCACACTTTGGCCATTGCTATATTTTCTGTTATCTTTCCCTTCACACTGAGTAATGGGCCTACTCTGTCCTTGATCTTCCTCTTGCTTTTCAGGTTTTTGTAAAATATTTTCTTGTTACCTTTTATGTCCCTAGCTAATTTAATCTTGTTTTTTTGTCTTGACCTTTCTACTTTTGTCCCTACATACTTGTGTTTTTTCTATTCAAACTTTGTAACTTGACTCTTTGTATGACTCTCTTTTTTGAGTTTCAGGATGTTAAAGATCTCCTGGTTAAGCCAGGGTGGTCTCTTACCATACTTCCTATCTTTCCTATGCATTGGTGTAGTTTGCTTTTGTGCCTGTAACAATGTCTGTTTAAAAAAACTGCCAACTTTCTTGAACTCTTTCTTCCCTTAGACTTGCTTCCCATGGGATCTTACCTACCAGTTCTCTGAGTTTGCTAAAGTCTGCCTTCTTGAAGTCCATTGTCTTTATTCTGCTGTTTTCCCTCCTACGTTTCCTTAGAATCATGAACTCTTATCTTTTCATCAGCTCTTTCACCCGAGCAGTCTTCCACCATCAAACTCTCAACCAGTTCCTCCCTGTTTTTCAGAATCAAATCTAGACTAGCCATTCCTCTGGTCACTTTCTCCATCTATGTAATCAAAAGTTGTCTCCAGTGCGTTTCAAGAACTTGTTGGATAATCTGTGCCCTGCTGTGTTATTTCCCTGAGAGATGTCTCAATAGTTGAATTCCCACCTCATCACCAAGTGCTGTGTTTTGGATGATTTTGCTAGTTGTTTAAAAAAAGCCTCATTCACCTCTTCTTCTCGTTAGGTGGTAGACATCTACCATGCCATCACCCTTGTTTTTTTTTTTTTTTTTAACCCTTGTACTTATTCCCCTTATTGTTGGCAAGGCACCAAGCAAGTAAGGTGGGATTTCATATACCCTCATTATGGAGGACCTGGTAGATTTATTTTCCCTAGCCTTACTGATAGGGCAGGTTCTGTTTTGGGTCTAACAGCCTTGATTGTTCTTCCTTGAAGAAGAATGGAAACACTACCTCTGCACTGCTAACGTTGTTTTTGTTGTTCTTATGCAGTAAATGTTACTGGATTGAATTATTTTCATTTTGCTGACTAAGTGCAATATGTGGCAGCACAGTTAAGAGAAATATGAACAACTAATGAAGCATTTATTTTTCAGGGCACTTTGTTCCTAAACACAGGAAGTTGTAAAATTGCTGAGAACAAATTTTATTAGTTCATAGGCAATACCAGAAATGGCTGTCTTCTGTTGAGTCAGGATCTTAATGAAAAAGGGCTGAGGGATTAAGTAGAACAGTAAACTGTCAATTAAATTATGGTGACTGTTATTGGGCTTTGATGTTAGATAACTTCTCTCTATTGTGTCATTCACAGGGGATACTTTGCTTCTCAACTGAGCTGTGCACACATTTTTTTTAATTAACATCTTTTCCCCGCAGTCATCACTTTGTTATTGTTCTCACTGATCAAATGGTAAAGGTTATTTTCTTAAGATTATGCTATATTTGACATTTTTGCTGTACTGTTGATGTTAATTAAACTGCAACTGCTGAAAATCCCTTTTCATTTTTCTACGTGTTTCCAACGTGTACTGTAAATTACATTATCTACTTTCTTTTTGAATTGCAATACAGTATTTATTTGCCCACTCGAGAATATGTCCCAAGACATTCCTTATTCCAGGAAACAATGAATTTTTTAGGATTTAATTTAAACCAAACCAGGCTCCAAGAGAGTGAATATATTTGTATTTATATTTCAACAACATCTTATTATAGTAAATGCACAAATAAAGAGAAAAATAATGGGCAATATTTATTTTCCTAAAGGGCTTCTTATTTTCCGTATTTACGACATTTGTCAAAATAATTGAGGAGTGAGTTTTGGCATTTTAACATCATTTATATTTTATGCCTGCTGTTCCCCAAGATTATTGGAACATCAGATGTTTCACTCATGACTTCAAAGAATAATGTTCAGACTACATCTGGTGGTGATAATGCAAACAACACAATATCATACAACAAACTAGAACATGAACAACTCGCAACTGGGACACATTGACCCAAAGTTGGTTAGATTTTGTAATAATTTTTTTGTCTTGGAGAGGTTTTTCAGAAATGGCCCCTGCTGTAAACCTTTTCATTAGTTCATTCTCCAAGCCACTGCTTGGTTCCTCTACTGAGACTTCTAATAAAAGTGCTGATTAGAGTGGCTGAGAGGGTAAAAAAAAATGCCCCCATATCTTGGAAAGGTGGAGGCATAAGGCAGGGGACCACTTGCAAGGTCTTGTGTCCTGCCATTGCCATTGTATTGGATAAGTGGTTATAGGGCAAGAAGAAATATTATGTGAGGCATGAACCCGAATCAAGATGTATAGTCTAAATTTCATTGGTTTGGCCTATAACTATATCTTGGATCATACTAATAAATGCAAGCTTTGTGGTCATTCAAGTTTCCAGCGTTCATGATTTGATGAAGTCTGATGCTCCTGGCTGCATGACACTGCAGGATGAATTCTGGCACAGTCAGTGCTGGCTGGGAATTTTGTTGAAGCATGAATCAAAGGGGTAATGTGATTGTGCTGTTGACTAGCTGGCTGTGGGCCCATCCAGATGAGACCCATGTGATGCTGCTTGGAGGAAGTGACAAGAAGATATAGTGAGGAAAATATCTGCCCCTCTGATAAAGCATCTGTCCCCACATATTGTTTGAGTTCACAATCCAGGGATCCAGTTAAATTCTCAGCTGCTACTATACCAATAGGTAACAACAAATGACCAGAACAGCTTTTCTTCGTTGATCTGTGGCCAAGAGGTTGTAATTTCCTTTGGGGACATGCAGACCTGGCTACCGCAACCCATGCCTTTGTCATCTTGAGATCAGTTCACTGACTTGCACTCTATATGTGGCTACTCCTTAAATCTATCCAGAAAGTGAAGCTGGTGCAGAATTTGATAGCTGGCTTGTTAAGCAATATCTCTTGCCAGGAGCATATTTCACCATTACTCTCTGATCTGTGTGGGCTGTCTATTGTTTTCTGGGTAGAATTCAAGGTGCTGGTTTTGCTCTGTAAAAAGCCCTACATGGCCTCAAACCTACTGGCCTCAGAGACCACTTCTTTTCCCTGGCTATACTGACACAATAGCAGTGAGGTGGAAGATATCGTCCTCCTAGTGCCATCTGTAATAGTGAGGTTTGAAATGAGACTGAAGTTTACTCATTCCACGTATGCCACGGTGCAGCTGACAGAGGTTAAAAAAAGTATGCTCACGATCAGCCTCCTCTGGATATGAGCTAGTGGCTGAAAGGTAAAATGCTGTGTGTCCTGTTCCCAACCCCAGCAAGCCAGCTCCCCCCCTCCAGCTTTCTGTCTTCTGTATCGTTATGTGCAAGAAGTGCCATTCTCCTCCAAGACCGGCGGCAAGATACCCTGCCAACTGATTTAATGAACTACCATCAAAGTTCTTTTTAGTTAAAAAAAATAAATAAATAAATAAAAAAAAATAGACACATAGATTCCCTGATTCCCATATGTTCCCTTTCCTTTGTGACAGTGTTATGCATTTCTACTCAAGAGAATCATAAATAATTATCAGTAGGCTTTCACACTGAGAGAGGATGATCTGAGATAGTGGTGTAGATATAGGGGTACATTTTAAAAGGCATGAAGGGCGGTTAAATAGAGGAGGGTGCCGACTTCCCTTGAAAGTCAGTGTGAATTAGGTGCTTATCTCCCATTTGTGCCTTTGAAAATCTCCCCTTTATAGTGCAACCAAAACAACACACACTGAGTCCCCTACGTTTGGTCCTGCGCAAAATACTTTTGGAGATGGCCTTCAGCACAGATCACATAGGAAACAGCCTAGGGTGGTGATTTTCATGGGGTACCCCCAGTGCACCTCCAGCCTGTGTACCCCTGCATTAGCACAGCTTCAGCAAGAGCAACTAGAATAAGTCTACAAGAGAAACTCCAAAGATGGTTTCACCTCTCCACTTCCTTGGAATGCCATGGGTACTAAGTCTAAGTCATTCTGAAGTGGTCATATGTGTAGTACTGGCCCACTGGGATGAGAGGTTAGGATCTGATCTGGGTTCTTCATTCATAGCATGTCAGAGCACTGAAGGTAGCCCAGTCAGCCCTTAGGGAAGGGTGCACATGCCATCACTCCAGCCAACTCAAGGCACAAGACTGAAAAAGGCTCCAGGTCCCCCTACAGCTCTCTTTATCTAGTCCCTCAAGCTGGATCACACTTATAAACAGGAACACAACTACTCCGTGTGACAGATGGTTCTGTGCCCTAACAGTCTATCTGTACAGCTGAGGTTTGTTTGCTAGACACTGCCAGAGAACCTGTTTACGAAGGAAGACACACCAGTGAATGGGATTCAGTGATGAGGACAAGACCCAGGGATTCACCTTCCCCATGAAAAATTCATCACAAGAGAGAGTGATGAACAACTGTCAACAATTCAGATCCCTCCAGCAACTGAATGACAGTGAGTCTGAGCCGCTACTGGTGAGTGAGTATGGTACGTGGTTTTTTGTAGTTGGCAGCGGTAGCTTTTGGGGTGGAGTTGTTGGAGATGCGGTGGGTAACTGTTAAGTGGTAAGCTGGTAGTGTAAACCATGTGCGGCGTTTTACACTGGATGAGGAAGTGGGAGGAGGATTATTTTATTTAGCCCTTTGTAGAAGAAGCTGAAACCCTCCAGAATGTGTCTTGCATCATTACAAAAAAGCAAACAAATAGGTATTTTAGAAAGTTGATGCATGATCACAAAAAAAATGCTAATCCATCTGCTTAACCGCCCCCCCCAACTCATAATGCTTAGATCTACTATATATTTAAAGGTTTCAGAGTAGCAGCCGTGTTAGTCTGTATCCGCAAAAAGAACAGGAGTACTTGTGGCACCTTAGAGACTAACCAATTTATTTGAGCATAAGCTTTCGTGAGCTACAGCTCACGCTCAAATAAATTGGTTAGTCTCTAAGGTGCCACAAGTCCTTCTTTTCTTTTTATATATTTAAAGTAATTATTGAGTGTAGGGCAGTAATAAGCTGATATAAATCTTGAATTTAGTGACAGCCATACACCCTGATTGTAAACATTGTGGTTGAATGGATGTAAATGAGAGTAGAGTTTGGCTATATATAAATATATATGCAATGAGGAGAAGTTATTACATTCATATAAGAAAAGTTATTAAGTTAGGGAAATTGTTTTTGAAAGTAAAAGGTTGACATTTTCAAAGCGATGCAGGTGACAGAGGCAGACATCTTCCATTAATGGAATGTGAAAGTGAAGTTGATGAGTAGTAGCTATCCAGAGGTACTCTATGATTTAGGAAATATTGCAAAGTAACTGATAAATCAGCAGCTGTGTGATCCATATATTAAAATATTTACTCTGCCAATTCACTAAATTTGTCAAGCCACTGGATTATTTAGAGCAGGTCTAGCGTTAGGAGTCAGATTTTTCTTTTTAAAGCGTATGGATTAGCATTGTCTTTGCGATTTTGGAGATTAACTGCAAATGCATTTTTTTTAAATGACGCAAGACACACAGTGGGAGGATTTCAGAGACTTAAATGAAGAATGAAAAAAACCCAACAACCTACCACTTCCTCGTTCCGTAAAAAATACTGCACAATGATCAGTCGTAAAGGAAGACGTGGCTAAATCTCTTGCACTGCTTTGAAAAGTGTTCAGTGCTACGTATTTGAATGTTTGCAATGCGCACATAGAGTGAAATTAAATACTGAGTGTCCAAATGTAGTGCTGAAGTTGCATTGTAGTTTGAAGTCTTGTATGGAGAAGATTAAGCTGTAGATATTTCAGTCCATATGGAGTGTCACGCTTTTCAAGCGAGAGGTTGAAACATCCATCTTTTATTTTTATTTATTTTATTTATTATTTTGGATCAACTGCACTGATGTCAGGTTCATCTTGGATTTGTGATTTAGAGCTAACCCCAAAAGGCTTTGTATGAGAGGTTACTGGGGACATAATTCATACCATCTATTTATAGTGAAACTGCAATGCATTTATCATATAGTGAAACACATACGCTGCGTAATGAAATGCATACCTCGTAAACATCTTAGTATAGGATGTTCCTATCCCACATACTGAAATGTACCATATAAATCATATCCAGAAACACCAAGTCTCCATCAGATATTGAAGAGAGGTATGGTCCGGTCATCCTAAACACAGGAATAGAAGCCATGGGCTCTGGAGTTTTAATCCCAACTCTGACACTGACACCCTCTCTGCCTTGGACAAGTCGCATAATCTTCCTGCTGAATTTTCTCACTTGTAAAATGACACTTTCTTACCTAACTGTGGTGATGTAAGGATAAATCAGTTACACTTTGTAGAGTGCTTTGAAGAACAAAGGCCCTGCAAAAGACAAGCAGTATGGACTGAAATATATAACACTGGATATTTGAAACATATGCATCATTTATGATGGTGCAGCATATTCGCTGTATTGAAGTGTCATCAATCATATGACTTTGGTTGTGCCCCCAGTACAACCTATTTAATTCTGTTTGTACTCAATCTGGCAAAATGCTAGCCTGCCTTTTGGTTGTAAACACAGTCTGCTTAAAATAAAACATATGGCTGACAGTATGGTTGTGGTTAGAAATGTGACAATGTAAAAATGGCAATTTTTGACTCATCTGATCTGCTCCCCTCTGTTTTCAAGATTCTCTCTGGTTCTCTCTCTGACAGAGCTATGTTTTTTGCTCCCATTACCAATGCAGAGGCAGTCCAAATATGAGCGTGTGAGTGAGAACGTGCATCACAGTGACGGGGTGTAAACACTCTTAGGCACTGAGAACGTTTCCTGCTTTGAGCAGGGGGTTGGACTAGATGACCTCCTGAGGTCCCTTCCAACCCTGATATTCTATGATTCTAAGGTTAAAGGAGGCTGGGAGTGCTAGTAATCTCCCTCTTTGCACCTGAGGATGGTGGTGTCAAGTGGAGGGGATAGACTTAAAAGAGGACACCAAAGGCCAGTCGGGAGAGGAGACCCAGAGGAAGGGATGTGGGGAGTTCCCTCTCTCTGAGCAGGGTCCTGGTAGAAGGCCAAGAATGCTAAAGGGGCAGAGAAGTAGACAGTGAGCCTGAAGCCTAAGGAAAGATCAGGAGCTGTTGAGGGATGACAGCCCGCCTGAACTCCTGGGAAGGTAGAGAACTGTGCCAGGCCGAGACTGCAGGGTGGAGTAAGGCAGAGGAGCCTGTGGACAGATGCAAAGACATTGCATTATAGCTGAGGTTTGTATGCAAGGGAGAGGGGTAGCCAGCTGGGCCTGATTGGGGCTGAAGATTTAGTTGTCCCTATATTTCTGTCGGACTTGTTAAAGGACTTTGCGGCTCAGCGTGTTTGTGTGTGTGGGGGCGGGAGGGCAGGCTCTTGAAGAGGTCTTGTCTGGAGGATCAGGCCATTCCTAGAGCTAGAATAGGTTGAAGGTCACGAGGGAAACTGAGGCACAGCTGCTGCAATGCCACAATAAGCCACTAAGGGGTATGGTGGGGTGGCCACTTTTCCACAATCACCAATAGCTGTTACCTGAGATCTAGCCTAGGTAATGTGGTGATTGTTGCATTTTAAAACCCATAGAGGGTTGGACACAGAATCTTCATGCCTGGCAATGAGCCAGAAAAACCTAGCTTGAATTTTAGATGCCAGGTTGAGCTCCCAGAGTTTCCAGTGAGGGAAAACAAATCTCTTTACTTATTAATGGAGTAAACTTGACAAGGAAGTTGCTGAGTGACAGGAAGCACAGAACCAGCAATGCATTTTTATGGTCACTTTTCAGGCTCTAACACTTTTTAAAAATGATTAAATTATATCCCTTGTTTAAAGGTATGTTGTTCCCTGAAATATTTGCTCCCTCTTTGCCTCACTCTTTCCTGAATAAACAGGGGAGAAATGGTGACTGGTAGGAAAATACAAGATGACTGTCTTGTTCTTGAGCATCAGTTTATCCAGGGGCTTATGCGGTCACAGGCATTGTAGTATCTCTCTGTGGTACTTATATGGACTCATTACCACAGTATCTGAGCCCCTCACAATCTTCTATTATTAATGTGTGTATCCTCACAACACACCTGTAAAGTAGGGACATGCTATTATGCCCATTTTATAGATTGGGAACCGACACACACAGAATATGTGACTTTTATGTGTTCACACAGGAAGTGTGTGAAGGACCAGGGAATCCTGGGACCCCTCCCAAGTCCAAAGTTAGCACCCTAACCACTAGCTCATTCTTCCCTGTCTAGTAGCTGAGTGCCTAAGCTTCATCATGGTGGTAGCATAAAATTCTTTCCCCAAAGTACCTAGAACCACGAACGTGATAAAGACACCATGGGTCTGATTCTCATTAGAGTGGACTTTAGGGGCAGTGAGAATCAGGCCCAGAGAATTTATCTTAAGCATTCAGGACCTGATCCAGAGCCAACTGAACCCATAAGTGAAATTCAACTAATGTAAATCCATCTTCACTTTCCGGTTTAAAAATGAAAGCTGAACTCCCTGGGCGAATGGGTAGTGAATATATAAACAGACCTGAGTGATATTGCAGACACGTCATCTATTTTATAAAAGAAAACCAGCTGGAGAATTGGACTGACATTCTTGATAACCAAGAAGGAAGAAATATTAATAGAACTGGAGGTCCCCCTCAGGTGGGTAAGACAGGAAAGTTGATATGTCTCAAGACAGAAAGTATGGCAAGAAATAACTGGAAACAATACTGATTGTCTGTGCCCAGTGGTGAAATTCACCTGGCATATTAGGAGTTAAAAGAGCTCCCAAGACAGCAACAGCATGGCCTGAAGGGGGGAGAGCAGAAACACCCTCCTGCATGTGAAGGAGCTGATCTCAATGGAACAAGGAGAAGCACTGGGGACAGGGACTTTGCCAGTCATTCTGCATTCACAGGGATCAGTGGCCACAAATCCCTGTGTAGGGGAGTGCTCAATGGGTCATGGCCATTATTCCAGTTGTGGAGATGGAGCAAGTGTCAGAGAGAGACTATGGGCTGGCCAGTGCTTTGTCTGGGGTTAGGGTGGGTTCTATCCACTCCCCTCAATCCCCACACAAGGCCCATTTGCTCAGTGCTGAGAGGGGAGAAAGAGAATTTCACTCAGAATGTTTTATTTTCTAGGCATTACTATAAGAAGACGTAGAGACTCCACTGTGCATCCACGCAACTCTGCGGATAGTGTGTGTAATGCGGAAACTGGGGGATCGCCAAACTCATCCAGCAACAAAAAAATCTCTGTCCTCCCATTAAAGAAAAAGAGAGAGAGCTCCCATCGATTACTGAAGAGCCAAGGCTGATGAAAATTAGGTAGTGTTAGCGATTCGTCTTCAAAATTTATATTTTATAAATTATATGAATTATAGCGGAACAAGGTGTTCATTTTACAGAGGAGCAATAATTAAAAATGAAATAACAAGACTCTGCTTGCCAACTAAACCAAGAAAAGAGAGGTGAAGAATAAAAGAAGGACATTGAAGAATATCTGCCAGAAAGCTTCATTTGAAATATATGTCCCTAGATGTAATTTATTTAATTCATTTTTCTTTTCTGCATCAGGTATATGACACACATCTGGGCCGAAAGCAAAATCCAATGTGCAGGCAGTGAGAGGCTTGTTGCCTTAGAGCAACCTCTAACCTGATACCATGGTGTTGCTAATCTCCCGGGCTTTTCCCCTCAACAATGAGTCTAATGATGGGTGTTCCACTGCTATTTTCCACATTATAGGGGTGAACCCCTGTTGTTTCTGGCCCTGCTTGGATATGCAGCGGGGAAAGGAGAGAAGGCATGGTGAGAAGATTGGTTAGCGTTCCTCTCCACGTGTGCCCCAGTTCTCACACTTAACAAGTGCATGGGCTCTAACTGACTGGGACATACAATAAAGTTGACAGGGCTAGACAGGCCAGCCCCTAGCCCTGTGCGTCTCCATGCAGGTCAACAGAACCAGCCTTGTGCAAGGGAGATATAGTGTATGTAGAGTTAAGCCATCTTTTTTTTTTTTTTTTAAAGTTCCAAATGATGGGGCCTGAGAGATCAGTCTGTAGGGAAAGCTACTGAAAGAAGGCTTAATTTCTCCATTCAGACTGAGCCAAAATTTAAAGAGCAGGTTGGGCTTGTTCTGATTGATGAATTGGAGCCATGATTGGAGTCAGTCAGATAATAGTTTTCTCCCAACCAGTTCGCCTATCCCATGATACGAATGCCTCCCAGAGGCAATTGTGTTCGCTCATTTCTGTGATATTACAGACTAGACATTTCCATTTGATTGGAAGGAGTTAAATGGTGTGGTCACACTCATGGGTATTATATTAAAGTGCTGACAGACGTCCAAGTTCACTTTCTTTATAATTAAAGCACTCTTTGAACAGCACCTGAAGGGTTGTTGCCAGATCTTTTCTTTCAGCCTTTCTTCATTACATTTGAGATTCAGGTGTGGAATAAACCTAGGCAGAAACCTGAGAACTAAGGGTAAATCCAGGCTATATTCTGCAACGAGAGAAAGTAGTGTGCCTGGTATTGTGGATGAATATATGGTTGAGTTTTGTGCCTTATTCTAAGCGACATTTTACTAATTCAATCAGATTTGCAGTTTTCTTTGGAGCGTAGCAAATTAGTCATATTCACATATTTTCCACATTAAGTTTAAGCTTTTTTCTGTTGGCGAATATACTTTTTGGAAAACTTTCATTCTTTGCAATTTTTCACCCAACTTTCATTGAAAACTTTGTCTGTTGGTTGCTTCATTTTCAGTTAGTTTTCGTTTTCCTGTTTATTGCCTCTTGTTTCTAAATGGTTGTTCTGAACTCTATTGATCATTTTGATTGTGGACTCTCACACTAACAAAATCATAAAGAGTCCCAAGACACTCTGTAACATGACCAAATGTGGCAAGGACCCCCCAGAATCAAAGATGAAACTCATTATGATGATAGCAGAATCCATAGCATGTTTCCTAACTGTGATGCAATAGATATCAAGATCTCTCCTACCCCAGTAAACAATTATCAGACATTCCTTTTATGTGGCTGATGTTATTAATGTATTCACAGCCTGCGTTTTACTGCTGTTGTCTTTTGTGCCATACTCTGTGAAGAATACTGAGCTTGCCACAGTTTCTAGTGCTACTTTGTTAACAGTCTGGAGTTTCCATCTGTAAGTGAATGCACAAGCTTGGAATGTCGTTAATGGAAAGTGTGAGTGAGGAGAAGGGATTAATTCTAGGCAGCCTTGTGGTACAGCCTTGGGTAAAGTGGGCACATCCACTGGCAGAAAACAGTCAGATTCTTCTTCAGTCTTGAAAGACACAGCAGTCCTGCTATTGACCTCACCAGAGAGGACTAACGTCACCTCAGAAAGATGAAGAGAAAAAAGCTTGGGCCAGCACTCTGTGTTCAATGGCCATCAACTCTTCATGATCTTCTTCCCCAAGGAGATTATCAGAGTCTGTCTGAGCCAAAGTGGATGGGCCTGATATCAATTGGAAGCATTTCTACATTGTTCTTAAGGGCAGCAGCTGGTCTATTTGCTGTAGACTGGAGAAGCTAATTTAGGGGACTGTCTTGCACCTGTGTTTCTACAAATGCCTTAAATCTGAGGAAGGCTAAAGTAGGTAGGAGGGACAGAAGAGGATAGTTTTAATAATGTTAAATATAGTGGGAACTAGAGATAGCGAACACAACAAAGAACAGCAGACATCTCAGAGTAGGGCTGATTGGAAATTTTCCTTCAAAAATTTTTTTGGGTGGAAAATGGTTTCCTTGATTATTTTCCCCCCAGAAAACTGTAAACCGAAAGAATCTTGTTCTGTGGGGGTTTTTTTAAAGACAGTTTTTCCTGAAAATTTTGACAGAAACAAATGAAAAAGCAAACAAATTTCAACCAGCTCTGAAATTAAGTCACTTCCCCCTTTATCCAATTATGGATGATCAGGACAATATTTCTGTTGCTCACTGAGGGTAGAGCAAGAACTGGGAAAATCAGGAGAAATAGTGTTTTGGGGGTAAAAGTTGGGAAACGGAGTCACAAGTCCACCCAATTTAGGTTTAATCAGTTTTTGCCTTTATTTATACCATTTCAGACAGAATTATTATCACTTATAGTGTCTGGACATACATTTATACCTGACAAATAATAATGAGAAGACAGGATTATCGGTAAATGGGCCCAAGTTACCACATTCTGGGGCACCAGAAAATTCTTCCATCTTCCATGACCCCTAGGTCTGGTCCTTCAGTCCCGTTCTTCAGTTTCTGGTCCGGTGTTTCTCCAGTTTGGGCCTATGCTCACTTAGGTCTTTTCTATATTTCTACATTGCAGATTACTTAATTTTTATCCAAATGGCTTTTAGCACATCGACCCTTTGGATTTTAGGTAACCCAAACAGTACGCATGCATGAACTTCAATTACCCAGCTTCTGCTAGGTTTGCAGTTTCTGGGTCATGTTGGTTTTGTCTCACCCTGCCCTGGGTCTTCCCAGAAAAAGGTAGGGTTTATTCATCATTACATGCTTGTGTCTCTTTTACTTACATCTTCCAGCACGATAGGTTGCCTTTGTTCTATGGGCAATAACAGGTTAAGCAGATTAGCAATACTATTTAAAAGAAGAATTTGCAAAACCACACAGTAGCAAGGCGGAGTGGCTTCCCTCTGACACAGACAGGGAGGAACCACTCCCCTCCCTCTCGTGGGTGGAGCCAGGCTAGGCGTGCCCCTTGTGCCAGAAGTGGAGGGGCCAATCAGGAAGTATAAAAGGTGGGACCTCCAGCTCAATTGATGGAAAGCCAGAGAAGGAGTCATATGCTTCTGCCTTGCTCCCGGTCCCTGAACCAGGAGTTGAGCTGTATCAACCCCTGCCTGTGGAGGAATACCTGGAGCTGCTGCCAGATGAGTACCCAGAGGAGCTTCTGGAACTGTCACCTGGCAAACATCCCGAGGAGTTGCTGGAACTGCTGGCTGCCGAGTACCTTGAGGATTCTGTGGGCCCATGAGTGATGAAGCCCTACAACCAGGTAGGAGTAGGAAGTAGCCCAGGGATCTGGTTGTGTTTGCTGAAGCCACGGTCAGCCTGTTTCGGCAGGACCCCCATTGACTCTGTGGTGGGATTCCCTGCCACTGTTAGGGCTGGGAGCTGGTGGAGTAGGGTGGGCCCAGGGCCTGCTACCCTATGCTGCCAACCCCACCCCTGGGGTGACAGCCTATCAAGCTTAGGCTTCACAGCCTGTGTTTGTTTGCCTTCTGCCCCAGCCAGGGAGATATTGCTCAGATATTGCTTGATATGGCTCGGACCCGCCCAGAGGGCTGAGCCTGACTGTATTGCTGCCTGCCCCAGCTAGGGGGCTGGCTACAGACTGTTATTGGTGCTAATCCCTTGTTGACTGGCTCTCAGCCGCTAGATGGCATAGAGAGGCAGAGTGGCCTTCCTCTGCCACAGACAAGGAGGAACCCTTGGGGCGGGGCGAGGGATAGCTCAGTGGTTTGAGCATTGGCCTGCTAAACCCAGGGTTGTGAGTTCAATCCTTGAGGGGGCCATTTAGGGATCTGGGGCAAAAATTGGGGATTGGTCCTGCTTTGAGCAGGGGGTTAGACTAGATGACCTCCTGAGGTCCCTTCCAACCCTGATATTCTATGATTCTATGAACCCCTCCAAGCCACTACACATGCTTATTCCAGCAAGGACTTGTCCCAAATTTTACCTCATCTGTACTCCTTCATTAAATATAATTACAAATAATTAAAAATGTAGCTATCAAAGCTCTTAACCTTACCATTAGCAATTCTTCATTTTCTATTTCGATGTTGTAAATCAGTGTATGTTACTCTGTGCTACCCTTAATCTGTTAGAAAAGGGAGTGGGAGTTACGGAAAACATGAGGATTCTTTAATGTCAACATTTCTAAACTTCTCTAAACATGGGTTTCTCATTCCAAGTCCAGTTTTGTTTGTGAATCATACAAAGAAACTTCATTAGAAATTTTCCTGTGAATGCATTTTGAGGGGTGGCTCAGTTTTAGGGCTTTGATATTTTAATTGCTTTTAATGATGCCCCAACAAGGGCATTTCCAAGAGTCTATGTTTCCAAAACTTGGGAACTAACTTGATTAGTGCTTCCTCCGACACTCTCATGCATAATAAGATCTACTGACCCATGCTCTTTGGAGTTATGTACCAAAGGCTGTGGAATTTATATCCTCCTAAAGTTGCTGTCTAATAGGTAATCTCTCTGCACTTCGGTTAAGGACTCCAAAATTCTTGGATGTTGTCCCTTTTAGGAGGAATCACAGGGGTTGTATAAGGCTGCATGGGATTTTTGATGAACTGTGGATTAGCTGTAGGAGGTCTCTTCTGGAGTGAGCTATTGGAAAAATTCATTCAGTTTACGCACTTGGAAGTTAAGTGACTCTAGTTCAAGTGTGGGTACTGTACTCCCTCTAAAATATTCTGCGTCTATTGAAACTCTTCACTTTAGGAAGGTGTTTGGAATGTTTCTGTCCTGGATTTTGGTACCTAATGTATTTCTCATGGTTCCTCATGGGACCAGATGACATGACACCCCCAAAAGGAGGGGTAACTGAAATTAGGGAGCAAAGTTCTGTCTGTTGAACAGAAGGACACTAGAATAATGTTAATAATGTTAAATACACTGAAACCTAGAAGTTGTAGCCTGATCTAGAGATTATGTGTTAATTATATTGATTACTTAAGAATTCCCAGTTATCACTTTGAGGGTAGACAGGTTCTTGTCCCAAGATCAGGCCCAATATTATTCAAATTATTGTATAGTTGGGAACCTCGATGTGCACAGCTGCAACACTCACACTATAGGAACTCTTCTCTATTTACAAATAGTTTATTAATACATTTACCACAATCACAAACACTCCAGCTCAGTAAGGTATCTAGAGATACTACAGAATGTCCATCTGCACATCCATATACTCACATCATCCCATACAGGACTACCTGAAATGTCAGCCATCATCTTTTTCATCGCCATCACCTTCCCCATCACCATCATTCTGGTACCTCCCAAGGGCTACATCTCCTTCTCCTACCGCCCCTAGGCTGGGATGCAACATTTATAATATGTTACGCTGATGCCACTATATCTAATGCATATTCAGTTGGGGTTTTCCCTCTTTTCCTTATTTGTATATCCTCCTCTTACTAATCTTGGAGTGTCCTTCTTCTACAGGTTAGTATATCAATGATCTCAACTTATTATCATAGACATCAATTGGTTGCCATGGCCCTCTTGCGGTTAGGTATCTGTGGATGTAACTGAGGTACCTGTTGTTATCATGTACATTGATTCATTGCCATGGCACTCTTGTGGTTGGACTCATGTTCCTGTGGTTGGAAATTCCCCTTAAACACTCTGTTTTCAGCTCCCCAATACCTAGGGTTTTCTGTTGGGCCATTTATCTGTGCCAAAGTTCATAGGTCTCAAGCCTTCTGCTAAAACTGTTGACACAAATGTCTTATAGGGTCCAGGTCTGTAGATTCCTTGCATTACAGCTTGTGACAAAGTTCCTCCTCTACCTTGGTGGATCTTCCACTTATTGGCGGATTTGCTCGCCTCGGAGATTCACAGCAGCCCTCAGCTTGGCTGTTTTTCTGAACCCCCAGTCCAGGTCAACTTTTCCTGGGTCTGACCAGGGGTTGGGAGGTTTGGGGGGGACCCGGGCCCGCCCTCTACTCTGGGTTCCAGCCCAGGGCCCTGTGGATTGCAGCTGTCTAGAGTGCCTCCTGGAACAGCTGTGCGACAGCTACAACTCCCTGGGCTACTTCCCCATGGCCTCCTCCCAACACCTTCCTTATCCTCACCATAGGACCTTCCTCCTGGTGTCTGATAATGCTTGTACTCTTCAGTCCTCCAACAGTCCGCATTTTCACTCTCAGCTCCTAGCGCCTCTTGCTCCCAGCTCCCCACACGCGCACCACAAACTGAAGTGAGCTCCTTTTTAAACCCAGGTGCCCTGATTAGCCTGTCTTAATTGATTCTAGCAGCTTCTTGATTGGCTGCAGGTGTTCTAATCAGCCTGTCTTAATTGTCTCCAGAAGGTTCCTGATTGTTCTGGAGCCTTCCCTGTTACCTTACCCAGGGAAAAGGGACCTACTTAACCTTGGGATAATATATCTGCCTTCTATCACTGTCCTGTAGCCATCTGGCTTGACCCTGTCACAAGCTGAATATAATGAAGGCAAGCTAGCCCGATGGGCTACAAAGTATAGTTACCCTACCACAGTACTTGGTCTATTGTTAAGAAAAGCACACCTGGATATGTCTGGTGTTTTCCTACTGTTCTAAAAAAAATCAAGTCAATGTATTGTATTGGATATTTAAGAGCTCCTGCCAAATAGGCAGAGTTGCACTGACCCTTCTCTTGCCATATTGTTGCAGTGCATGAATACGGACTTTCTGTACCTGTTTATCTAAATGTAGCCTGATGTTAAATCAGACAAGCTGTCTTCTCTTCTAGGATGAAATTCACCCCTCAGCAGAGAAACTGCACCTCTATTTTGAGGTCTTAAGTAGCAGGTGGAACTTTTACTGGTCCTCGGCACAGGGGTGCATTTTGCTGCTGGAGAGCACCCTTCTGGAAATGACATAAGGACAACCAGACCACTTTGTTCATTGCAGAGGATGCTATTTTATGTGTGTAACATATTCCTACATTTTAGTGTCACGCCAATTAGCATTTAACTCACATACCACCTGAGTTGTCCAGCTCATTTTCCCCGTCGAGTTGCCAGTAGGTGGGTGGTGGCACACGTGCACGCTTTTATTTTCAGGGCTATCGGAACAAAGCGCAAGCCTCTTCAGAGGAGCTGAGGACATGAAGTGTCCCTTCTCCGGTTGTGATGGGGTGTACAAAGCCTCCATTGGTCAGGAAAAGGTTCATAAGCTGCTGTAGGCTCAGTCAGCCCCATCCTGTTTCACCTGCAAATACTGCCAGGCTTGGAGGTGGGGCAGAGTGGAAGGTTAAAAGGAGAGGATCAGCACCGTTGAGAAGAGGCTGGGAGGGAGGGCAGGTCTCTCATACTAGCTCCTGGAAGGAAGGCCTAGCGGGGGCCAGGACTCAGCTGGAGACTGCCTGATGCCAGAGCCTCCCTGAAGGAAGATAGGTCTGGTGCAGGACGATGGTGTTTGCTTTGTTACCCAGGGCTAGGGTGTTCTCTTTTCTCTCCTGGGTATTGTGTGTACAGTGCTACCTGGGACCTTTATGGTCTGTATGCGACTTGTACAGATGAATGTATGTATTCAGCTTTCATCAATAAAATATTGTGTCTTCCCAGTGGTCCTAAAAATGAGATCACCTCTTCTAAGCCCAGGACGAAACTAACTGCAGAGTATTCAATGTCACATAATAAGATATCAGGTTACAAACTGTACCATATAGAAACGTAACAGGCAGGCAACATTTGCCAGTAAGACCCCTCTTGTTAGCAGGTGTTGATCCTGCAGGGAGAAGAGTAAGTGGGTTCTGCTGATGCAGTGAGAGAGGTGGCTGATGACCCAACCTGGGGAGAAGAGAAGTGGAGTGTGGCTCTCTGGAGAGAGGAACTAGGTTGTAGCTAAGCAGGTGTATGAATCCTAGGAGCAGTCAGGCCAGGGAAGGAAGTCTGAGCTGAATTTTGTTATCTTATTACTTCAGGAACAAGGTGAGTTGTATTTTGTTTTTATGCTGCGGTGTTTGACCTGTCATGGAGCAACTTGGGAAAGGTACATGCTCAAAATACGGCATCATTTTTCAGCTGTTTCTCTCTCCTATGTGGACCTCCATAGTGTAATATCCTTGCAGTGCAGAATGGATTGATCATTTCCACTTCTGCAGTAACAAATCATAGGGACGGGAACTGACATAATAGATCAGACCAGTGACTTGCCCAGTCCGGTATCCTGTATTTGTCAGTGGGCCATACCACCTGCTTCAGAAACAGTTACAAAAAACTCCACTGCGGCAGTTGTACAACTACCAAAGATTGTTCCGAACCCATGTCAGTTAAAGGTGGGCTCATGCCCTTAAGAATTACAGTTTATATCCATTGTAACATTTTATCCTGTTTTTGTTACGTAAATGTTTAGTCCTCTTTTGAATCCGGCAGAGCTCTTCTTGCATCATAATAACTTGTGGCAGTGAGTTCCACATGCTTAATTATGTGTCAAGTAAAAAAGGATTTCTCTTTATCAGGTTTAAATTTGCTGCTTTGCAATTTTATTGGCTGTTCCTTTTTATTAGTATTATGAAAGAGCATTAAGAGAAGAACTTGACTGCCCTTTTCTACAGCATTATTTTATCTCTCTCTGTTCCTTCCTTATTGTTTATTGAAGTGACTACTGCGTAATGCAGGCAATAAAGAGGGGGTATATTTAAGTACAGGAACTACAGGTTTATGACAAACCCATATTATTGTTGATATATAAAGCAGTAAAATTTAGATTTTAAAAATAGCTTTTACTCTGAGTAAGTTTCTAAAACACATCTTAGCAAGCATATATTTTTAGGGCAATGAATGTTTCTGCTGATTGCTGTGGGTCTGGTGGTTAGATTAGAGAAATGCAGTGTCTTAGCTGTGGACAATTCCTCTTAGAAATGAAAAATACACAACAGCCATGTTTAACCTCTCATGGTTTGTGACTTTAGATAAGCAGCCTTCAATTTCTCACAAACTCAAGTACTGTTTCACCAATGCAATCATATTGTTATAGCTTAAAGTTATAAAATTAAATCTTAGAATAAATGAAAGATCCTAAGGTAAAATTCCCACCATTGTTGACAATCAGTGCTAGGCTTTAAGGGCCATAGAGACCCTATTTTCACAGTTTAATTGTGAATTAAGGGCTTAGACCTTGGAGATACTACTTTCTATCTCCAACGGGTCAAGAATGCTTGAGAGAGAGACACTTTTGCAGGTCATTTTCCTGTTCATCACCATTCACGTCCTTTTCATGCTGACAGTCGAATTTGCAGTTTCAGCTCATAAGGTCCCATGAGAATATTTTGTTTGTTTTTCGCTCATTTGCACCCTCATCTTGCATTTCACTCTGACTTTTATCTGGTTGCTTCTGAGCCCTTAAGAAAGCTTCTCAACATAAATATCCCATGATTTTCATGCAAAACCATAAATCGGCCCACATTTCACTTGAAGTAGGGCCTAGGTTTGTTTTGATGCTCCTGGTGTGAGTTTCAATTTTGTAACAAACCCAATTTGTGCAATTTCCAATTTTACTGAGAGCACTTTCCAGTTATCTGGAGTGATATCAGAGTAATTTTGTCTTTTTGGGGGACAGAAGAGGCAATGATCACCTACTGAAGGTCTCAGTTCAGCAAAGCATGTATACATGTGCTTAAAGTTAAGCACATGCTTAAGTCCAATTGAAGTTAATGGGGTGTGTGCTTAAGTGCTTTGCTGAATCAGGGTCTAAATGTCTTTAAGTTGCTAGTAAGATATATGGAACAGATGCATTGTGGATTGGTAACTCAGTGCAACACTCATCCATAACCTTGCCAACAAATAATCCGTATAGGACATACTTCATGTCAGGCCTATTTTGTATTTTACTATACACGGGTCCAACACTGACGCTAACTTATATTCAGTGGGATTACATACACAGTGTGCTACGAATCAACGTGAGTAAGAGTGGCAGAATTAGACCCACAGAGTCTGATCCAATGGGAGCTTTTCCATTGATTTCAATGAGTTTTGTATTCGGCCCACAGAGAGACGGAGGTGCCTACGGGCTAATTCAAGAGGAGTCTCTTGAGGCGACCTTCTGACTTGAATGTTTCTCAACACCATGGTTTAACTAAGTTAAAGGGTAGGTTTTTGATAATTGTTGATCTAGTGCAGTTCCTCCAAATTTACATTGGCATAGCTGAGAGCAGAATTTGGCCCAGACTCCTCCAGTGTATCCCTTTTTTTTTGAGCAGAAGTACCATGTGATTAACAGAATTGTTTTCCTGCAATTACCGATGACGGCCAAATGCCCCTGTCTCCTGACTTGCTTCAGCAATAGCAGTAGAGATGTATAGCCTCCTCATGCACTGTTGTTTCCATAACACGAGGATTGCAATCTGTTTTTCTGCTCCTGTCATTGTTGGCATTTCCCAGACCCCTTTCCAGGAACTGACTCACATTCTGAGTCTGAACAGTCCTATTTCTTAGGAGTGCTTTAAAGTGTCTGCTTTGGGTGGGAGATGATATACAGTAGTCTGCTTTATTTACAATAACCTCTTTTCCAGCGAGGAAATATATTCTACAATTTCCCTTTAAGAATGGATCTGTCGTTATGCCAACACAGATTCCATTCCCCAGGACATCTATGGCAATGACATATGGACATCTCACTTTTCCTGGTAAAATATGTTCTAGATAAATATAAATGCTCTTAAGTCCATAGGCACGTTGGAATCTCTGTCCTTTTGGAGGATTAGAGCTCTGGTCTCCCCTTTGCCTCTGAAATGGGATTTGATTTATTATAGTTCTCTGTGTAAATAGTAATATGTGATTTATGCCAGTGTTCAGCATGCAACAATGATTTCCCAAGTGATAATCTCAAAAGGGTGCAGAGAGAGGATTGAACTGCCTATTAGATTCAAGGCGATCCTAGCCATGCACAAAATTATAAGCTTTAAGAATTCGTGTAAAGATGTGAAAGGCAGAGATGAGCCTGATCTGCAAAGTTCAGATCTAAATCAGAACTTTTACTAAGTTTATGTGTATGCTGAGGTTCTTGTTTGGTCCTTTACATATCTAGGGTCCAGCCAGGAAATTTGTATATGGTTAAAAACTTCTACCCAGTTCACAGGTTTCTTGTTTGGGCCTAACATCAACATAAAAACCATACAATATAGACAATAAAGACAATATAAAGGTCCAGCAAGGGCAATCCTCCTAATTTAAGGTAATTATTAATAAAAGCAGTGGTACATTAAATCTTAATATATTTAGAAATTCAACCTATTGCATCATCCAGCCCCTACAAAAATAATTATTTATGATTTAAAAAGTGAAGCTCATGCATGGACTTTCAATGGATTTCTAATCTCCAGTTTTTTATTAGACTGCCCCCTGCTGCTCTTCCACCACCCTGGAGTAGTGGGGAGGAGGTTGTGGTCACCAGAACCCCAAAGTGTTCTTTAAAATCTGCAGGGTGGTGGAATTAGGCCACTGGTTTTCCTTTCCCTACATTTTTATGTGGGAGGACAGCATAAGGCAGATACAGATTTAAATAAAACAGTAGTTGTTAAATGTGGACAGGTATCTTGATCCCATTCCTCATGCCATACTGAAACCTAAATGTGATTTTAAAAAATCTGTAAACATGGAAGGGATATTTTTTGTTCAATCAGACTTGGTCTGTTATATGTCCTATGTGTATGGTGGTGAGCTTTCAGGCTTCTCTCGTAAGTCTATCTGGTATCATCAATTTCATAGACTCCTAGAATTTAAAGTCAGAAGGGATCATCATGATCATCTAGTCTGACCTCCTGCACTTTGCAGGCCACAGACCCTCACCCACCTACTTCTATAACACTCCTCTAACCTCTGGCTGAGTTACCGAAGTCCTCGGATCATGGTTTAAAAACTTCAAGTTACAGAGAATCTGCCATTTACACTTGTTTAAACCCGCAAGTGACCCATGTCCCATGCTGCAGAGGAAGGTGAAAAGCCCCCCCAGTCTCTGCCAATCTGACCTGGGGGAAAATTCCTTCCTGTCCCCAAATACGGTGATCATTTAGACCCTGAGCATGTGGACAAGACCCAGCATCCAGACATCTGAGAAAGAATTCTTTGTAGTAACTCAGAGCCCTCCTCATCTAGTGTCCCATCACTAGCCATTGGAATATTTGCTACCAGCAGTCACAGATCAGACATGCCATTGTAGGCAGTCTCACACCCTCCATAAATTTACCAAACATGTGGTCTTAATGTAATGTAGGCACATATAAAAGAGTGTTTGTGCACAAGCAACACTTCAAAGGGCAGTAAAGCTATAGAAACCAGAGCTGAAATTTTGACCCCATTAAAGTCAATGTCATTTTTGCCATTGACTTCAGTAGGGCCAGGATTTCACCCCAGATTATGTAAATCATCATATCTCCCCTGATTGCAGTGGTGCTATGCTGAATTACATCAATTGGAGAGCTGGCCCATAATACACTGAAGATGGTCACAGGGCAACATTTTGGATAAAACAAAACCATTTCTTAATTTCTCTGCTGCCAGGGATATAGCTTGAGTTCTAATTATTAGTTCAAATGGTTAGAATTACCAGCACTTTGCAAATTGGTTTGAGGCTGGTAAAATTCACTGGGCTTCACTCTCATGTCACATACCCTATTGTAAATCAGTAGTAACCCAATTGATGCCTAGTCTATAGAGTCACACCATTATAAAACAACTTATGAGTAAGGGGAGAATCAGGCCCCTTGCATCTTTTTAAAAAAGATTTTCCCATCCAGTTGTTACTCTCCTACTTGTTTACTTTCCTGCTTAGATCTTCTCCTTTTCTTTCTTCTGTTTCCTCTGAGTGAATTTTGTCCCTGTGAAGGGTGGTGTCAGAATGAAATTCACAAGTCTCTGTAATTTGGTCTCTTTCCTGCCCTCTCAGTTGACACTGGTGTGTCAGTAGATGAAAATGACCCTTTGGAGTCAATAAAAACTGATCTAGTAAAGTGAAAAGATACTTTACAGTTCGTGGTGCCAAAGAAGCATGTTGGCTAGAGAGACCTGCTGTCACCGACTGTTTACTCTTTCCGCCAGAGCCTCTTTGCCTGCCTTTTCCTGAAGGAGACCTCTGTGAAAGCTTGTCTCTCTCACCAGCAGAAGTTGGTCCAATAAAAGATATTACCTCACCCACCTTGTTTTCCCTAGGGGGTAATTTTGGCTTTGATGGTGTACGACTTCCAGAGAGAAAGAATTGTCAGAAATGACAGCAGGCCTCACAAGTGTGTCCTATTGAAGGTTTAGCCCGGAGTTCTTTAATCTACTTTCTTGTCATACCAATGTTCAGATGTGTCTTAAACTCATCTTCATCTGTTGGCTTACTTGGCAATTTACCCTGTGTGCCTAATACCATGTTGCTGATCTGAAGGAATTCTGCTTGAATGCCCAGGTCTCTCGTAATGTTCTAGCTTGTAGTCTGCCTATCCTATTTTCACTGAAACCCTCTCTAGGGTGAGCAGGTCATTTGCTTCACTTCATCAGATGTTTCACACTTTACAGTGCTTTGGTTCAGTGGCAACCACATTACAATTAAACCCAGCCAGCATTACCCCATAAGCACATACAGTAGCTGCAAAGTTGAAACCATCCTGCTGTTTTCTTTTGTTTTCTCCCTATCCAGAGAAGTGGTTCTCAATCTTTCACTTACTAGGGCTCCCTTTTCCATAATGGGAAACCCTCAGCAGCCCTCTCCCATGTAGGGGGTTAGCTGAGACCCCACCCCACCCCAATTAGCAGTATGGGAAAGGCAAGGTGGTTACAACTCTCTGACATCCGCTTGTGATCCCCAAGTTAAGAGCCCTGCTTCTAAGACAGCATCCTTCCCAGGGCAATCAGAACTGAGCCACTTGGGGGTTGTAAAGCAGTTGTATTGCGTCGATTTGTATAACATCCCACATTAATACACCCTGCGCCCTGGTTGCCTTTGTAGATTGGTCTGAAGGTTTCAAACATTCCATTGTGTACTGTAGAGTCTTTCCTGACGCATGGCCCACAAACACGGTTTTGCATGTGCCTACAGTATATTAAGCCTGCATGTTTCCATTTATTAATCACTTTTTGGTCTCACTGCAATCCTAGGAGGTCTTTTCTTCCTTAATCATCTGTTTTATCTTCAGTTTTGAAATGATCAGCAAACTTTGGTGTCTGGTGTTTTATTTTCTTATCCTAACAAAGTACAAAGGATCTTATAACAAAGCCTTATCTCTCCCTAGTCACAACCTTTAGCTACGGTTGCTCCTACTTGTAACCACTCACTGTATCCTGTTTTTGAGACTGTTTTCTGTCTATCAGGTAATGTGACCTCTCTGCCATGATGACTTCTTACTTCTGGGTCTGATCCTTCAGACTTTACTCAAGTGAGCAATTGTGCACTTGATTTAGTCCAGGGGTCTCATGAAATCAGTGGGCTACTCAGGCAAGTAAGATTTAATCACGTCAGAGAGCATTTGTGCCTGGCAGCAGTTTTGAATCAAGCAGCAACTCAGTGAGTGATAAGCATGTGCCTGCTACATCCTTCCACAGTGGAGACGTGCATTTCCTGAATCCTGGTGAGTCCTGCAGTGTTAACGGATTATCCTTCCTTCTCATAAATCCACGTTTTCTGCATCTGACCCAAGTTCTATGTCTCTCCAAGTGTTTCCAAATACATCCTGAATATTTTCCCCTTGTTAATTTCAATCTTATTGAGTATTCAATATATTTATAAATGGAAAAAGCAACAGATACAGAGAGTACAGTAAGTGATGCAAACATTCCGATGATGACTGCAAGCATAAATCACAGCATCAAGCCCTACCTCATCCTCCCAAACAGGAAAGGAAGACATTAAAGAAAAATGATAGGCAGGAGAATTAAGGAGCTCCTGATTGCTTAATATATGAGAGATAGTCTCGGATTTCGTTATTCTCCAGTCTGTCACTGACCATTTTGATATGAATCTGCATCCTGTTAATCATACACTCCATTTCTGCATTGCCAGTCTCCCAACTCTGGGTAATTTATTACTGTCTGAATGCTGATAATGTCCAAGTAAGTATGCTGTTCTTACAGAACTCATGGTTTCTGATGCATTGTATCTATACTACAGGATTGCACCATTGCTGACATCTTGGTCAGAGCAGGGAATAACCGTGCTTAGCTGAACATTTGCTAAATATGGTTTGTCCTTGTGTGTACTACTTTGACAGCTGGACCATGTTCGACCCAAATTCAGCTGCAACCATTGTTAAAATCTGTTAACACCAATTCTGTGCTGGCGTGTAGACAAAGCTGTAGAGATCAAGGGTGACATTCTGACCCTACTGAAGTCAATGTAATTTTTGTCATTGACCTCAGATTCTCTCCAGCAGTTACAGTGCTAATCAGGCTGTAATTGCTCACAGTGTACCCTGGGCTCCTTTGTGTCTGTCACTTCTCTCTCATGTAGTTTTGATAATCTCAGGGTTTAGCAGCCATGTGCCTTTTTAGAATGATGGTGTTCTGTTTGTCACCTTCCAATCCTCAGGGTTTTACCCTCACTTAGACTGCTTCCAGAACTAAGGCCTGGTCTACGCTTTTACATTAGATCGACCTAGCTATGTTGCTCAGGGCTGTGAAAAATTTTGTGCCCTGAACCCCTTTGTTAGGTTGACCACCCCCACCCCCCTACCCCAGCCCCTGATGCAGACACGGCTAAGCTGATGGAAGAATTCTTCTGTTGACCTAGCTCTAGCCTCTCGGAGGGGTAGAGTAACGACAGCGACAGAATAGCCCCTTTTGTCAATGAAGGAAGCGTAACTATGTGGCTACAGTAAAATCCAGGTCACTTGAGAGGTCATGTGGTCTAATGGAATGAGCACAAAGATAGGAGACATTCTGATTCTGATCCTGCTTCTGCCATCTGTGGCCTTGTTGAAGTCTTTTCACCTATCAGCCTTGATTTTCCTATTGGTAAAATGGGTTTAATAATACCTACTTCAGAGGAGTGTTGTGAAAATTATTTAATTACTGTTTTAAAAGTGTTTCTAGCATATAGAACCTACTTATTCTATTACATAAACATATGTTATACCACCATAGATAATGTGCCACCCATGAAATAAATATGTCTCATAACCTTACTTAGCTCTTATATAGTGTTTTTCATGTGTACATCTCCAAGTGCTGTGCAAATGAAAGCATCGTTAGCACCATTTTACAGATGGGGAAACTGAGGCACAGAGATCAAGACGGTGGGCTGGAGGTAGAGCTAGGAGTAGAACCCATGTCTCCTGAGACTCAGTCCAATGCCCTCTCTCTTCCACTCTACTGCTTCCCATAATAAACTGCTAAATAACACTATTAGCTTGTCTGAATGCAATAAGAGAAAGCTCAATTGTTTTCTGACCCATTCCCATTATTACCTACAACCTGTGCCATGCTAAGAGATTTGGGCCTCAATTCAGTAAAGTATTTAAGCACCTGCTTAAAACTAAGCACCTGCTTACTTGCTTTGCTGAATCAAGGCTTTGGGTCCTGATGCAAAGCCTGGGCTTTGGGTCAGGCCATTAATTCCCCTTTTAGACAGCGCTCTGTCCTTTTTCAACGGCAGAATGAAAATATCTCCATTTCTTACCTGGAGATCAAGTCATTCCCCCACTAAACACTCTTATCTGTACTTAAGAAAAATAAACAAACAAAAAAGAGCTCAGCTTTTTTTTTTATATATTGGCAACAAAGCAGTTTGCTTGCATATGCAATCATAGCCTCTCTGATACTGCTGAGCAACACACCTCTCCCTATACCCCTTCCTGCCACCCCCCCTAAAGTACCCCATTATCTAAGAATCCCAGACTGATTGAGTCCAGTTGGCCAGGCTAATGGTTATTTCAGCTCCAGACCGTCTATGTCAGCTCTGCTCTGCTACATACAAACTGGTAACATACCACATATTGCAATTCACCTTTCCTTTCTTTCAGTTTTCAGGTGAGGTACCTGGATCCTTTCTAAATACCTCTTTGGTTTTTTCTGATGCCCTTTGTTTTCATCCCGATTCTCCTGAGTAACCTCTCAGTGCTTTCTAGCCTGAATGTTTGCTCCCAATCAGCCTATTGTAATGGCACCAGCAAAATACCACGTCATGTTTCCATCTAGCAAAATCTCCCCATCTTTTTTTTTGGCTCCATAGCGTCTTCACTGTTGTGCTTTTCCTGTCTTGACTAGTTCCACCTCACTGCAAAAATACAACCACCTAAAATCAGGATCTGACAGTATTTTGGATTCTTAAAGGGAGAGTGTCAACTTGATTTTTTTTTAAAATCTGCTATAAACAATCCATTTCTTTGAGTGCATGTCCTGAATTTGTTTTTAAAAAAATCTTTTAAACATTTGTGTACGCTTTTTTGCCTCCTTTCTGTTTATGTTTAAGGGTTTTTCAGCTGGCGCAAAACTAATGTGACTTAGCAAGGGAAACCGTAAAATTGACGATACACAGAATGCAGTGTCCGCAAAGTGAAAAAGAAGAGTTTTTTCACGAACGTTTCACTTAGAGCAACCTGAGGCATTGCTTGTATCTATAGCAGATACAAAACATACAGACAGAAATGTAATTTTCAAGTTCACAGTGTCCCTTTAAATTTCATCTTCTATTAATTTTCAAAGCTGTGCAGTCCACCTTTTCCTTCAATTTTGCTCTGACTAGTGCTGTCCACAAATATTTCTTTTTATTTATAGCAAAACACCTATCCTTAGCTCGAGGTGCTTCAGTAGGAAATGAAATTTACAATGATCAGAAATGTCAAAGAGACCTTGTTTTGCCTCTTGCACAGCTCTGGCATTGGGATTTAGAATTTCTTTGTCACAACAGAGGCAGCTTGGAATAGAACATCTGCCACTGATGCTTCTAGCTATTGCTTCATCTGTGACGGGTCATTCGTAAACTCTGCTGGCCTATGAGAACAGTCAAAGACAGCAGACCTCTCTGACCTAGATTCTGGGCTTACACAAGTGAATGACATCACACATCTGAGCAGACTTAATAAATTCATTGGGACTTTACTTGTGTGTGCACACTTTGCAGGATTGAGGCCTAAAACTGTATCGGCACTTCACATCATCCTTACAGAGAGGTAATGGTTAATCCAAGTAATAGAAGCGGGAGCTTCTCAACTACTGTATGTTCTTTCCCAAAATGGCTCCTGAAAAGAAAATCGGATGATTCCTTTGAGCTTAGAATGGCATTACTCATTCTCTGGTTAATTCACATCTTTCTTTCAAGATTTCTTTAAAAAAAGAAACAGAAGACTTTGTTTAAATAGGTCAGAGAGAGAGAGAGAGAGTTACAGTTTAAGATATCCCTACAAGCCGTTAGCAAGTAACACAAATATGAGAGTGCTAAATGAAAAACATGTTTTTTCCTGTGGATTTTCTATCTGGCGGTGACAAGACAGAATAGTGCTCCAGTATTCTGTTTCAAAGTAACTTTCAGTATTAACAAAAAATGCCTAAATTATGGCAATGGAAATTGAAGCCATGTATTTAGCATGCCTTTCTTAAAGGGCAGTAGCAATTAATATTTCCCCTCACTGCCCTGATCTGCTGAAACCCAATCCTGGTCACCTTTAGGGAGAAGCATATAGGTGAGTTTCTGTGTCCATTCATCCTTTCCTACTGCGCTGGGAAGCATTCCTTTCTGGAGCATCTGGCATTGGCCATTGTCAGAAGACAGGATACTAGATGCTAGATGGACCTTTGGTCTGACCCAGTATGGCCCAGAGATAGAGCCATTGTCTCCCCAGTGGCCTAAAACAAAGGCTTTATTTACTGTTCAAATTGGTGTGGAGAATCAGACCCTTTTCTCTTTGTTCTCCTTCTCTTTCTCTCCCCAGCATGTGATCATTTCCTCTGTCTTAGGGCTAGGGCCAGACTAGAATGGAAATTCTGAATATATGGTTAGAGAAAGAGGTTTTCATAAGCAACCTCACCGTGATGGGAGCAACCAATTACTCTGCCTCTCCTTTAAATATGCCTTGGTCATTTTGAGGGAAAAAGGAGAGAATATGGGTTTGGTGCCTGGTATTTTCAAGTGGGTATTTATTTCTCCACTCTGCCCCTGAGGTTGTGGGGAGCCATTCAATACTAGGTGGTGTATGGTGTTTCTTTACAAATAAACCTTCCTCGAGCTGGAGTCATGTGGTACCCTGTCCCCACCATCTTTAAACATAGCAATGATGTGCCTAGCTCCTGACCACATCTGTCCTGCAGTATCCTTTGAAGTGCACATGACAGGCTGGGCAATTGTGATTATAGTTAAAGCTGGGACATCGTAATTTTAAGTAAAGCTACTAAGGTAGCAAAACCAGGCTGTGCAAACTGGGCTGTTGATAGCGAGGGTTGGCCTGAACCCCAACTCCCATTCCTTCTTCTCCAGGATCTTCCCTTGGCTTCATTTCCCTCCATCCCAACATCCTTCCAAGGGCCACTGGGACCTAACTCCTTCCCTTCCTACCTGCATCGTTTCCAAAAGATCCTCTCCTTGACAACTCACCCAATGGAAAAGCTAGTCTGTGCTCTGAAACAGCTGGTTACATCATGCACACCGTACCAGGGGTCCAGCCCTGTACCCATTGCAGCCGGAGGGTTTCGCTACTGACTCAAAAGGAGACAAGGTCTAATGTGTGTGATCTGCAGGGCCGGCTCCAGCTTTTTTGCCGCCCCAAGCGGCAAAGGGGAAAAAAAAAAACAAAAAAAACCCCAACCAAGCCTGGTTGAGCTGCCGCTGAAGTGCCGCCAAAGAGGAAGAGAGGGACTGCAGGGCCCGCCGCCGAAGACCCGGACGTGCTGCCCCGATGACGGACAGAGTGCCGCCCCTTTCTATTGGCTGCCCTCGGCACCTGCTTCCTTCGCTGGTGCCTGGAGCCGGCCCTGGTGATCTGGGGAAAATATTTAAATGTTAACGAAACCCACACAGATTTGAAGACTTTATATTCCACGGACAGCAACACCAAAGCTCTCAGTGGTGTCCTAGCTCCGCTCCCATTGGAGTCAGTGGGAGTTTTACCATTGACTGTCACATGAGCAGAGCTAGGCCAATGTTGAGCACTTTTGAAAGTCCTACCTGTAATGCAGATGGTGTGGAAAAAGCAATAATATGCTAATACTAATGCACGGAATAATAAGCTATAGATCTGCGTGCATCACCTCTGCTCTCTGTGGGATACAGTATTAAGTGTTTACAACCTGTAGCGTAGCGATGACTCACCGGCGCGGTGCCTCCTGCTGGTCGTCTCAGGAATTAACTCTCCAGCGTATGGAGCGCCTCATCCTGGCCGGTGTCTCGCCTGCTGCTGGCCCCTGTGTCCCTCCCGGACCCGGTGCCCCTTTACCTTGGGCTGCTGCCCCCTGGCAGTGCCCCCACTCTCTGGGTCTCCCCTCCCAGGGAACCGTCAACCCTCTAAACCCACTTTGCCTCAGTGGCTACTGCCAGTCATCATCTAGCCCCCGCTCACTGGGGCAGACTGCAGTGTAATGGCCACTCATCATTGGCAAGGGCGGGGGTTGGACCTACTGCCTTTGCCTATCTTTGGGCTGCCCCTCTGCAGCCCCAGTACCTTTTCATAGGTCTTCATCAAGGCCTTCAGCCTGCGGGTTGCCAGGCTGGAGCTCCCTTGCACTATTCCCCAGCACTGCTGTTCTCTAGTACCTTTTGTTCCCAGGCAGCTAGTTCCCACTCCAGGGCTAGAGTGACATTCTTCCAGCTTCTGGCCCACAGTCCTCTTCTCAGGGCTGGCTGGGCCCTAATTGAGCTGGCCACAGCTGTGGCCGCTTCCTCAATCAGCCTAGCTTAGCTGCTTTTAACCCTGTTCTCCAGGAGTGGGGCAGCCACCCCACTACACAGCCCATTGCCCCTGATGACCACATTTTACAGAGGATATATTGTTCTTCTCCTTCCATCCCTCCCTTTTCTCCTACCCCCTTGCATCCCTATCTTCAATGGGCACGTCTACGTGAGCGCACTGTGTGGCAAGCTGGGGTGTGAATCTATGCCTGCTAACTGGCTTGTGGACCCTCAGAGTTCCCTCCGTGGGTGCTCCTGTAGATGTTCCCAATGTCTCCCCTCTCCCATCCTTAGTTCTTTTCTTTTAGCTAAACTTCTCCAAACAGACCCTCACCCGTTTAAAACAAAACAAAATACAAATTGTGGAACTAACATGACGCTTACAAACGATCACATTGTTCAATCTGCTTCTATGCTATCTATATCCTTTCCCACCCTCATCCTTGTGTCTGCCTTGTCTCTTTAGATTGTAATTTCTTCAGGGCAGGGACTGTCCCTTTCTTTGTAGAGAGGAGGTCATGATCTCAGTTGGGACCTCTGGGTGCTATCCTAAAACAATAATAAACGAGAGTAACATAATAACTGATAAGCACTATTCCAATGAACTGTCGGCATGTGTCCTTCATCTATTTACTCCTGGTTATTCAAGCACATTTTGTGTGGAATCAAGCAGTTCACCTTCATAGAAAAGCTCAGTAGAATTTATTAGCAATGTCTAAACTTTCCATAGAAAGACCTCCCATAGAATTTAATAGAGACGTATCCCTTCTGTAGCCTATAAAATCATGTTCTCGGTTAGTTTCTGAATGTTTCTAGAGTGATTTCCATAGAAGCCTGTTACATTTATAGAATTCTGTTTGTGTCATCCCTGTAAAATTCTGCAGGTCTTCATCATGGCAAAGATCGGGTTTCCCTTGTATTAGTTCGTAACAGTGAATATTACATGAATCACTGCCAGTAGTAAAATAAAGCTCCTGTGTTCCATAAAGTTTCCCCCCAGCAGTGGAAATATGTTAAAGCCACATTTTTAAAATTGTATTTGGCCCATTCTGTAACCTGTAAGAATGACTGTTGCAGCTCTGGTTAGCATGAGCAAGGCTGGACAGGGAGGAATGGCTACTTCCACATTTAAACAAAGAATTAGGGGAAAGATGCATGGAGGCACATGGATGCAAACAAAGTCTCTCTGCTCTAATAAATGATCTGGAAAGAGTTTCATTGCATCTCGGTCCAAATGGTGGTCTAGGGGCAGATTAACCAGACTGACTTTGCTAAAGGTACCCTGAAGCAATCATTGTGGGTGAAACAAGCAGCCCAAATGTCAGCAGACTATTATAGATTCATAGATACTAAGGTCAGAAGGGACCATTATGATCATCTAGTCTGACCTCCTGCACAACGCAGGCCACAGAATTTCACCCACCCACTCCTGCAAAAAACCTCTCACCTATGTCTGAGCTATTGAAGTCCTCAAATCGTGGTTTAAAGACTTCAAGGAGCAGAGAATCCTCCAGCAAGTGAAAGTGAAAGTAGGTGAAATCAGATCTGTAGTTTGGGATGAAGGGGCCATCTCAAAAATTCAAACCTGCCAGACAGGAAGGATGGTGTTATAACTAAGGCACTGGACTGGAACTCTGGACATCAGTGTTCAGTTCCCACCGCTGCCCTGGTGTCACCTTGGGCTAGTTTGTCACCATTGGCCCTGATTCAATTTCCACTGAAGTTGAGTAAAACTCCCATAAATTCAATGGTGCAGGATCAAACCATTAATCTCTCTGTGCATTAGTAGATATATAATCCTCCCTCTCTATCTGTCTTGTCTAGTTAGTCGCTTGGGACCTCTAGGTGTTACTGTAATATAAATAATTTTACGATTAGGCAAAGAGTAGAAAGACTGTGTTCCGTGTTGAGCTTGGTCACAAGTCTCCATCTACATGTGTTCTGTTACGGCAATCTTGGTAGATCATTTTACAAGTGACCACGGTTTACTTCTGGGATTCACTTAATGAATTGTTAAATTACATTTGCAGGTTAATTGAAGAATCTACATGAGTTTATGCATGAGAATGATCTGAATGCTAACCCCATCCGCACATTTTGAATGCTCGATTCAAAGTCAGTAAGCGTGCAATTGTATCTACTTTCCCCCCCCTTGGATAAGTCTTGCAAAGGCCCCAGCTTTTTTTAGGGTAGACAGAAACTCTTGGGCTGCATAGCAATGATCTCCCTCGGAGAAGGATAGGAAAGGGCTTAAATGTACCCAGTGGAAAATACTTTTACAGTGAATTGAATTAAAAACTGATCAGGTTGTAGAGAAAGCAAGCCTGTTTTTATATAATTAATTCATGTGTTTTATGGTTGACATTAGTGCAGGTATGTGCATATTTTTAACATATGAGAGTTAGTCCTGCCTGCCAGTTTATCCTTGTAAAAAAGAGACATTTATGCCTGAAATTGTTTTTCTCTTGGTTAGCATATCACCAGTAAACTAAATTACATTTGCTAGAGTGGTGTGATGTGGGACTTCACTTAATCAGCAACGTCCACGGTAATAAAAATAATGACCTGGAACTTTGCTATGTACTCACAGGATGCTGAGTCATTAACATCATTAGCCAAATGCTAACTTCTTTGGGAATGTTTAAGTCAGGGCTTCCTTGACCTGAAGGTCAAGGTCTGTGGTTGAAGGAGAAAAAAGAAAGGAAGGGATAAATTCATACAATGCTCAGGCCTGGGGTGACTAGATAGCAAGTGTGAAAAATCAGAAGCGGGGTGTGGAGGGGGCCTAACAGTGCCGATATAAGACAGAGCCCCTAATACTGGGACGGTCATGATTATATCAGGACATCTGGTCACCCTGCTTAGGCCTGGTCTGACCCTGGGACATGAGCACAGAAAATAAGTCTGTGGGAAAATAGGAAGGAGAACTGCAGGGCTGGATTAATTTTTCAATTAACACACACAGTTGCGGTGCATGGAATGTAATCATTCTGCAGTAACTGTGTATAAATAAGGTGTTTGTGATGGTCTGGGTGCAAGTAGGAAGAAATACACATTTAGACAAAACATCTTAAATTCAAACCTCTTATTTGACTAGCCCTAATTAGCTAATTAGCCCTAAAATAATGCTATGACATTAAGAATTTAGTTTCAGAAAAAGAAGCAGTTTTGCAATTAGATAACAAGTTTTTCTATTCCGGATGTGATGGCAGCAATATTGTATGCTCTACATAATTGCAATTTGCATGCCATTATAGTCTGTAGAGTTATGATTAGAAACAAACCCACTAGAAAATGTCTTGTGAAGACTGACCCTGCATAGGTAGGGAGTTGGTCTGTATGATCTAAGGGACTCCTACACCTCTAATGTTGATAATTCATACTAAGAGCTTTGCTGAAAATGATCAAGATCCAGCAATATGTATTCAGCAAAATGTATTCAGCAAAATGTATTCAGCAAATATGTATCCAGCAAATTGATTCAGGGGGTTAGGTACTGAGTTAGGAAGAAAGATTATTTGGACCTGTTCCACGTAGCCTAGGGGAGAAAAGCAACTAAAATGGCATTTGCAGGGATGCATAAGATCAGATGTTGGACTTCCGTGTTTGTCATCTGCTGTAAACAGCCAATAGTTTCAACTGATTTAGTTTATGGGGACACACAGAAAGTGACTAATAGTTAGAGTTCTGGCCACATTAAATTGTAACTTATTTCTTTAAGCTGTTTATTATATATTAGGAGTTATAGGTCCCAGCTGAGGTGTGGGACAGAGACAGGCTTTTCTGTTCTGTTTGTACAGGACCTGGTACATGACAGGGGCCCCTAGGCGCCACTGCAATTACAAATAGACATCATAATAATGATTTGGGGGCTCTCTTGTGCTAGGTCCTGTACGTACAGCAGGAAGAGGCTCTCCCTGTTCTGAATGTTTGCAGCCCAGTGGCCTGCTAGAGGATTTCCATACCTAAGTACTCTGCCCATCACTTCCCCCAGGAGTGGAAAAGGCAGCATCTTTCTATGGCAGGTCACAGGAAAGCAGAAAATAGCACTTTTCTGACACTTCACAGACAATCGTTCTCGATGCCGTTCTGTTTGCTGCGACAAATCTCACCTACATTCCTACCATAATGGAAGACTCCTTTGTACTCCAAGTGGCTGCTTTCAGACACACTGCACAGTGCCCGCTCTTCAGGTTTGTGCTGTAATCCAGCCTCTGAAAGTAACATGCATCAAAGGATCAGACTGTACTTGAAGCCTGCTTGCAAAGCTGGGAATAGAAAAAGCCATGGACCTGCCTCCCCCTTGGCAGATTAACGGGGCTGCAGCTGGTGAATCTTTAGATTAAAAAACTCTCCAACTCCTGTTGTTTTATAAACGGGAAAGGAATGAGATTGATGTCAACAGCCATGAAGACCAGCCTGTCTGGTCTGGCTACAGAGACTGTGTTGAACTGAGCAATGGAAAAAGGAAGTCTTTCTTATTTCTGACAGGGGCTAAAAGGTTTTGCAAACCACGGGGCACCGTTTTATGTCTAAAGTGCGAAAAGTTAGGCTGACAAAAAAATTCATTTAGCTTATTTACTCACAATGGTGCTTAATATACAGCCCATGAAAGTGAGAGGAGCAAAGCGAATAGGCAAAGGCTACACCTCAAGAAGCGTGACAAATTAAACCTAGTGATAACCACATGCCTAATAAATCAGTTGCCTGAAACATCACTACTTTGAGTGTATTAACATGTCGGGAAATCTTGTAAAAATGTAACTTCGCTCCCTGCTTATTTAATGTTGAAACCTTGTTAAAGACCATAAATGGGGCCATGGGAGGGCTGCTCAAACAAGTCAGGTCTTGCAGGTGCCACCTGCATACAACATTCCAATTAAAATCTACAGTTCACGGTAAGCTGAAAGAAGGTGGTGGCCTTTGACATGATATTTTGAGCGCTCCAAAGGTCGCCCATGTATTATGCATACGTATCTCAAGCGAAAGACCATGTCAAGATCTATCCCCGGTGACCAGCTTCAATTCTGAACCCTCATGCAATAAAATGTAACAATTGGTCATGTTCCTTTTGTGCAATTTTGATTGTCGACATTTTGTGTTAGAGGATAAAATAGTGGCTGAACTGCAAGGTGCTTTATTTAGTTACTATATAGTAAAGGTAACCAGTGGCAGAAGGGTAATTATAGGTAATGCAAGACTTTCAATTTATATATAATGGAATTCCACCCTAAGGATCAATTTGGGCAACCTTTCTTTTGAGCCATGTACTCTGTACTCCCTGCTGCTGTTCAGCAGTCAAGATGATCTGGGGGAGCTTTCGCTCTGCGGGTGGAGAAGGAAAGGCAGCTCTACCAGTCTGGATCTAGGTGTGGTGACCATTCGGTATAATGACCAAGGAGACTGCTCCTTTCATTGTCAAAACATGCTGGAGCTCCCCCTGTGCCTGTGGGGAATTACAGGTACCAATGCTTGAACCCCAGCCAAAGTTCTTGCTCTTCCTCAACCAAGCTGCAAAGATATACTCTAAGAAGCACTGCTCTCCAGGAATAAGCTTTGAAATTAATTTGAAAGTGCAAGTGGAGATATTGAACCTGCTAGTGGTAGCAGTTATCTTGCGCCAATGTTACATCCTTTGTGACCGTGGTTGCACAAACGCTGAATATCCAAGGCAGGAAACTAGTTTCTAGCTGGATTTAGTTTTACTGTTTTGTGCCTCTACGCAGTGTTGCATAGAAATACCATTGTGCTGGGCACTCTACAAACATATAAGAAAACCCCAAAGACTTTCTAATCCAAACAATGTTCTTAAACATTCATAACTTTAAAAAGTTGATTAAACAGTAGCAAATTTTGCATATATCTTCTCCATTTATAATGAGCTGAACCAGTATTCCAGATCCAACCATCCTGACATTTGGAGCGCTCGTGGCAGATGTGGAGGTTTGAGCCAATCTCTAGTATACAGTAAACTTGATTGTTTTTGTTTCATGAATCAGCAGAAAAGAGTACAGCACTTTCTAGCATAAGTATGTTCTTATTTTAAGCCTTACTGAACAAATGAGATATTGTTTTGCTCACGGGGTCTTTTGCGTGTGATTTGTTACTCGTAAGCTCTCTGCTTTTTGTGGAGCAGGGAAAAGTTGATTGAAATCCATGACGACCAGATTACCACAATGGTGCTTAAAAAAAAAATCTGATAAGCGTTTAACATTTTGACACACAAGTTCGGCACACGTTCCAACAATACCACATCTATGTTTTCTTTAAAAAAGCATACAAAGTACTAATATAAATGCCACCTCCATGGAGAAAAGGGCAAGCATTCACTTTAATGCCTGTGAAATTATTCTGGAATTCAATCCATGGCAATGTATCTAAGTCAAGCAGTGTGGCATGTAGCCACATGCAGCTAATGCCCAATCAAAGGCAATACTTTAAATACATACACATATATATACAAATCCTTTATTTTTGCTATAGTAATACAAATCGCCAACCTTGATTCAAAACCAACCATATGAAAAAGAGAGAGGGAGGAACTTTGTGGCTAGTGGAAAAGAATCTTTAAAAAACAACTTGGAATTTTTTCAAAACGTACATCACCACTTCTAGAACATTCTCTACAACTAAGATCTTCACTATGTTTTCTTGTCCCTCTTTATATTTCTCCTTTACATATTCAGTATGTTACATGCTGTACTAACTTATCTGGAAAGCTTTTATTGCCATGTTGCAGAAGGCTATCTTGTGCTCCTGGGCTTGAGGCATTGGGCTGCGATCCAGGAGAGCTGGGTTCAATTCCTGCTTCTGCCACAAGTTTCCAGTGTGGCCTTGGGTTAATCACTTAATCTCACTGTCTCTCGGTTCACCATCTGTAAAATGGGGCTGATAATCTTTCCTTTGTCCTGTCTATTTAGGTTACAAGCTATTTTGGACAAAGATTGTCTCTTCTTATTTTTAACAATGCCTCGCACAAGAGGCCTTGGCCTCCAGAAAGCATTACCGTACACATAATGAGTAATAATGCTGTACAAGAATGTAGAACCAACAAGGTGACAGGCAGTAGTCAGGTTGGGCTCCTATTTACTGTATTGTCTCAGAGCGAGATCCAAAGCAGGGCATGCGTATCCTTATGCAAAAATCAGGGTCATACCGAGCCCAGTGACAGAAAGGCACCGGAAGGCTGCTCAGTGGTCTGCGTGAAGTGAGTTGATGCTCTCAGCCCAGTTCAAAAATCATCAACATACTTGGTACCCAGCAAGGACCCATCAGAGACTCCAATCACTGAACTGGCATCCCTATTTATCCCTCCAAGTCTGCGGGAATCCACAATGACAAAGCAGTGCTGGGAAAGCTGTTTTGAGGATATAAAGAGGGCTTCAGTTTCCAGTCGGGTTGACACCTGTCCAGGTTTTCCCAGGATCTTCCCTTTTTTGAGGTATCTATCCTAGGAAATCTGTAAGAGTGCTCAGTACAGAGTGTTCACTGTCCAGTTTTATGGGCTCAGGATCATCCCCGATGTCTTGTGTTTTGTTTCTTTGTGTGTGCCTCTGAGGTGGCATTTCTAGTTTCCAGAATTACCCATCTTGGCATTCACAAGCACTAGCTCCACATAAGATATATTTTTAAGAACCTTTATTATTTGTGTTATGGTAGCAAGTAAAGTCCCCAACTGCGATGAAGATGCTATTGTGCTAGATGCTGTACATATACGTGTTTCGAGGCAGTCCTTGCCCGTAACAGTTTACAGTCTAAGTAGACAAGGCAGACAAAGGGTGTGAGAGATGAAGGATTATTTATCCCTATTTTACAGGTAGGTAATGGGGGCACCGAGTGGTTAACTGACTTGCCCAAGGTTGGATGATTTCTGTGGCAGAGCTGGAAATGGAACGTGGTGCCAGGCCATAAAACCAACCCTTCCTCTCTGAGTCCAGCCACAGAATAAATAATAATACGTAGCTCCTACATAGGGCAGTTCAGCTGTAGATCTCAAGGCAGCAGATTCTCTGAGGGTTTTAGAGGAAAGAGCACTGGTGAATTGCCATGCAGCCCGATTTAGCAGTGGTTTGAACAACTGTTGTATTTGTTGGGTGCTTATTTTAAGATTTAGTATGATGTAAGATCTGCATCTGGCTTGATTCCCTGAGGAACTGCCTTTCAAACATCAGTGAGAGTGAAGACTAAAGGCCAGATTCTGGGTATTTGCTCCACCGATCCCACAAGGAGCACACCTCAGCCCCTGCACATGATTGTAGTCCCAGAGCTTCCTAGAGTGCTGAGTCCATCCTCTCCAATGTACACCCTGTGTGCTGGACCTCCTAAGTGGGTGGGGAGTAGGCAGGGCCATGCCAGAGAGGACCAGGCATATGTGGGAGGTGGGGATATTAATGCTGTACCAGAATTCCTATCAGACGTCTGGCTTGCTGCTCAAGCTCTGCACTGCCCACAGTGCAAGGTGTGTGGGAATGACCCAATGAGATTATGTGATTCGTGAGTGTGTGTGTGCATGTGTGTGTCTAAAATCATACACGTGCACACACTCAGGAATCATAACAGCCTTTAAGCAAAGCAATATATGCCTGCATGTTATTTAAACATTATAGTAAACTGACATTCTTGTCCCTAGAAAAGCTGCTTAAGATAATGTTTAGAGAGTTCTAAAATATATTAGTTATGTTTTCTCTGTCTCTGAGGCCTGTGCAATCTAACTCGGGGAGCTTGGGTTTATAAAAAAGGGAATATGAAAAATAGTACTAATCCATTTTTAAATAAAAACATCTTTAAAATAGTGTTTTCTATTTAGAAAACGTTTCCCCTTGTGAAAATATGTTGGTGTAATATAAATACAGATTTTCAAATCATTTTTATAAGTTGTAAATTCTATTAGTGTGTTAGAAAATATTTGCATTAAAAGCTGCAGTGGCCATTCTTGTCTCTGAGAAATTCACCATGCATTAATGTGTTTCATAATACAATGTATTTGGAACATTTCTTTTAACTATTTCTAAACTCTGTCACTGCAATTTATGTCAAAATATATTGTCTCTAGCAGGGTTACCTCTGTTTGTCATGCTACTTATCCTACTGGGAGATGGTGAAACCCTGGAATGTGTTAATAAACCTGTAGCTGTAAGGATACGAGATGTTCTCTTTCTGCTCCTTTGCAGGAATACTGTGTGTATTTATAGATTTGGAATGCGTTCAGATTTTTTTTTATATGCTAGAGCCAAGACGTTCTCTCTGCACTGACGCCACTTCTTGTTTTGACCTGAACACCTGGGAGTTGGATTACACAGGAGAGTGAGTTTAATCAGTCATATAACTTTGGGCCAAATTCTGTTCATCGTTATAATGGTGATAAATCAAGAGTAACTACACAGAAATCAGGTTTTTATCTCCATTGCACCCATCGAGCTGGATGCTCAGTTCTTCCATTCCTGCACATGGGGCAGGAATGGCGTGTGCAGGGAGGGAAGTAGTAATGGCTTTAAGCCACCTTTGTGCTCTCCATATTCTGGGCCATTCAGGCGCCTTCCTGGCCTTGGGTGGAAGAGCGGCTTTGTGACTGCTCTAACTTATGCTCTGTTTCCCTTGGCTCCCTATGGTCCTGCGAAGCAGAAACAGCCGGAGTGCGGAGCACTCCAGCCATGCCCCAACCCACTTCTGATTCATTCCCCCCATGGAAGGGAGCGACTGGGAGCAGAGCCAATGGAGATCCTTTACACCAGTTCTACACAGAGCAGAGAGGACTCTTGACCAGTGGCAGCATTTGTCCTGTAGGGGCCCTGCAAAGCTCAGTTCTGGGACCCCTGCCTACAGCGACACCATTTTGCTATACAAAATGGCGTCCTCCATGCAGTGTGACCTCACACGCACTGTCATGCTGCACGGAGGACGCCATTTTGTAGAGCAAAATGGTGCCCTCCACACAGGTAGGGCATGTTCCAGCTCCACTACAATTGACTTTGTCACCAGGGACAAGTAATGCTGTGCTGAAAATAAAGTCCTGTTGAAGCTTGTTAGTACCTTGCCTGGTTGATACAACATCAGCCCCCCTGTGATTGCACGGGTTGCAAGTGCCGAACGCCACTACTTCTCCTGACCAGGGGGTATTCTCCGTGGACCGTTTCCACACACATTAAATAGCCTTGGCATAACCGAGAGTTGGGCCCATTGATGTCCATGGCATTACTGTGGATTTGCACTGGTGTAACAGAACAGAATGTGTCCACCTCTCTTTAACAGAAGAGGAAGAGAGAGAATTTTATTTAAGGTAAAAGAATAATGATAAGAGAGAGGAGGTGTTTCTGTGAGGTTTTCTCCTATAGTTACACAGAACTGATGGTGTTGGTAGAATCCCGTTGAAAAGCGTAGAACAAAAAAGGATATAAAAGCCTATCAGGGTCAAAAAGCAGTGTCAGGTGCAAAGAGAAACCGAGTTGGTAGAAAATTGGACCCCTTCCACCTTCTCTTACAAGGAGAACAGTGTTGGATGATACAGGGAAGAATAGAGGTCAGACAAATTGGACAATCAACAGGGAGACAGGTAATGAAATTTGTAGGAAGGGGAAATTTCTGTGAAGAGAGGAAAAATCCATCATGACAAAAAGAGGACAGTGTAAGTCATGAAATACAATCAATCATAGCGGGTCAGTATTGTCCGTTTGAGTTCCAGAGCTAAGACTTCTAGAACTGGGGGTGGGAGGTGGGGGAAGTAGTCTATGCCCTTTAAGGAGAGAGGCAAAGTTTTAAGATATTAGAGTAAATATATAGTCTCTCACCCATTCTTCATGTTGTTCTTTCAAACACAGTTGATATTTAAATTTAAATTAAGTTTTAATGCCCAGGTCTAACTCAGGCAAAATCCCACTGGCTTCACTGGGAATTTTGCCTGAATCAAGACTGCAGGATTGAGCCCCAAAGTTTTGTTTGTGTTCAGGAAAAAACAAATCAATAAAACATACCCAAGTGGGATGACAAATCATATAAAGCCTTCCAGAGTATTACGCTTTACCTCTGTACTTTGCCTGAGGATGTTGTGTGGGTACAAAGAACTAAATGTGGCTATATCCTACTATAAATGGTCATATAACAGTTGGAAACTTATTTATTATATAATGTCCCTAATAAATTATATATGTCGTCTAGGGGAGGACGCAAACTAATTACAAGCTGAGTATTGTTAGTTATAATGCCGGGAGAGTAGACTACAATTATTCCAATCTGCGTTAAAACCAACAATTGAAAAAAGAAATGAATAAAATGTAGGAGAGAAAAATGAAAGAACGTGGCTGTCATTGATCAGGTGGGGATAGCTGTGGGGCTCATCAGTGTGCATATGGGGCCAGATTTTCAAATGTATTTAGGCAGCTAAAGATATGCACCTAGTGGGCCACTGAAAGTCCCCTTAGCAAGTTATGTCCCTCCTGGGAGTTTGAAAATCTGTCCCATGGAGTTTAGCAATGCTCTAAATATGACTGCTATGATTTATTTTTGCAATCTAGTTTATGTGGAAGGTCCTCTGGTACTAAGGTGCAGAAAACCCTAAGAGAGACTGGTTACAGATTTCAGAGTAGCAGCTGTGTTAGTCTGTATCCGCAAAAAGAAAAGGAGGACTTGTGGCACCTTAGAGACTAACCAATTTATTTGAGCATAAGCTTTTGTGAGCTACAGCTCACTTCATCGGATGCATTCAGTGGAAAATACAGTGGGGAGATTTATATACATAGAGAACATGAAACAACGGGTGTTACCATACACACTGTAACGAGAGTAATCAGGTAAGGTGAGCTATTACCAGCAGGAGAGCGGGGGTGGGGAGGGGACCCTTTTGTAGTGATAATCAAGGTGGGCCATTTCCAGCAGTTGACAAGAACCTCTGAGGAACAGTGGGGAGGAATATCACTACAAAAGGCCCCCCCCCACCCCCGCTCTCCTGCTGGTAATAGCTCACCTTAAGTGATCACTCTCCTTACAGTGTGTATGGTAACACCCGTTGTTTCATGTTCTCTATGGATATAAATCTCCTCACTGTATTTTCCACCAAATGCATCCGATGAAGTGAGCTGTAGCTCACGAAAGCTCATGCTCAAATAAATTGGTTAGTCTCTAAGGTGCCACAAGTCCTCCTTTTCTTTTGGGTTACAGATTGTGGTTTTCAGCCTTCGACTCCATGGGTTTTCCAGGGACAAATAAGTACCATTATCCCCATATTAGAGAAGTCATGAAACAGTTTCACTTGCCTGGGATCGTGCAGTGAGCCAGCGCAGAGCTACCTCTCCTGAACCCCAGACTAGGGATTGATCCTGCAAGGTGCTGAGCACTCTGATCCAGCAACACCTTTATCAAGTTGTGAGTAGTGCTATAGAAACCACTGTGGCTACTCCCATCCTTAAAGCTAAGCACGTACTTAAGTGCTTTGTTGGCTTGGGGTCAGTGTACTCAACGTCCCATCTTGCTGTACCAGACTGTAGGGGTTCGCTAAAATAAGTGCTGGGGCTAGATTGTGGCTTTTTTGCCCCAATGTGCGTGGTTCAGAAATACATGACCCCAAAAGGAGAATCTTACACATGACCAATGTGAAACTTGATTCATGTTTACTGCTATGGTAAGGCACAGTGACTCTGTGGACAGAGCAAAAGATTGCCGAAAAATGGCAATACAGTTATTCCTTTTGAGAGAGCACAAAGCAAAATTACCCTTTGTTCTCCCACAGGTACTCTTTAGCCAGGCTGTCCCAGACATGCACACACACTTTTATGTAAATAATAAATAAATAAAATAACCCTCGCATGGTAACTGTCTCATTAGGCCATTCTTCGTAGCCCTATCTCCCTGATGTCTGGGTATGCACTGCTCCTTGCCAGAGCTTTTTGTCTCGCAAAATAATCTGGTCTCATCTTCTCCTCTAATGCTCTCTAGTGCACAGCAAAATTCCTGAGCCCTGGCTGATCTACTGCAGTCCTTGTTCCTATGGTCATCCCTGGTCCTTAGTGACATCTTTTTGTCTGTCAAGTTGGCTGGCCCTGACACTGTGCCTTAAAATGGTTTCTTCGTCCATGATGGAAGTTGTGTCTCACGTCTCACTCCAATTCCCAACTCCTCCACCCCTAAGGCCCCTTTTAATGCCCGTTTCTTTTGATAGTTCAGTCTCTACCCTTGCTAATCATGGTTCAGGGCGGAGTCATAATGGGGTCAAAGCAGCTCAACCCACTGTATGATAAAATGAATGTTTCTCTCTGTGTGTTGCATACCATCATGTAGTCCTTAATGCTAATGTCTAGGACTCTCTGAAGTGGTTTCCCTTCATAATTCAGGCCTCGAGAACTGGTATGCACTGACCTCAGCCCTATTTACTGGTGCAGTCTCCATGGCAAAGGACAAGGGTTGCTTAAACCCAGTCCTCCCAGTACCCCTTTGTTCTCTCTTGAAGCTCTTTTTTTCCCCCTGATTCTCAGGTTTGCTTCTGCACCACTGGACTGTACAACTGCCCCTTTGATGTCCCAGTTCAACCTGTTTAATGGTAAGTATTTAACATTCAGCCTGAAAGCCTTTCATAATTTAGCAACCAACTTCACTTAACTTTAAGAAAATGTCAGTGTAAGTAACAAATTAATCCAGATTATTTAACCATCTCCAAGCATCTGTTACATTAATAATTAGCAAAAGTAGTTGCAAGATAAGAGACTGAAGTTTGCCATTCCATCCTGCAGGTTTTGGGGGATAAATATTTGATTACTAAATCATACCTTCCCCCAACAGACATGCCGTTCTATTTAGTGGCACTTAAGTACAATACATGGAAGCGTAAGGCAAATGGCTTTGCAACAGTACTGCTTAGCTGACTGATTAATAATTATTTATGGTGTAACCTTAATGGTTTCATTAAAGAAAGGAAAAGCATTAGTGTGTTTTGTTTTGGCAATGCTTACTGCGGGTATTTAATTATTGACAAAAATGGGCAAGTACAAACACATTAATGCAGATTGTTGCTTGGGGGTTTGATTACAACACAGGACTAGAGTGTCCCTTGAGCCTTGCCTTGTGTGGTCACATAAAACGAGTGTCAACTGGACATAAATTAGGATAGTAGTGTTTCACACCTACTTTGCACTGGTGTCAATGATTGCCCAAGGTATAGGGCACTGGCGAATCTGCGTCTGAATGCTTGTATTCTTTTTCTTTTTTGCATAGGGTGTCCACCAGCTTCTGCTATTTATTTTGGTCTTGTGCTAGCCTTTTCAGGCTTCTCAGTGTCATGTTGATGGATTTGACTTCTTTCTCCATTATTCTGCATAATGTTTCTTGAGGTTATCCATTTTTTTTTCTCTTTCCATGTGTTGTCCACATTATCACTTGCTATGGAAGTTGTATTGGTGACATCCTTAAAGCATATCCAAAATATTATCATCATCTTCTCCTTACCATATTTGATGCTTTAGTCTACTTAGACTTTGTGATGCTGCCAGAAACTCTTTCCAATGGTCTCCGAAGTTCTTCCGCTGGCATTTACTTTAAATGAGTTATCAATTCCTGTTGTAGATGTCCATGACTCTTCTCCATAAAGGAGGACAGACATAATGCTGCTGTTAAAAATGTGTATTTTTGTGTTGGTGCCAATCATGCTACTTTTCCAAATCTTTTCAAGTTTAAGAAAGTTGTTTGCTGCTTTTGATATTCATTGCTTGAGATCTAACATGGTGGCACCATCATTCCACATCTCACTCCCTGGATAGGTAAAATGACTAACTTCTACTAGAGCTTTTTTTGTCCACTCTACCGGTTACTTGTGGTCAAAGTAACAAAAGGGAGGGCAGGAGCGATAGCTCAGTGGTTTGAGCATTGGCCTGCTAAACCGAGGGTTGAGAGTTCAATCCTTGAGGGGGGCCATTTAGGGATCTGGGGTAAAAACTGGGGATTGGTCCTGCTTTGAGTGGTGGGTTGGACTAGATGACCTCCTGACATCCCTTCCAACCCTGATATTCTATGACATTGGAAGCCATATATTTTGTCTTCCCCTTGTTGATAAACAAACCAGCTTATTTTGCTGCATCTGCGAAAAGCTGGATCTTTTATTCCCTTAATTGATGTGTTGAACCAAGCTGGACAATGTCATCAGCAAAAATGAAGTAATCAGTTGTGCTTTATCATTTGTCCATAAAATTCCTCAGTTGCCTTCTGTGGTTATTTTCCTCATGACATAGTCCATGATCAGTGCAAACAATACTGGGGGCATAATACATCCTTGCTTTAGTTCAGTTGTCACGACAAATCATTGGCTGATGTGATCACCAACTCTGAAGGTGCATTTGGCATTATCATCTAGATACTTGATTATTCTAATTAGTTTTGCTGGTATTCCATAATATTCTGTATCTCTCCAAAGACTGTCATGCTGTCCAAAGACTGTATGGTGCCAATAGCCTTCAGGAAATTTAGGACATTTATCATGGGGGCAGGGTTTGCCACTCCACGCTTTGGTCTAGAATATGTCTGAGAACAACAATATGGTCTTCACATGATCTCAATGGCCTAACACCTGCTAGTTCTTCCCTAAAGAGGTCTGTTTGTTTCTTGATAGGTTCCAGGATGATGTTGCACATCTCCCAGGCTCTGAGAATAATGTGATTCCTCTTCAATTATTGCAGGAGATGGGGTCAACCCTTCTTTGGCAATTTTACTAGTAGGCTTCTCTTCCACTGGGTTGGGTTGTTCCTTTCTTCATTCCATAGTCTATCCAAAAACACAAGGAAAGGCTGTTTCATCATGTGCTTGAATAATCACTTCAGTAACATTATCCTTTTCAGCTGCCTTCACAATTTTCATCTTACAGATAGGTTTTTCTAACTTGTTCCTAAGTCAATATACCTCTTGTGGTAGAGCTTCATCACATATTTCTAGTAGTTCCTTTGGATTTGATTGATTTAAAACAGCCTGAAAATGTTCCACTCATGTTTTCCTTTGTTCTTCTGCACTAAGAGTCTTTTCACTTGCATCTTGAATAGGGCCTCCAGTACTTCTAAAGTTTCCTTTTAGCTGTTTGATTGTCTTATACAAGGTTGTAAAATCACCTCTTTGGCGAGCATCTTCAGCCTGTGGACATTTTCTGTCAATATATGCCCTTTTATCTCTTTTAGCACTCCTTGTTACCTTTTACCTAGAGCTCTTTATTCCTCTTGCCACTTGTTTGTCTCTTCACATCTCAGCATTCATGAGTTTTGCTTTACACTTCTCTTTTTCACTGCTGCACAAGCAGCATCACTAAGCATTCTTCCCTTTTAGATTTCCTTGTTCTTGGAACTGTCTTTGCACTTTCTAGGTAGCACGCTCTTACATTTTCCCATAAAGTATCAATATCTTGCTTTTCTTCAGTTAACCCCATTAGAACACGGAACCTGTTCTTCAGTTCAAGCTGAGAGGCACAATTTGTGTTTGGGTCTTTAACTGTGTGCTGTTGATGCATGGTTTTCTTTTAACCTCTTTCACCCTCTTTAACTTAATCTTCGATTTAGCAATACAGAAATTATGGTCACTGCCAACATTTGTTCCCCTTTGTACATGTAGATCTGCCAATGAGCTGTGAAATGTTCTTGACAGTTTTGTTATCTATCTTGTTCTTTGTAGTACAATCTGGGGGGGAGGGTGGTCCATGTGATAAGAACATAAGAATGGCCATACTGGGTCAGATCAAAGGTCCATCCAGCTCAGTATCCTGTCTACCAACAGTGGCCAATGCCAGGTGCCCCAGAGGGAGTGAACCTAACAGGTAATGATCAAGTGCTCTCTCCTGCCATCCAGCTCCACCCTCTGACAAATAGAGGCTAGGGACACCAGATTCCTTACCCATCCTGGCTAATGGAGCCATTAATGGACCTAACCTCCATGAATTTATCCAGTTCTCTTTTAAACCCTGTCATAGTCCTAGCCTTCACAACCTCCTCAGGCAAGGAGTTCCACTGTGTGAAGAACTTCCTTTTATTTGTTTTAAACCTGCTGCCCATTAATTTCATTTGGTGGCCCCTAGTTCTTATATTATGGGAACAAGTAAATAACTTTTCCTTATTCACTTTCTCCACACCACTCATGATTTTATATACCTCTGTCATATCCCCCCTTAGTCTCCTCTTTTCCAAGCGGAAAAGTCCTTGCCTCTTTAATCTCTACTCATATGGGACCAGTTCCAAACCCCTAATCATTTTAGTTGCCCTTTTCTGAACCTTTTCTAATGCCAGTATATCTTTTTTGAGATGAGGGGACCACATCTGTACGCAGTATTCAAGATGTGGGCGTACTATGGATTTATATAAGGGCAATAAGATATTCTCTGTCTTATTCTCTCTCTCTTTTTAAACGATTCTTAACATCCAGTTTGCTTTCTCGACTGTCGCTGCACACTGGATGTCACTTTACGGATTTCTTTGTAAGGAAATATTGTTCCACTTATCACTAGGTTGTTCACACTGCAAATTTCTACTCATCATTCACCATTTTGGTTCATGTCCAAACCCCTGCCACACTTGCTGATAGTTTTATCCAATCCATCATTGTTACTTCCAATCTTTGTGTTGAAATCATGCACAGTCACTTATGATATTGTGTTTTGGGAACTTGGTTAACACATCCTGAAACAAATCATGAAAATGATCCTCATCTGGCTTTTTGTTGATTAGGGAATAGCATGGTATGACTATTTGTTAGTTTGCAGAATCTAGTCTGAAAGTGAGCACCAGTAATTTGTTCATTGACTGATTCCCACTCAAACAGTGCTCAGGTTCATTTGAAATTAGGATTGCTACACCAGCTTTATGTCTACCATCCACATTCCCGGAATAGAGGATGGTCTTATTTGTTTCTCTAAAGTGTAGTTTGTGTGAACCTGTCCATCTACACTCACTGATTCCAAGGACATCAGGATGGCATCTATCCATTTCTTTAAATACTTGAGCAGTTTTAGTAGCTTCATACATTGTTCTCACATTCCCCTATCCAATTTTCCTGACTAATCTGGCCTCGAGCAAAGGACTTCTCAGGACATACTCTTGGTCAAACCTGTAAGGGAGCTTATCTCCTGTTCAACCCTGCTGCATACTGATATGGCTCCTGGTGTTTTTCTGCTGTAAGTTTATTTTTGTGTGGTAGGGTTACCAGTTATATGCATAACCTTAAGTCCGCAGCTCCTTATTCATTATTCAGAGATGCCCACATGTGGACAATCTCCCATCCAGGAGATGCACTTGGGAGCTTCAGAGGCAAGCAGCTATACATGACTGAAAATGGTTCTGGTACCAGGATTCATACTTTTGGGCCAGTGGTAGGGTTTGTGTGTGTGTGTGTGTGTGTGTGTAATAGAAAATTTCCTTTTTGTACATATTGTTTCCCCCTATTCCTTCCCTTGTGACCAGGCTTTGATCTATTCTAGCACCACTTCCTCAGTCAAAAGGCCAGATTTGCAAGCATCAAAGGTGATCCTTGGCTGGTTTAAGAGAAAAAAAAATCATGCTGGTTTCTATTCCAAAGTAGAACCCAAATACCCTGGCCATTGTCTGTTATGATACATGCTGTTCTGTTGAAATCAGAACTCATTGTCCGCTTTAGAATGGTGATGACCTCGAAAAAGGTCCAGATGTACCCAAGCTGTAGGATTTGCCAGAGTAATACAACATTTTGAATCTCTCCTCATATGACACACATTAATCTTGGAACCTCTTGAGTGACTTGAGCCCAAGGAAGCCATGAGAAGTAGTAAGGATTGCATTTCATCATGGAGGGGAACTATGGGTTTGTGCGGCAGATGGCAGCAGTGAAAAGATGAGAGAATCCAGACAGAAAGGTCTGGACAGAACAGTATTCTTCTTCCAGTATTTGGGGGATAGAAATAATGGACTCAGCAGGCTAGATCTTCAGCTGTCAACGCAGTCTTGGTCTGCTGTAAATTATACGTAGCAGTCATGGCTCCGAGGGTCTGGTCCTGCAGCTGGGGATTGCTGAGGAGTGGGGGCAAAATAGCTGTACCAGAAAATGGACTGGTGTACCAGGGATTCCTCACACCAGAGGAATCCTCATGGAGCCAGTTACTTGGAAACAAACATTTGAATCAGGCCTAAATGAGGTGGGTGTAACTACGTCGGACAGGGGAGTGAAAAATCCATATACGTGAGCAATGCAGTTAAACCTACCTAACTGCTGGTGTAGACACAGCTAGGTTGAGGGGAGAATTCTCCCATTGACCTAATTATTGCCTCTTGGGGAGGTGGAGCGCTGACGCCGATGGGAGAACCTCTCCCATTGGCATAGGTAGTGTCTTCACTGAAGCACTACAGTGGTGCAGCTGCAGTGTTTTACATGTAGACAAGCCGTCAGGCCTGAGAGTCAGGCCCAGATAAGCTGAGCTAAGAAGAGGAGCTGAAGGTTGATTAGGAAGAAGGGGAAAGGCCATATGGAGTCAATGACAGTGCATTTCCTGAAAGCTCCAAGTGTATACAGAATGCATAATGTGGCCAAAGGTGAATGTCCCTCCACATGTACTTAGGAAATATAAGCAAGGAACTTCCTTCATTTCATTCACTTTGTAACTGGAAGATTTGGGAATTGTGTTCAAAGACCTGCCTACTGTGTCATAAATGCCTGCTCTCCCCCAGCTTACACAAACTCAGTATTTTCAATCAAGCCACCAAATTATAATTCTAAAAAACCGTACAAAACACCTCAGTGGAACACCGAGTACCACAATACCCCAAATAGTAACTTGGCTCTAACTTCCCTCTCTGTGTGTGGCAAAAGACATCTGTGGGACTTTCTATGATGGGACCTGTGCTGCAGTAACGCTGAGGAATGGAGTACGAAAGGTGGAAAGGATTCTGTAACAACAATGGGGCGATGTCACTGACTGAAACTAGCCCTTTATATAACCCGGTGTTTGAGCAGTGCTCGTCTTGGGTATAGTTTACCTGTTAAGGCCATTTAGTGCTCATGCCTGGTGGCAGATTGGAAGACCTGGGGTTCGGGTCCTCTCTTCATGGGTAGCACTGAATAAGCACCGCTCACTTCTGCACACTCTCTCATGGTGTGCCTCAACCCTCTCCCGGAGGGGACCGTCTCTGGGCTGAGAGAGGCGTACATTCATGCCCATTCATTCCTCAGCCTCCCTGCTGGGGCTGAGGAGAAGGCTTCCAATTGTTCCAGTCATGATGATGGTTTGTGTGAAGTTGGACACCTGGCTCTTAAGAAGGGGAATAAGCCCACTGCCTAATTAGGCCACCAACCAACCTTCAGGTGCGAATTACTTTCTGTCACTACTAACCTGGGTCAGTTTCAAATAGTGGCTAAGTGGTAAAAAGCTCTGCATCTCAGTCCAGAAAGCAGGATACTGGTGAGAAGCTGTGTGTCAGTGCATGCATATATATATATATAATGTGTGTGTGTGTAAATATATAACTCTATAGGTGTGTGTGTGTGTCTATGCATATGGACATTAAGATTCTACTTTGTCTAGCTAGTTGAAGTTCTTCATTTGAAAAATAGGGACACAGGAATTTAAACTGGTCAAATGATGGCTAAATTCACACACTTCTCCCTGGTCCCTGCACACACATGCATGCAACCCCCCCACCAAAACGTTCTTTTGTCCCTCTGATCGGCTTCTCAGGGATACCTCAGACTTGCATGTAGCAAGGAGCACCAGTCCCCTTTCTTCTGCATAAGGGGTAGGGGCAAGCCAGTCTGTTTTGCCTAATTGTGAACTCACACCAATGTTGTTAGCTTCAAAGTTCAACATGTGTGTTACTGGGCGAATTTTCCTGTTAGTAGAAATGAGAGGGAAATGGTGTAGAGAGGCGGGGAAGTGGAAAAACGATAGAGGGACTGAGAACAGGTGTAAAATAGAGGCACCAGATCAAGTGTTCATGTCATAGCCTAGCTGTGTGGGGGGAGGGAGGGAATTCTCAACCCTCCCTCTTAAGAGCAAACTGTTGATCTCCCATGGCACTAAGTGGTGAGATTGTGATGCTGCCAACGCTTCCTCCCGCGAATTGTCTTCACTTGCATATCTGGGCTCAGAGGGTATAAATGAGAGGAACCCGGGTTTGGGACATTATTGTTCTGGGAAGCCATGTGTTGTCCATGTTAATAGCCCCGTGTGATGGCCTGTTGGAACGAGTGTGTCAGTTTGTCAGCAATCCGATGATAATTGGTTGCACTTTGCTTTACGTTTCAAAACGTGCCCTACAAAAATTCCAAAAAATTTAAATATTTGGTGGCGTGACCAACTCTTACCAGCATCCCGTTGGAAATATCCCAGAACTCCTCACAACCGGTAGATGTTTTGCCATTAACAAGAGGGAGATAATAAAATATGTGCTCTTGGAATGCAGTATCCTCCCCCGGCACCTCTCCCCCACCTCCTGAACTACTTTACCTGTGGGAATTGATTACTGTAATTATGGTAATTAAAACTGAGACGTGCTCATTTTAGCAAGATGTTCTCTTCATGTTTGAGTACTGTGCCCATTGTGATGGTGTGGGAGTATCAGGATTCCCTTAGAATGGGTTCTGTGCTGTCATTTGATTTTAGCTGTTTTTCAGAGCCCCTTATCAGTCCTTCCTGGTTTCCTGCCCTCTGTTCAGATACTGCGGAACCTGCAGCCATATAAATGCTTCTGATATAGAAAGATGTGGACACGCTTCCGCCTCTCCCTCTGTCCCCCTCTCTCATTGCTTCCAGCTCCAATTCTCTCTCCTTTCCTTCCTCTCTCTCTCTCTCTCTCTCTCTCTTAATATTCAAGCAGGGAGGAAGAATGGTCTTGGGGTTGAGACACTTGCCTTGACTCCAAAAAGCTAAGTTCAATTCCTACTGCATACTGCCTGCGAGAACTTGAGCATGATTTGTATTACAGTAGCACCTAGGGCTCCCAAGCAACCTAGATACCCCGTTGTGTGGTATGCAACAGGTAAGCAACAGTCTGCCCGCAGAAGAGGCTTGCTGTCTAAATACTAGTTATTATTTTTATTGTCCGAGCATGTAGGAGCCCCACTCATGGACAAGGGCCCGCTTGTGCAAAACACTGTACAAACACAGTCCAAAAAGACAATGCCTACCCCACAGATCTTACAATCTGAGTAGACAAGACAGGCAACAGGTGAGGGAATGATGACTTACTAGGCTTTTCTACCTCTGTCTATGTTGTCATATTCTGTGACTCAGTTTCCCCATCTGTAAAATGGGCATCATATTTTCCTCCCTCACAGGTTTGTTTACAGGATAAATCCACTAAGGTTTGTGATATGCTCTGATACTCTGGTGATGGGAGTCAGATAAACAGACATCTCTTCTGGCTCAATCTTGTTTTACTTTCTTTCTCCTGCTCTGTTCTTTTATATCCTCAAAACTCCTGGGCCATTTTCTCCGCTCCAAGGCCACATGTTTGTCTGTGTCTCGTTCCTTTCGCTTTCTTTTCTCTATCTGTTTTTCTTCCACCTTTTATTTAAACGCTAGCTTAATGACAGTGATGCCAACAACTCTGATCCACCTCTTATATTTTCTTTTTTCCATGAATGATCATTTACATGTGTAGAAATGTCACCAAGCTCATGAAAGTTCGTTTAGTGTATGAGCTAATGCTCTATGTGTGTTTAGATAAAGCCATTTCAGCCAGCTTGCCAAATGTTTAAATGTGTGATCAAAAACCTGTGGTTTACCTCCCCATTTTGTTTATAGGAACCAAACTTAAACAGCATTGTTTTCTTTTCATTTTCAAGTGCTTTGTCATTAACATTGAGCTAGAATACCATCGTTTGAGACACTTTTGTTAAGTATTATTAATGTACTTACTGCAGTCTGAAGCAATGGGGATCTGGCAAAACAGGTCAAATAATACACTGGAATCACAAGTTATGCATTTCTACAGAAAGAGGCTTAACACTCAGCCAGTCTAGTGGTAGAGGGTATTCCATACCACAGAGCACAAAACCCAGTTGGTATATCTGATCATTTTTGCTCAGAGGAGTCTTAGAGCTTAGAAAGAATCAGTAGAGGGTGATTTTAGGGTAGACTTTAACTTGTGTGATAGTCTATTAGCAGTAGACTGAGGCAGGGGATTAGTGATACAGATTAAAGGATAGAGCCAATTGGGGTGCTGAGTACCTTCCACAAAGTGTTCAGCATCCTCTGCTCCCGAGAGCCCCGTTGAACAAATTCAGCATCCTGAAGAATTGGGCCCTGATATGGACAATTCACAATTCTTATGTTGGCCATCTGCTGTATAGCAGTATAGGCCCACTGTGTTATATGTGGCTTTTGAAATTTAATTATAATGGAAGATGAGCACTGATTAAGAACTTTATTGTGCAAGTGGAATTCAAACATATATTGTCGTCAACTTAGTAATGACCAATCAGAAAAGGAAATATGGGATCCTCCATTTCTGAAGGAATCTGCTTTGTAATAAACAAAAATCCTAGGGATTAAAATTATGTACCAAGTTAAATATTTAATAGCATGCTATAAATAAATGTGGCTAGCAGGCCATAGAATTCTTTAAAGAAATCAACTTAATCTTCAGTGTATTTGTATATTATCAACCAGTGCTAGTACAGGACCAACTTTTTCTGTTTGGGTCACAGTCAGAGTTTCTTGATTGTACTATGCTTGAGCGTAGCTAACATGAATCAGTGTATCTGCCTGCAGTATTCACACATCTAGTGGGTTTGCTGTTACACCTGGCATCCACAGTAGGGCTGCATTCAACCATGCTAACAGCAAACCCACTTGACATCGCAAGAGTGTATCATTCGGGAGCTCGGGGATGACCAGCACTAGCTGCAGAGCTTCCAGCCCGAAGCGCAATACCTCCCACGACTCTGTGATTGTATCATGGCAAGTGTGGGGTTGAAATCTGTTACTTCCCCAGCATAACTGGTTGGCTTGGCTGGTTGGCACATGGGAGTATGCAACAGTCATGGCCTACTCCCCATCCTCCCGGCCCTAAGGAGTACAACTCAGCTGAGTTGGTGCCATTCATCACCCATTCAGTGGAAATGGTATGTTACTTTCTAGAGGACGTTAGTACATCTGGGCACAAGAGAGTCCTAATAGAATAGGTTGAAGTTGATTCAGGTACCACGGGGATGGGTGCAAGAGCAGAATGTAACAGAACCTGCATTCAAGGCAGTGGGAAAGGTGTGCCTAACAGTTAATGCTGATATGAATTGTTCTAAGATCCCAGAAAAGAGTTCCAATTTGTAGACTAACAAATCCTTGTTTAGAGAAATCATATATCCATAGCAGACCAAGTTAAAAGTCACCCAAATGCGAGAAAAAATTATGGAGTCATAGACTTGTTGGGTGATAAGAAACTGCTTTGTTTTAATGGTTTTGTACAAGCCCAATATGCAGCATTGAAAATGCTGATATATTACTTTTTTTTGAGTACTGAAAAAATTTGCAACAGATCCAAGCAAACCAATTACCTTTCTATGGTGTTAGTGGTATTTCATTTAAAGGTTTACAAGTTGTAATTAATCACACCTGATTTAAACAGCATGTTGTACATTCCCCGCTCTCGAACCTCGATTGATTTTTTACCCCTCAAAACGTCACTTCACCAGGAGAACAAACACCACCCAGTCCTTGTGCACAGGCATAGGCCAGCCGCGTGCTGCATCTGATGCCAACCCTTAGAACTAGTTCTTTGACCTCCAAGGTGCTAACGGATCCAGTCACTTAAGTTTCCAGCCACCAAATTTAGTCTGTCATGTACACAACTCCTCCTGATGTCAATGGACAGGAATTTCTCAAGAATGTCTGTAGGCAGAATTTGGCCCTCATTGTAGTTGTTTTTATGCATTGCTGAGAGCCTGAAAATATCCGCACTTCACCATATTTTTGTCATTACTGACTCTTTTGCAATTTTGCAGAACACGGGGGGTTAACTCAAATGTACTCATGCAATTAGTTTGTTGGTGGGTGACTGTGACAGGGCTGCTCGCATGAGTAAGTGCTACTCACTGCGAATCAGGGTCACAGGATAGCAGGTGTGTTACTACTCGATTCCAGTGTATTTAGAAACTGAACTTTCAAGATCTGTTGTGTGGTTATAAACACGTCATATTGTCTGATCACTATAATTAGGTCCTGTCTATACTGTTTTTCTTTTGCACAGGTGTGATAAGCCCAGTTTTATTTACATTGGAGGTTTGCACAAAGACACAATTATTATGGTGCAAATATATTGAGTCTGGCCGAAAGCTTGGTGAATAACAGATTTTTGGGGTTGCTGGCAATTTCATGCCAAAAAACCCTGAAATTGTTAATGTTTTTCTGCCAACTGAAAAGTTGGAAAAAATTTCATTTGGGATCAAACGAAACATTTCATTTGACCTGAAGCAAAACATTTCCAGGTGATTCTGATCATGTTTTAATTTTTAAAAATAAAATTAAAGGACATTTCTAAACCATAACAAGAGTCAACTGGACTTTGCCTTGGACATCAATAGGAAAAGGATCAGCCATCATAACAAACATGTCCCAAGTATAAACCAGCAGGAAAATGTGAAGCCAGGTTCAGTTCCATACTCTGCCACTTTGTGACCTTGGTCAAGTCACTTAGTGTCGCTGTGCCTCAAGCTGTCATTTGGATAATATCACACTTTGCAGGGGTGTCATAAGGAAAAATACAATAATATATCAAAGATTGAGGGGTAAGGCTGATCGGAGCAATAGAAATATCTAGATAGATACAAATTGATATTATTAATTAGAAGTATTTGTTCCTTCTTTAGTATTCATGTGCAAATCTTGCCAAAAATAATTGGTTTATAATGGTGGGACAATAGACCCCTTAATTATCAAGGATCACTCAAATTAACTTTGTAGTTGGCTGAAAAGTTCAGACTGCATGAGGTGAAAAAAATGATTCTGGTTTCTGAAGGTTTTAGACACTTCTGCTGTTAATATATTTATAGTATATGAGTAGTTCTGTCCTATATGTGGATGTTTAATAGTTCTTTGCAAACATATTGACATGTTATATAGCATTCCTGGGTAGGTTTTGTTGGAGATTTTTTCAGGGGGGAGAAGTGTGATTGAGAGGAGCTAGGAAAGTAGGAAGTCTGAGGGTTTGTATGATTATTTTTGTTTCCATGTAGGCCTTGTTGGTTGTGTCCTGTCTTGATCTTTTAATACAAATGGTTTTATGTCAGTTTGATGATGGGTACAGAGTTTAAGACAGGTGCAGTTACTAAATCAGAATAAATGAATATTTTTCATTGTTCATTTCAGATCTATCTCCGGTAGCATAAAAATGATTTGTAGCAATGCTATTATATTCCGTAGGTTTTCTCAAGGAGAGATGGAATAAGTCTTCCTCAGTGATAAACTGACTTACTGCATTTAGATTTTTCCTTCCTTTTTAGGAATAAGATCATGTAAGCAATGACTGCCTGGGTTTCATGTAAGCGATACATCTTTGGCAAACAGTAGTTTTTGTAAATAGTTTAAAGCAAGACATTCTTCACTGTTCGGCATAAGTCTGACACAGAGGACTTTTGTGCTTGAGTTGCATCAACTTGAACAGATCTTCAAACACCAATTAGAAGAATACACATGATTGCATTCTAGAAGTCCCTTGATTTTTGTTGTTATATAAATAATTTAGGACACCATCACTTATTGAGTAGTATCTCACTTCATAAGCAGCCCTATTGAAGTCTGCCACTGGATAAGGTACTACTCATCTGGGGTGAGAGTGGCAGAATTGTGCGCTACATAAAGAGTGATGCTAGAAACTAAAAGGAGCATTAATAACTACCAGGTAACCAACCACCTGCTGGTGGCATAAAAATGAAAATCTTCTCTCTCCAAATAGATATGGGAAAGAAGTAAATTAGACTTGGCTTCGTCTGATTTTATTTTCCACTAAATAATTATGCAGTGTGTGCTTTACAGCTTATGCAATGCTTTTATTGAACCTAGCAAGAACTCCCTGGTTTAAAAAAAACAAATTATAAAGTTCAAAGAACTAACATTCAATGCAAAATTAAAACCTATCCTTCTCCAGCAATATTGCATTAACAATGCACAACTCCTGTGCAAAAGGATTATTTATTCTCCAAGAAACAAAAGATAATTTGCTGTAAGCTGAGGTCTGTTTTGTTTGCTTGCTTGCTTGCTTGTTTGTTTTACAGTTACTTGAACTATGATGTGTTTGGTTTGGAAAAATATTAAAGCTAAATGCTTCCCTGTTTTACTGCATGAAATGGTAGCTTGCAGGCCACGGTGAACAAACAAAGGCTACAGGGCTATCATCAGCTTAGAATTTTTCTGGTAAAAGGGTGTTGAAGATGCAAATGGTGTGGCCTTATTGCTCTTCTTGACATGTTTGGCTCTCATCTGGATGGCCCAAATTTAAAGTAGTTACAGAAACGATGGGTGGGTTAATCCTATTCCATCTGAAATGAATGAGAGCGCTAGTGCTGACTGCAGTGGTAGCAGGATTGGTCCCCTTGTGCTGTAAATTGATGTAGCCAGAGGGAAATACCAGGAATTTGGTAGCTTTGTCAGCGCTATCATAACAATTGAAAAGCAAAGGGTCCAAATGTCTTTTCCTCCAATGCAAAGAAATTAGAAAAAAATCCAGTATTCTCAGGGCAAATATGCTTGGATTTGGCATCGCAAAAGCTGAGCATAATGGGCCGAAATCTGTCCTCAATGACATGTGTAATCTAATGTAAAGATGCGTTAGAAAGACTCCCTACCCTAATAATTTGTCAAGTGGGGTTTGAATTTCTTGCACAACAAAGATGGGTCTTTACCGTCTGAGCTAAAGAAAGTAACTCCATTAATTGGCAGCAGTAGAAAGGCTCTTATCCTCTTTTTGGACCAGCCAGTAGAAGGAGACTCATGAAATACTGAACTAATGGATTAAACGTGTATTGCTTATGGAGTTGCACAGGTGTTTAGGGGGATGGAGTTTGCCCATTGTATTTTTCACTGAATCCGTTCATTAGGGAAAGATTTTATTTTGTGTGCCTTTGGGAAACATCTCGGTTATATCAAATGTGAACACAAATCCAATTATTTGTCACACATTTGTCATAACTTTCCCTGCCATCAAAAAGGCTTCTCACAGCCTACTTTCTCCTACTTGATCTTGCTATGAAATGTTGGATTTGTGACAGAACAGTCAGTTCCAGGGCTTCAGACTGTGATTCCAAAATTGGAACTGTAACTTCACTGCAGGATCAAGTAGCAGAACAAGCTGGGCTGGGGAGAGAATTGGTTTAATTAAAACACAGATTTCCTAACAGTCAGCAGTCAGTGAGGAGGATACAGAACATCACAAAAGTAACAGGAATGCTCTCTCTAAGTTTGACAGACGAAATCTCTGTAAAATGTCCTTTATCTTTGGTTACTGTTGAATTGGGCTTGTGTTGCCAACATTTTAACAAAGGACTCCCACAAAAATGATCCCTCTTAGCTATCTTCCAGGGCAGGATGCACTTAAGCAGAGGAAGGGAGTGGAAATGGGGAACAGATTTGTTTTCCCACTTAGTGACTTGCTATTCTAACCATAACCAAGGAGAGAGGTAGTATCACTTAGCAATCGGATGTCTACTAAGTGCGTTTGCTGGAAATGTTTATACTTTACCCTTCAAGTGTACTGATTCTATTAATATCAGAACGCAGGTTTTCCCAGAATAATTTGGAAGTGGCGGACAAGGATCAGGAGCAGGGAGAGGGAGGCATATCCTCCTCCAAGAATCCTTTTTATCAAATACCAGCCATTAGATGCATGCTGCTCCAATCCAAAGGTGCATTTATGAACTGCAGGGATAAGCCATCTCTGTAGGGATAAGTGTAGAGAAAGGAGGGGAATTCCACCCAAGGCAAGGAAATCGCCCCAGCCTTCCTTTCCCTTTTATAGCAGAATTTTAACAATGGGTTCCCATCAATGTGCTGAATCACTTTGGACAATCCAGTGCTACAATTAGAGCAAAGCCGTCCTCCAGGAAGCAGGCTACCTGGATTATTTCCTCTCAATCAAGCAGCTTAATTTTTGAGTGGGAAGGGAAGTCCTCTTTCTCAGGGACTGAGTGTCCTTGTGGATTCCTGAAATCTATATGATGGCAACCAGCCAACTCCTGAACTCTTCTCCTATGGCCAGGTTCTGACACCCTGGCTCATTCTGAGTACTACCTTACTCAAGGCAGAGTCCCCTTGGAACCAACTGGATTACTGATGGAATTATCCAACATAAGTAAGGAGATTGGAAATTGGCTCTTGGATTTTACTCAGGCCTCATTCTGGCAGATTTGCAAGGAAGTTAATGGGAAATGGCTCATTGAGCAAAAACAGAGGACCTGATTCTTCAGTCCATATTAGTCACTTTAAGTGGTAGTTACTCACTTGAACAGTCCCACTGAATTCAAGGACCTCAGGATGTGGCTTGTTTCAGAGTAGCAGCCGTGTTAGTCTGTATTCACAGAAAGAAAAGGAGTACTTGTGGCACCTTAGAGACTAACAAATTTATTTGAGCATAAGCTTTCGTGAGCTACAGCTCACTTCATTGGATGCATTCAGTGGAAAATACAGTGGGGAGATTTATATACATAGAGAACATGAAACAATGGGTGTTACCATACACACTGGAAGGAGAGTGATCACTTAAGGTGAGCTATTACCAGCAGGGGGGTGTGGGGGAGGGAGGAGGGAAACTTTTGTGGTGATAATCAAGGTGGGCCATTTCCAGCAATTGACAAGAATGTCTGAGGAACAGTGGGGGGTGGGGAGGAACCAGTTGGAGAACACTTCAATCTCTTTGGTCACTCGATTACGGACCTAAAAGTTGCAATTCTTCAACAAAAAAACTTCAAAAACAGACTCCAACGAGAAACTGCTGAATTGGAATTAATTTGCAAACTAGATACAATTAACTTAGGCTTGAATAAATACTGGGATTGGATGGGTCATTACACAAAGTAAAACTATTTCCCCAAGTTTATTCCCCCCCTCCACTGTTCCTCACACGTTCTTGTCAACTGCTGGAAATGGCCCCCCTTGATTATCACTACAAAAGGTCCCCCCCACCCCCCGCTCTCCTGCTGGTAATAGCTCACCTTCAGTGATCACTCTCCTTACAGTTTTCAGAGTAGCAGCCGTGTTAGTCTGTATTCGCAAAAAGAACAGGAGTACTTGTGGCACCTTAGAGACTAACCAATTTATTTGAGCATCCGATGAAGTGAGCTGTAGCTCATGAAAGCTTATCCTCAGATAAATTTGTTAGTCTCTAAGGTGCCACAAGTCCTCCTTTTCTTTCTTGTTACAGTGTGTATGGTAACACCCATTGTTTCATGTTCTCTCTGTATATAAAATCTCCCCATTGTATTTTCCACTGAATGCATCCGATGAAGTGAGCTGTAGCTCACAAAAGCTCATGCTCAAATAAATTGGTTAGTCTCTAAGGTGCCACAAGTACTCCTGTTCTTTTTGAGGATGTGGCTTGTAATATTATTACCTTTAGTTAGTTATGGATTACCATTAACATAGAATCATAGGACTGGAAGGTCATAGGACTTGAGAGATCATCTAGTTCAGTCTCCTGCACTCAAGGCAGGACTAAGTATTATCTAGACCATCCCTGACAGGTGTTTGTCCAACCTGCTCTTAAAAATCTCCTGTGACGGAGATTCCACATCCTCCCTAGTAAATTTATTCCAGTGGGAAACCATCCTGACAGGACGTTTTTCCTAATATCCAACCTAAACACCCCTTGCTGCAATTTAAGCCCATTGCTTCTTGTCCTATCCTCAGAGGTTAAGAAAAAGAATTTTTCTCCTTCCTCCTTGTAACAACCTTTTATGTATTTAAAAACTGTTATCATGTCCCCCGCACCCTCAGTCTTCTGTTCTCCAGACTAGACAAACCCAATTTTTTCAATCTTCCCTTCTAGGTCATGTTTTCTAGACCTTTAATCATTTTTGTTGCTTTTCTCTGGGTTCCCTCCAGTTCATTCACATCTTTTCCGGAATGTGGGGCCCGGAAGTGGACACAATACTCCAGTTCAGGCCTAATCAGCATGGAGTAGAGTGGAAGAATTACTTCTCGTGTTTTGCTTATGGGGAAGAATTATTTCTCATGTCTTGCACCGTCGGACTCGTTATCTTCTATTCTAGGTACAGAAAGATACCAGAGTAGTGCCAGATACTGTAGGTACTGCACTGGGACAGTGAGTGTTGAGGGTCTACTTCTCCTCTTGCTCTCACTAGTGTAACTCCATGGACCTACTCATTTACACCTGTGTTAGCGAGATCTGAGTGTTTCACAATACCACAATGACACTCTTGGCCTGTGAAGCTGAACAGAGTAGATTGTCACATAGTGTACAGTATCACCCAGTTCTAATATTGCAAATGGTTCCCAGAGTTGACATGAAAACGTCACAATGTACGTGGCCTAATGAGAGGGGATACGTTTGTTTTATACAGCTCTGTGCTTTTCAATAATAATAATACACTCATGCCCTTTCGTTCAGTCATTACTTCTCATTATTGCAAGACACAGATATATACTGTATCATTCATGACCCTTTATAAAAACAAGGAAGTACATTAACACGTCTTTTATTTTAGAGAAACTCAAGGCCTGTACCCGTTTATAAATTCTTCCCTTTGTTCTTTTCTGTAGATTTATAAATATAACTACATTCACTTCAGTGCCCATTGGACATAAGTTTCAACCTGTTCACCCAAACTTTAGCTGTTTTCATATTAAAATAGTTTCTGAGGGGTGTTTCTCAGCCTGTAGCTGAGCTCCTGCCAAACCTATGTTCTCCCACAAAAAGGAAAATGCTGAGCATTAATAAAAAATAGCATTAGTCAGGAGACGATGATGATAAATAGTACATTGCTGCGTGTGGCAGAACAACATTTGACTTCATATTTTAATGGATTTTAACCATGGCAACTTTGTAGTTTTAACCATGGCAAACCTGTGTCGTTTTAATAGAGGAAAATAGAAAGTATACCTCTTATGCGGGGAGAAGGGGGAAGACTCCCAGAGCTGAATTTTCAGTTGGGTTCCACAATTGCTCCTGCAAAATTTGTGTGCATCTCCGTTTTGCACATTCAAAACCTGCATTTGTACATGTAGAATAGGTCACAATGCAAGCGAATCCATATTGGCCATGTTGCCGTTGGCCTTTGCTTGCATATTTACCAGTGGTTGCACAGGTGAATACAGGTGCTGCATACACAGAACTAAAGAGAGCCCAAACTGACTGACATATCTGAATGTTCTGAGTTTTGAGAAGAAATTTGGATTCAAGTACCTGGATCTGAATCCACTCCTGTGATAGTCACTCCAGATTAAATCCCAAACTGGAAAGGACCTGCTTCTTGGATCCAGCTTGGTTTCTCAGATTGGAGGAAATCCCATGAGAATCTTGGTTCTTGTCGCATCAGATCTCATAAATTGTGCTCTGCCATGTGGGGCCAAAATCTCACAGGAACAACATGTGATACTTTGGTAGTTGAATCCGACCCATAGACTAAAATACATCTTGAGCCTCTTTGCCCACCTGCAAACAAGATGGGTCTTTATAGATCCATCCATCGGTAACTCAACTTGATAAGGCCAAAACTGGACACTTAATCTTTCTCTCAAATACTATTCAGATTTTAAATACTGTCCCTAACCCCAAATCCAAACCCATCGCCATTCAACGCGTAATATACAATATTCATACAATCCATGAAAATAGAGTTCTATAGTAGTATCATGCAAGGGGTGCTCTTCAGCAATATTTATAGTTTAGTTTGGTTTCACTCACCATTTTTAATACCTCGTTAGAAATAACCTCTCTTTACCTTCCAACTTTTTCTATTTGACAAAGGCTGTTTTTAGTCTGTTCTGTACAGAACCATCCTGGCTTTTCCCTTTAACATCCTTATAAACGTAAGCACCATCACCGGTGATATCAGTCATGTTAGCAGCACAGTTCTGGGAGCAGCATTTATTAGCGGACGTTCCCCCTTGGAGCCATATGGTAGCACAGGAAAAATATTGCAAGGTCAGGCCTTGAGAGTAGATATTTTTCCTATGCTATTTCTCAGAGGGGGATTTAAATTATATAGCATTCAGAGGAGATTTTCTGCTTCATTTAAATAAGTAAGATAGATGAAAACCCTAAAGGGGCCCAATCCTGCCAGGTGCCCTGAGCGCACTGAACTCCAACTCACGTGCCCTAAAGGAGGTGAGGGCATTCAGAATTGGAGAATTGGGCCTATACTTCTCCTTAGTTTTCTTTTAAGACTGCAGAAGGAGACTAGCTTGAGAATAAATCGTGATGACTCTGATCCAAAACTCACTGAAGCCAATGAGAATCTTTCCTTACCTTTGAATGGGAGTTGGATCAGGCTCTATAATATTCATCAGTGAAAGAATATAAAAGACAAGAAGATAAAGGAAAGGGGAGGGGAGAAGCTAATGGTGGAAATTCACTCCTTCTGTAGGGCTAGTTAAAGACATTGGCCTCAAATAGGTCTTAAGTGGGACTTTAATCTTGGGTGAGCCTGTAGCAATCAAACCCTGCAGTAGCAGGTCTCAGAGCTAGGGTTGCTAACTTGGTAATATTTAAAAACCGGCTACTCCAGCAGGAGTGCTGGAATCTCCCCTGCCCCGCCTTTTCCCCTTGAGGCTCCATCCTCATCCACTCTTCTTCTCCCATCCTCCCTATCACTCACTGCTTTCCCCCTCCCATCCCTCTTGCCCGGGTCAGGAGGCCTCGCCTGTGGAGCCATGGCTGGGAGGTGCAGCTGCCCGATGCAGGTAGGAGGTTGCCCCAGCTAAGTAGGGCCTGGCGCAGGGGATGACCCATTGCCCGCCCACCTGCAGTAACCAGACTTTGGGTTTCTAGTCAGAAGATCTGATCAGACACTGTCAGGGCCCCTTTTCAACCGGACTTTCCAGTCGAAAACCGAGCATTGGCCACCCTACTCAGAGCCCAAGTCAACTGACTCAGGCTTGCACTGTGGGGCTAAAAATAGCAGTGTAGACATTCAAGCTCAGGCTGGAGCCTAAGGTCCAAGACCTTCCCCAAATCTGCTAATAACTGGTGCCCTTGACTGACGTCTCATCGGAGAGGCCCAGGAACGGAAGTCTCTGATACCTGGACTTTTCCCTTACCCCTGGGAACATAGGATTTGCTGTACCAGATCAGACCAATGAGTCATCAAGTCTAGGGCTTAATTTCTTGGCAGAAGCTTATGTCTGAGGCTTCAAGAGGAGGATAATGAATTGGCCCTAAATTTGTCCACCCCTCTTTTAATTCACTGAATGTTTGTTTTTAATTAGCCCTTTAGCAGGGGTGCTGGAACTAGGGGTTCTGGGGGTGCAGCAGTATCCCCTGCCTTGAAGTGGTTTCCATCATGTACAAGGTTTACCATTTTGTTCAATGGCTTTCAGCACCCTCACGATAAAAAGTGTTCCAATGCCACTGCCCCCTAGTGGTGGTCATGCAAAACAGGACAGGGCAATGTGGGGAAATGGACACTGTCTGAGCTGTGCCCTATTACATTAGACGAAAGGACCCAGTTCAGAACACTTCTTAAGAACGTGCTTGACTTCTGTGGGACTTAAGCATATGCTTAAAGTTGAGCACTTGCTTAAGTGCTGTTCTGAAGAGGGATACTGGCCGGAATTGGAGCCTAACGTCTTTCACAAGTGCTAAATCCGCTTCTAAAGCAACGACTGACTTTTATTTTTAACAAAGGATGAAGAAGCAGAGAACTACTCACGGCAGTCACCGTAATTCCAGGGGTGGTAGTGGAGACTCTGCTGATAACAGTGAGAATGGTTATAAAAAGCATACAAAGGTTATAAATGGTTATAAAAAGCAGACAAATTCCCAGGTCTACAGAGCGTACACCCAGAAAATGAATAGGAAGCAATACCACTGCGACAACTGGCAAACATAATACCACTCCTCATGAAAAGGACATGCTATAGCAAGTTGAGTCATTATGAAAAGGTTAGACTATGCATCCACATGGGATAAATTATTAAAAGCCATTTTACAGGATTTTGAGTGGGCTGAGCGAAAAATATACCACTGTTTTTAAATGTAGGATCTGAACAATTTAATATCAGTTCTTAAAGGGTCATTTTAGACTATGGACTCTCCTGCTTCTCTCACAAAGGTGCTACGGGACATCTCGTCACTCCAGTTGGTAGGATAAAAGCACCAAAACAGGTAAAGAAGAATACCGGTGATTCACCTTCAGAAATATTAAATATTTCCCAAGAGGTAATGATGAGGTCTACACACAGTTTGTACAGCTGCACTCCAGCTTACTTTAAAGAAGGAGTTTGGCTTCTTTCTTACCATTTGCTTCTTGGAAAATGTTTTAAACGTCAGTTTAAATAGATGTTATTTATACTGCATGTCTAAAGGTGCCATCTGAGACTGGGGTTCCGTTGTGTTAGACACTGTACATACACCAATCAATAGACAATGCCTGCCCCCAAATGCTTAGGTTCTAAATAAACAAAGCGAAGGGGGGGAAAGGGAAACAACTAACCCAAGGCCACACAGCAGATATGTGGTACAGCAGGGAATTGAACCCACATCTCTTGACTCCCACATCAGTCCCCTACCCACTAGACTACTGTCTGTCAGTGTCACTGCTATCTAACATTATGCATGAAATATCGAAGTCTATATGCCAAATAAGATGTTTAAGAAGATTGTTCTTATATAGCCTTGTATTTGAAAAAACTGAGACTAAGACAGCAAAATATATATGCATTCTGTAATTGTCAGCTTTATGATATGAAACATATTAACCACATGATTATTGTTAAGGAAATCTTCCCCATGCTGCTCATCACTGCAATCTAGAAAGATTATTGAGATCAGCTCTGGGATTTATTTCTTACTCACAACCAGGTGTAGCAATTAAACAGATGTACAGTATTGTTTGCACCAGATGTGTACAGTGGAGCCTTCTAGACTGATTAACATTTACTTTTAATATTTCCCGTGGATTCATATAGCTTTCTGTTTTTATTTACATGTTTATCATATTTGTATTAACTCCTGTGCAATGCTATCAATGGAAATAATAAATCTTTCCTGACCCCTGAAGGCAATCAGCTTATTCCCTGAAGCGTGAGTATTGATTACTCTTATCTTAGAATGAATAGCTATAGATGTTGAGTAGCCTTGTCCAGTGTGGCAGGTGCTGTTTCCATGTAGTACAAAATGCCAAAATACCATATCCCAAGTTTTCAAGCATTTATTGATTTATTATAATGTCATGATAGTGAATAGTAATATAGCCATCATACTACAGAATTCTAACTCCAGAACTGTTTCTTGTAAAATATATTCAAACCATGGATCAGGTACAAGAATGATTTCATTTGCTGAGGATCAGCTGGAGATTAAAGCTCTTCTGAGATAAAAAGAAATGCTGTACTATTTCAACTATTCCAGTTTCCAAAAGAGAATAAAAAATGTAGGAATTCACACGACAGTCAGCATAAATATTGAATAAGTAGTGCAATGGATTTTTATAAATAAACAGGAGGAAAATAGATATTTGATTTAGTCATCCGATCCTGGTACCAGCAGGTTACAAGAATTAATCTGTCTAATATAGTGTAGCCGATCAAATCATTGTTTTCCTGGGAAAAAGTAAGAGGAAGATTTGAATTACAAAGTAATAGGGATGAAAACCTGTGCTTAAATTGTTCTCCTCTACATAAAGGGCCCAATCTGACCTGTGAGTAATTCTATGCATATAAGTATTCCTGTTGATTAAGATGTGATATGGATACTCACATGTATAAATTGTTACAGGATCAGGATCATAATGGTTAATATTATCAAGTTAATTAATTTGGTTAATAAAAAAATGATAAAAATTAATCCCTGCTGTCACTCCACTCACTTCAGCAAAGACACACCAGGAATGAATTTGGCCTCCTGTTACATGAATTAAATTAGGTATCATTTAAGGAGGAGATTTCTAAAGGCACAAATGAGAGTTAGATGCCCAGTTCCCATTGACTGTCAGCAGGACATTGACTTGGGCACTAGTTCCCTAGGGTCCCTTAGAAAATCCTAGCCTAGATAATGTCCACCTAATGTTTTTATTATTATTTTTGATGGGGTGAGGGTGGTTAGCAGGAGTTCCTACCAAAGTGACACCCTGCCCTTTATCACGGAGATAATTGAGCCTCACTAATGGGCAAGATCCAACAAAATGACCAAATCACCTTGGCCTGAGAGAAATATAACACAAAGTTCATCTCCATTCCATCTAGTGGAAAGACTCCTATTGACGTCAGTTGGCCTTGGGTCAGGACCCTCGCTTAATGCAACCACAGTCTACTTCCTGATTTAGGGTCATTGTTCCAATGGGAATGAAATGGGCACATGAACCAAACTGGACAAAATGCAAAATCCTTCCTCTTACTCTCTCATCATTAGTAATTTTGGGGGTGGTTTTTTGCAGACTGTTAATTTGTTGGCCCACGTGTCGAAGAAATAAGGGCAGCTCTAATGTAGGCATTTTTTCATATAACAACTGAGTGAGTACAATCAGATGCTGAATAGATTTGGGTTGTCAACCTTTTGGGACTGTGAAAGGTTGTGGAAGACTTATGTCCCTGTCCCCCACAATGTATCTGTTCAAAATTATTCAATGGTTTTTTCTTCATGCTAACATATTTCAGACTCTGGTTTACCACTGCACCATGCACTAGCAGGTACAGCTTTGAGAACATCCCACAAGAACTGGACTCCCTTGAGTTTTCTTCCTGGGCGCTGCCCTGAGCAACCCCATATGGGGGATGGAGTTCAGTGTAGTGTGCATGGAGTGGGAAGGGTGAGAGGCCACAGAAAGCAGTCATCTCTCTGGCCCTACCTCTTGCTGGCCTCATGACTTCTTTCACCCATCTCCTCCATACACTTGGAGACCCCACAAAAGGCTTCCATAGGATAGGGGGAAGGTAGGAATGAGGCCACCGAAATGTGGTTTCCTCCTTCCATATCTCCAGGCTCCTGGGCTGGGTCCTTTTCAGTGATGGAAGCAGAGGGGATGATCCCAGCCCTCAGTATTTAGTAGGTGAAAAGGCACGTATCCTACCTGTTATGTGCACTCAACTTTTACTGTCTTTGCATAGGAGATGTGCAAAAATACCTGAGAGCAGAAGCTGCATCTAGTTGTATTTGATAGGAAATATATCAACCAGCTTATACTGTACTAATTCAGAAATACCTTTCATGCCCTTTTATGGAAAAAAAAATCCTCCACTCTAAACTCTAGCTAACTAATTACCTGCTAAGTCTGAGGCTTGTGCTCTGAATTGTGCCGGCAAGAGAAGTTCTCTTTGGGCACCTCGCAGAAAAACAGGGAGATGTGAAAAGCCTTATGAAATTCCAAAAAACAACATTTGAGTGTTTGATCAATTGTGCCCAGCTGCTGCTGAACGAAGGGAAATGCTAGGAACATGCCAAGGACAAAGAGACAAGAGGTGATCAGCCGGGGCGGGAGATTTTATTTGTATTGAACATTTTTCTTCCGCCAAGACGAGGAGATATGCTGAACTACCTGCAGATGTGCCTGCCTTTACTAATGGATATTCCCAATTATACTTACATGCAGTTCAAGGGTTAACCTATCCCTACTTGATTGGCCAGCTCCTCAGTTGCCATAAACGGCCATTGCTTTGATTTCAATGGCGCTAGGCCCGTCTACTCCAGCTGAGGATCAAACACCAATTGTTTTGAAAAAGCTTCTAAACAATCAGTTGTCCGTCCCCCCCCCCCCCCCCCACGTACAAACTGCTTGTGCAGTAAAACCAAAATCCTTATTTTTTCAGATCAGGTTTTCAGGGGCTAAGGTCTCTTTGTAAATCCAGGACACGCAGGCACTGGGGTGATCCATCACCTCATTACATCAATATGCAATGCTGTGCATTGTACTGAGGAGAAGGTTGTCTGGTCAGCATGGGAATCAGGCCAGGAATAAATAAAGAAGTTAGGCATCTGATTATTTCTGGGCCAGTTCTATATGTGCTACAGCTTCTCCATTTCCCTGCTGTCAGCTAGTTTTTCGTCTCTTCATTCCTCCATCCCACACATGAGGTGAAGTATCCAGCTAGCTGAGGCATCTTGATTAGTTCCAGCACCTTGCTGATTTCTTAACAATACACTTGTCAGGAGAGCTGAGCTGAATTGCAGATCAGGTTAGGATGAAATTTGACATTTTCAGCTCCAGATAAGCATTGACTGCTTTAATCTGGGCCTGGCTCCCTATAGCCCCGGAAGCTCATTACGGCAGCCAGGAATAGCTGGAGTGCAGTGGGACTCGGCGTGTTCCTCCTTTTCTCTGGCCATGTCCCCATACAGTTAGGCTCTGAAGAGGCTGGCATAGGGAGCTATTTTTTCAGCTTTGCACCCTGTAAGAATTCCTTCTACAAGGAGGGAATTCCCCAGTAGCCAGATACACTGGCACTGGAGCCAGCATAAAGGGGTCCTAGCAAGATGCTGATGAATACAGCTCACGGTTTCTATGTAAAACGAGTGGGGAGAAGAAATTAATGGGTGGACAATAGAACTATCTTTTTAGCTTGGTTCCTATTTTTTAAATCACTTCAAAATGATACTCTTACAGTGCAAGGCCAGAAGGGACAATGGCATCATCTAGTCTGACCTCCTGCGTAATGCAGACCATTAAATTTCACCCAGTTACGCCTGTACTGAGCCACAATAATCTTTGACTAAAGCGTAACTTGTGTTTGGCGAAGGCATATCTTTCAGAAAGGCATCCGGTTTTGATTTGAAGGCTGCAAGAGACAGAGAAATCCCCCGCTTGCCTGGCTAATTTCTTCCAGTAGTTAATTGTTCTCACTGTTTTTATAAACAATTGTGCCTAATTTGAATTTGTCTGGCTTAAACATCCAACCATGGGTTTTTGATATGCCTTTCTCAGCTAGATTAAAGAGCCCTTTAGGACCCAGTATTTTCTCCCGTGAAGCTACTTCCATGCTGAAATCAAGTCACCTCTCGATCTTCTTTTTGATAAGCTAAACAGACTGAGCTCTTTAAGTTTCTCATTGTGAGGCATTTCCCCCAGCCCTCGAATTGTGTTTGTGGCTCTTTTCTGTGCTCTCTCCAGTTTTTTCAACATCTTTTTAAAATGTGGCACATAGAACTGTACACAGTATCCCAGTATCGATCTCACCAATGCCATACACAGAGGTAAAAATCTTCTTACTACTTGCTAGTCCCCTGTTTATACAGCCAAGGGTTGCATGAGCTCCTTTTACCGCAGCATCACCTGGGAGCTCATGTTCCATTGTTTGGAAAGGATTTAGGGTCATAATGGACAGTCACTGCTTTCCAGGCTACGGTCCCGCATCCTGTCTGTATGGGCTGCATTCCTTATATAACTTTTTGCATTTGAGTGTATTCAACTACCTTTTGTTTGAATGGGCCCAGGTTACCAGGCAATTCAGATGGCTCTGTAGGACTGCCCTGTAATCATCATCATTGACCATTCTGCCAATCTTTGTGTCACCTGCTAGAGCAGTACCAGTCCACGTGGAACCACATGACAAATACTCCCATTCAACGACGATGCCACAAAACTACTTTTTGAAATCTGTCTGTTGGCCAGTTCTTAATCCATGTAACGTGTGTTCTATCGATATTCTATTGAGCTAATTCTTAATCAGAATGTCTTGTGGTATGCAGTGGAAATGCCTTATAGATATCTTAGTAAATTACATCTATGCAGTTACATTATCAGCCCAACTTGTAATTTTGTCAAAGAATGAAACCAGGTATGTCAGACAAGAGCTATTTTCTATAAAACTATGTTGACTGGCAGTAATTATATCCCTGTCCTTTAATTCTTTATCAATTGAATCCCCTTTTAGCTTTCCTATTCTTTTATCTGCGATTGATATACGTTTCCTGGGTCATCCTGCATGCCCTTTTTGAATATTGGCACAACGTTAGCATCCCTGTAGTCTTTTGGAATTTCCTCAGTGCTCCAAGATTTTTTGAAATCAAATAACATCAGCAACTGGTTTAGGACTCTGGGGTGCAAATTATCCAGGCCTGATCATTTTAAAATGTTTATTCCTACTAGATAACCCCTAGCACCCTCTTCAGTTGCTCATGGACTGGAAAGCACTTCACCATCCTTATATGAAATGCTTTCCAGATACAGAACATAAATATTTATGGAACACCTTTACCTTTTCTGCATCATCATTAGCAATGTTGCCATCTCCATCTAGTAACAGGCCTATACTATAGAGAGACATTAAGTGTAAAGGGTTAGGGAGAAACAGAAGAGCAAATGAAAAAAAATCAGAGGCAGAACATCAGCTGATATAAAGTGGTGTAGCCCTTTTGACTATAACTGGGGGTGAAACAGCCTGGCCGCATTGGTCACAGTTGGGGTAAAGTGCAGTAGCTACTGATTTGAAGTTAGAACTGTTCAGCAAAAATTTGAAAAATTTCAGCGGAAAACAAAAAGTTTTGATTCAGAAATACCACTACCTGATGCCTTATGGGAGTAGTAGTTTGGGTGCCTTGTGTCCTCATTCTCCTCTATGGGCAGGGCTCTCTGGTGGGACTACGTCTCCCATGACTCACCCGGCTCTGCCTTCTTGTTGAACCACTGTGGTGCATCATGGGACATATAGTCTGGCATAGCAATCCAGCCACTGAGGAGACTGGGGCCTTTTGTGTAAGAAAAAGTCAATTTTTTGTGTGGAAAGTAGACGCTTTTCAGAAAAAAATGTGTTTAGTCAAAAACCCCATATTGCCATTGAAAAACAGTTTCAACTGAAAATTTTCACCCAGTCCTACTTGAAGTCAAGGAAGCCTGTTTTTGCCTAAGGATCTGGCCTATAGTTTTGCCTCCACTTCCTCTAAGTTCCAACGTGTGACTTCAGCGGCAGTTTGTGGCTCTCTCAGCACTTTAACCCATTTTCCAATGTAAAAAATTAAAATGGAAACTCTCTTAAATAATCCCAGTTTTGTTTTCATAATAGAAAATGCCTTGAAAATGGCTGCCAGGCTACAGACTGCAGGAGATGACTAAAGCAGGAACAGCCACTAGGAAGAACCCTCCATGAAGATGGTAACACCAGATTTTATTTGGCCTTCCTCTCTCATGGGGCTGCTTTGTTTCTACAGCTTTAGTTACCTTGCTCACTTCTGGATTTGTATGTATTTAGACTGTCCCTTATTATTCTCAGTTAATTGACAAATTACAGGATATCCTCATGCCAGACCTAGTGAGTAGAACAGATCTAATTAGTCTATGGCTCCAGAATTCATGCTGATGTCTTTCAGAGGCCTTTCTTCATAGCAGAAAAAAACACACGCCGCACCCTGAGGTCCTGTCAGGATTCACCCTGGAGATGAACATTGTTGTGCAGTTAGTACTGGTTTTCTGTCCCTTTTGCTGCTAGCAGGGAGGGTAAATTAGGAGTAATTTTAGGTGTTCCAGTAAGAAACTAGAAAACATTTCTCATAAATGTAATCAGAAAGGACCAGACTTTTTTTTTTTTCCCTATAACATTTGGATTTTGTTCTGGTCACGAGTATGTCATCCTACTATTGTGCCTTGTCACGAGTGTGTCGTCCTACTAAACTGTGCCTTGCAGTTAGCAATTTGTCTGAGAATGGATGGCGCATTTGTGAATGGAAATGGGTTGGTATATACTGACATGAGGAAAAGATCTCTGCTGTTGTATGCAATTGAGACAGTGGACTTCAGGAATGTAAGACTCTCCATTGAACCATTCTTTGGATTTGAGTATGTTGGTTTTCAAATAATTTATGAACAACTCACCTGATGATTCAACAAGAGAATCAGAGAATCAATATTTAAAGAACAGAGAAACAAAGGGGTTTATGCATGATGACTTATGATGCAAGGTATGTATCTATTGGGTGCAAGTATTGTCTAGTGGCTGCAGATGGAGACTGAGAGACAGGCCCTTGAATTCTATTCATAGGTTTGCCACTGGCTTTGCAACATGGCCTTGTGTCAGTCACGTAGGCACCTAATTCCTCCATGGTCTGATTTTCAAGTTTTTGTCAGAGAGTGGGTGGAAAATCTTCCAAATTTAGAATGAAAAATCCTCACTGGAACCCTTTGTGCTTCTGTTGTGTTTCCTCCCAAAATAGATTCAAAGGAATTCGTTCAGATCCTTTTCCTTTTGCTCTCTGTTCCTTAACACTTCACCTCATATGTATGTTCATCATACAGAAGAATTGTTTTTTTTACAGGTCAGTTGTCTCTTTCTTCTGTTAACATATTTTTAGTAGGGCTGTCAAGCGATTAAAAAATGAATTGCGATTAATCACATGATTAAAAAAATTCATTGCGATTAATTGCACTGTTAAACAATAATAGCATATCATTTAAATATTTTTGGGTGTTTTCTACATTTTTAAATACATTGATTTCAACACAGAATACAAAGTGTACAGTGCTCACTTTATATTTATTTTTATTACAAGTATTTGCACTGTAAAAAAGAAAGAAATAGTATTTTTCAGTTCACCTCATACAAGTACTGCAGGGCAATCTCTATCATAAAAGTTGAACCTACAGATGTAGAGTTATGTACAAAAATCCTGCGTTCAAAAATAAAACAACATTAAAATTTTAGAGCCTGCAAGTCCACTCAGTCCTGCTTCTTGTTCAGCCAATCGCTCAGACAAACAAGTTTGTTTAGATTTGCAGGAAATAATGCTGCCCACTTCTTGTTTACAATGTCACCTGAAAGTGAGAACAGGCATTCGCATGGCACTGTTGTAGCCAGCATCGCAAGATATTTATTTATGTGCCAGATTTGCTAAAGACCCTTCATGCTTCCACCACCATTCCAGGGGACATGCATCCATGCTGATGACGGGTTCTGCTCGATACCAATCCAGAGCAGTGTGGACCGACACATGTTCATTTTCATTATCTGAGTCAGATGCCACCAGCAGAAGGTTGATTTTCTTTTCTGGTGGTTCAGGTTCTGTAGTTTCTGCATTGGAGTGTTGCTCTTTTAAAACTTCTGAAAGCATGCTCTACCCATCGTCCCTCTCAGATTTTGGAAGGCACGTCAGATTCTTAAACCTGGGTCAAGTGCTGTAGCTATCTTCAGAAATCTCACATTGGTACCTTCTTTGCGTTTTCTCAAATCTGCAGTGAAAGTGTTCTTAAAATGAACAACATGTGCTGGGTCATCATCTGAGATGGCTATAACATGAAATATATGACAGAATGCAGGTAAAACAGAGCAGGGGACATACAATTCTCCCCCAAGGAGTTCAGTCCCAAATTTAATTAACACATTATTTTTCTTAATGAGTGTCATCAGCATGAAAGCATGTTCTCTGGAATGGTGACCAAAGCATGAAGGGGCATACGAATGTTTAGCATATCTGGCACATAAATACCTTGCAATGCCGGATACAAAAGTGCCATGCAAATACTTGTGCTCACTTTCTGGTGCCATTGTAACACTATTTCTTTTGTTTATTTTCTTTTGTTTATCTTTTTTTACAGTGCAAATATTTGTAATAAAAAATAATATACACTTTGATTTCAATTTCAACACAGAATACAATATATATGAAAATGTAGAAAAACCTCCAAAATATTTAATAAATTTCAGTTGGTATTCTATTGTTTAACATGCAATTAAAACTGCTATTAATTGCGATTAATTTTTTAAACCATGATTAATTTTTTTGAGTTAATCGCGAGTTAACTGTGATTAATCGACAGCCCTCATTTTTAGATATTCATAGATTTTTAAATTCAGAAGGGAACTTTATGATTATCTCGTTTGATATCCTGCGTAACACTGGCCATAGAATTTTATCCAGTGATTCCTACATAACTTATGGTGGAACAAGAATACAGTGTTTAGAAAAACATCCAATCCTGATTTAAAGACTCCAGCGATGGGGAAGCCACCACATTCTTGGTAAATGCTTCCAAAGCTTTAATCACCCTCACAGTTAAATATTTGCACTTTATTTCTAGTTTGAATTTGCCTAGTTACAGCTTAAAGCCAGTGGATTTTTGTTATGCTTTTGTCTGGAAGATTAAAGAGCTCATTAGTATCTACTACAACAATTTTTTGTTTTTTTAACTTTGTTAATGGAGCCACTAGTAAGGTTACATTAGAATTCTTACTTCACTTGATTAATTTTATGAATGAGTCACTACAATTTATTTTGTGTGTGTCAATGACTATGATTAAGGACTCACTCCTGTGAGGTGTGGGATGTCCTCCACACCCAGAGGAGTGCTCAGGGCCTAGCAGGTTTGGTCCTTAATTGAGCCTGAGATAGCTAGAGGGCCACATGAACTGCATCCATGAGTAAAGCCATGCTAAATTAATCAGAAAAAAGTCATAACTCCAAACATGGAAATACAACGTTCACTTAGGGCCTGATCCAAAGTCCACTGAAGTCAATGGAAAGACTCTCAGGGGCTTTGGATCCGGCTCATAGAGAGAAAGGACAGTCTTTATTGTTAAAACACTGGCTTGGGATTAAGGAAACCTCAGGTCAACTCCCAGGGTTATGGTGTGACCTCGGACAGATCACTTTCTCTCTGTGCCTTAGTTCCCCATCTGTAAAATGGAGATTATAATACTCCTTTTCTTCCACCTTTGTCTATTTAGACCGTAACCATTCCAGGATAGCTACTGTCTCCAGTGTCTCTTACTGTATGTTTGGCAGTGTCGAGCCTATGGGCCAAAGTCTTTATTGGGGCCTCCATGGCTATGTCTACACTGCAGTTGGGAGCAGCTGTTTCTGTGGGCTAGCTCAAACCTCGCTAGCATGAGCCTGCCTTCCTAGGCTGGGAGGCTTCCTCCAAACAGATGCTGTGCACTACTGTTGTACAAGTTATTAAGCATGATGCTTGTGGTACGAGTGTTATCTCTCGTAAAAGCCAATGTGATGTATCTGAACATTAGCCAATGTACAGAGGCCGTTCTGATCCTGGGACGCCTGGGAGAACACTGCCCCACTCAAGAAAGTGAAATAAAAGCAAAGGAAATTAGCATCATGCTAATTCCCTGTGATCATTGCAGCTTTTCATTTAAAGGGGCACCGTAAAGGTTCATAGGCACTGAATTAGAGACACGTTGGTTGGCAGACCCATTTCATAAGTAAAATACATCCCTTTGCCTTCTTTCTCATATTGCTTTAGGGCACTGGACACCCCCAGTTTGTTTTCTCAGTGCTTATATGAGAAGGTGTTATTGTGGGGGAAATGCAATTTTCTTATCTGTTAGAGTAGCTGAAGCTGTCTGATTATGCAGCTGAATGCATATTCATCTCAAATACAAGGCTGGAATATCCACTGGCCCTTTAAAATTCTTGATTCCTGTCAATATCATTGTCCATTACAGTAATGAAGAGGGAAATGACAGTTACTCTTCATAGAGAATGATGACTTGAGAATGAGAATTCTCTCCCAAGTTCAGTAAGTAACAAGTTCATGCTAGTTTTAAGTTTTGGATGTGGTGGTTGTGGATATCACTCAAGACTTAATAAACCAAGGAAGGGGATGGAACTTTTATTTAGCACAACAGCCTGGATCTGTGATTTTTAAAGCCAGTGAAGAATGGATTAACATTTATAAATGCTAGGTTGATGAGTAACACAAATAAGTAAGGCAAATTAACCTTTGCAGCACATCACATGGAGATAAACAGACAGCGGAAAGCCCTGAAAAAGGTTCCCATGTCCTTGAAGTAATTTGCAGCAAATCAGTATATAATCCATTGTAGTGCACGGTACTGTGGCAGGCAGCCTCTAGAATGTAAATTTCCAAGAAGTTAAGGAAGATAAGTGAAAGTACAAGGGCACGTTGCGACTGGCAAGCCAATGTTCCTGCTATAGTGGCTTTATGTCCTTTCATGCAGTTTCATATACTTTGGAACTAGGATTATAATGTTTACCGAGGGCCAAATATGCTTTATCAATATCTTCATTAGACATACCATAGAGTAGCCCGTTAATTAAGGCCCATATTTCCCACTTTTTTCCAAATTTCAAGAGATTTTCCTTATTTTATTTTTATTTCTTCAGTCCAAAACCTAGGGTCAAAAACATTACATTTGAGACATTTGTCCCCCACATATGTATATTGTTCTTCTCAGGGACTGCCTGTCCAGTAATCCCTCATTATGATTGGGTTCAGTCTACAGAAGCAATTCACTGCTGAATCAAGTAGGTTTCCCCCTCTTCTCACTGGGGCCCACCCACTCGGGAGGCCTCCAGAATGGACTTGGAAAGAACACACACACCTATTCTATAATAAGTACGTAGCGAACATGCTATCACAGAGCTATAACAATACTAGAGAAAACTATCATGAAAGCAATTTTACATCCCAGACTTTTCCATATGGAGGAAAGGAATCTAACTTCACAACCTGAGGTGAAGCCACCAAAAAGAATTACCTCTAAAACAAAGGTGGATCAGGGCTGCTGGATATGCTGTCTTCAAGAAAAGAGACATTGTAGACGAGGAAGACAACTTTCTCATTCTTGAGTGAAAGCATGTGCGGCAGTCCCTTTGGCAGGATGCACATGGCAGTGAGCTCAGATGACTAAGAAGGTCTACCCACAGAAGAGAGAGTGCAACTTCTTTCCTGGTAGAGATGTTGGGGGATTTTTGAGCTTTAATGTGCCACCACTTGGAAGACTTCTGGCAGATGAAACATCGTCAATCTGATGAGGAGTCCAGACCCAACTTGCAAGCCTTTCTGAAGGTCAGAATAATGGACGTGGTAGCTGCCTTACATACTTCTTCAGCAAATATAAGTGCTCTTCGCATGTTGGAAGTAACTGCTGAGTGACTGGAATGGGTCATAATATCTTCTGATGGCTCCATGTTCTTGTATTTATAGAACTCTGCAGTGCAACTGGTGTTCCCTTTGACAACATTCACGATCTTCTTGCATGTACCTCTAGAACCATATAATATGAACAGCTGCTGTAATTTTCTGCAGAGCTTAATCCTTTTTCATATATTTAAATATGGCATTGCATTATGTCTGTCCTATGTCAGGCTTTTTTCTGTTGGGTGGATTGCTGTGGAGCAGAAAGATGGTACTGCCAGCTCCTGAGCTTAGGGATTCAAGAGAATATAAAAAGGGAATCCACAGCAGTGTTTAGAAGTGTCTCTCTGTAGATTAATTCTTCCATTGTTTTCCTAGCCAAGAGCTAAATAAACTAAAATAAAAATACAACTATGGCAATGTCAATGATCACAAATAACAAGGGAATTGAATTCCAATTCACTGACTTTGAAACTCATGGATGTCCCTTAAAGTTAAATTTAAGTTTAAGTTTAAATTTGAGCAATTTAGACACACAATGCCATTGTCCACGGGAGGGTAGGAATAAATTCTTAGTCACACTAATGAAAACCAGTTGAAAGCCACAGCAGATACGGCTCTTGGTGGTATTCCTAAATCACAAAGAGCCCTCTTTGGGGATAGCATACTCTTTCCTGTGTAAGCTATGTAGAAAACTCAGACATTTCCTGCACGTACGATGTGCATTTGCTTTCCACTAACATGCTTTTGTCATGATGGAGATGGTAAAGGAGGAAAAGGGCTGGGGCTGGTGCGAATAAGGAATGCTGAATAGTCAGCCAAATACTCTGAATATTCTCTGAAAGCTTGGGTAGACATTGCTTATTAAAATCCCAGCAAAGGTAACAGGTGTAACTACAACTTGTGCACCAGATCACTCCAGCTGGTAATAATGGTTCCATCATTCAAAAAATATTTTGTACCCAAATAAAGATTCCCTTAATATTTCTTCATTACATGATATGCAAAAGATATATAACTTACATTGGCATTCAGCTCTGCATGTTCCCTTTTGTCTACTAACTTTTCTTTTTCATGTAAATTTCAGTCTGTGCAAGAAATGCCCACTACTAATGGTAAACCTTTTGCTGAGTACTTGAATTTGTCTCTTAAATAGAATCAAATAGTGCACATGGGCTTATTCCAAAGTCAAACCTGCAATCTGGACCTGCAGTGTGACCTTGACCAAGTCATGTCACTTCTCTGTGCCTTTATTTCTCCCCTCCCTTGTTGTCTATCTTGTCTATTTAGATTGGAAGCTCTCTGGGGCAGGGACTCTCTTACTATGTGTATGTCCAGTGCCTAACACAATGGGTTCTTTCGGTGCTACCAAACTCCAAATACTGATTTATTCTTGTTGGTTTCTTCAGCAGAAAGAGTTTTGCCAGAGCTGAAAAGTTTGTCTATTGGGACAGAGGCTTGGGTGAGACCATTGGTGTCTAGATCACACACAGAGACGTAACAGATAGAAAGGTGTTTTAATCAAGTGCCCAGCCTCCAATTAGATCCAGGTTAACCCCTGTGGGAAATTACAGCAAGTAATTCAAGGAGACCATACGACTTCTTGAATTCATTAGGAGCCCGCTGAGAATTAGAGAACATTACTAAAAATAATTACTTGGAAATTATAGAGTTCAAACAGAATGCTATGCCCTGTTCATACCAAGCTCTCAATGTATGCAGGATTTCAGAGGGGAAAATCAGACTTGATTAATAACATGCTTAGCTTTTTCTTTTTTATTAAGGTTTATATTAATTTTAACTTTTAAATGCAACCATTACAATGCAAGAAAGCAGAACAAAAATGAAACTAATACATTTAAAATGACCATCTAGAGCATGTAGCGTAAGTATTAACATCCATATGCAAAACCAATTTCTACTTAAACCATACAGTCAAAATAATGAGTGCTTTACAGTTAATGGGGGGAACCCCACAGACAAGGCAGTGTGGGGAAGTGTGAAAGAAGGTGGGGAAAAGGGGGAAGAGTCCAGGGGAAGGGGAAAGGTGGTCTTGAGCGGCCATTGGGTCTTTGGGTGTTCCTTAACCAAATGTTTCTAAAAATAGTTCTTCAGACTCATGTAGTTGATCCCCGTTGGAGAAGGTGATCCTCTCTCTGGCTCGAGAGGTCAGAATACCACTGTTCTAATATGTGCAGTGATTTACTTTTCCACCTCTGTAAAATCATTTGCTTTGTGATCACAGGCTGTTCTCAGAAACCATGACTGCTGGGCAGATGAAAGGCCCAAATTCGTGGGTAAGTATCCTAACATGTAGTTCTCAGCTGATGTTTGATTGCTAAAGCCCCAAATCATTTTAATTCTAGTATCAACTTGTTTCGGCAGATGTTCAACCCACATGTGCAGGAGTGTGCCTTCATAGCCAGCACGTGTCTGAAGGAAGGGCTTTAATCTTAGTCTTTGCAGAGTCCAACACATTCTAAGTGCAATTTTTACTTGAATTACACACAAAACTACAGGGGCATTATGTAATACAGTTGACCCTAGTGCAGCCTTTAAAGGATGCTCCCAGGTTTAGGTAATATCTTCAAGACTCAGGGGCCTATTTCATTGAAAAGGCAGAAAGAAATGGGTCTGGAGAGTTTGGGGAACATCTCTATTATGCCCTGTTCATCAGATGGGTCTGACAGTCCCATGGTGCGTGGGTCCAAGTGATAGGTCAAGAAAGGTTTTAGCTGTGTATGTTGCCGTATTGCTGTGGCCAGGAGGTTGTACTAATGATATAGGACGTGGCATGTACTGATGATATAGGACACATCATCAAAAAGCTGAGAGAGGCATCTAATGCCTCCACACCTCCATTCCCTCTACACAATTAGCTGGTTGCCAATCTGCAAGTCACAGTTTTCCTGCATAGTGGTTTTTATATGGTGTGGGGGGTGAAAATGAAATCTCTTGGCCAAGCAGGGAGAACTGGAGGTCCTGGTGATGTCAAGGAATTATGACGTGATTGGAATAACAGAGACTTGGTGGGATAACTCACATGACTGGAGTACTGTCATGGATGGTTATAAACTGTTCAGGAAGGACAGGCAGGGCAGAAAAGGTGGGGGAGTAGCACTGTATGTAAGGGAGCAGTATGACTGCTCAGAGCTCCTGAATGAAACTGCAGAAAAACCTGAGTGTCTCTGGATTAAGTTTAGAAGTGTGAGCAACAAGAGTGATGTAGTGGTGGGAGTCTGCTATAGACCACCGGACCAGGGGGATGAGGTGGATGAGGCTTTCTTCCGGCAACTCGCAGAAGCTACTAGATCGCACGCTCTGGTTCTCATGGGCGACTTTAATCTTCCTGATATCTGCTGGGAGAGCACTACAGCGGTGCATAGACAATCCAGGAAGTTTTTGGAAAATGTAGGGGACAATTTCCTGGTGCAAGTGCTAGAGGAGCCAACTAGGGGGGGAGCTTTTCTTGACCTGCTGCTCATAAACCAGGAAGAATTAGTGGGGGAAGCAAAAATGGATGGGAATCTGGGAGGCAGTGACCATGAGTTGGTTGAGTTCAGGATCCTGATATAGGGAAGAAAGGTAAGCAGCAGAATATGGACCCTGGACTTCAGGAAAGCAGACTTCGACACCCTCAGGGAACTGATGGGTAGGATCCCCTGGGGGAATAACATGAAGGGGAAAGGAGTCCAGGAGAGCTGGCTGTATTTCAAGGAATCCCTATTGAGGTTACAGGGACAAACCATCCCGATGTGTCGAAAGAATAGTAAATATGGCAGGCGACCAGCTTGGCTTAATGGTGAAATCCTTGCGGATCTTAAACACAAAAAAGAAGCTTACAAGAAGTGCAAGATTGGACAAATGACCAGGGAAGAGTATAAAAATATTGCTTGGGCATGTAGGAATGAAATCAGAAGGGCCAAATCACACCTGGAGCTGCAGCTAGCAAGACATGTTAAGAGTAACAAGAAGGGTTTCTTCAGGTATGTTGGCAACAAGAAGAAAGCCAAGGAAAGTGTGGGCCCCTTACTGAATGAGGGAGGCAACCTAGTGACAGAGGATGTGGAAAAAGCTAATGTACTCAATGCTTTTTTTGCCTCTATCTTCACGAACAAGGTCAGCTCCCAGACTGCTGCGCTGGGCATCACAGCATGGGAAGTAGGTGGCCAGCCCTCTGTGGAGAAAGAGGTGGTTAGGGACTAATTAGAAAAGCTGGACGTGCACAAGTCCATGGGGCCGGACGCGTTGCATCCGAGAGTGCTAAAGGAATTGGCGGATGTGATTGCAGAGCCATTGGCCATTATCTTTGAAAACTCGTGGCGAAAGGGGGAAGTCCCGGATGACTGGAAAAAGGCTAGTGTAGTGCCAATCTTTAAAATAGCGAAGAAGGAGGATCCTGGGAACTACAGGCCAGTCAGCCTCACCTCAGTCCCCGGAAAAATCATGGAGCAGGTCCTCAAGGAATCAATCCTGAAGCACTTACACGAGAGGAAAGTGATCAGGAACAGTCAGCATGGATTCACCAAGGGAAGGTCATGCCTGACTAATCTAATCGCCTTCTATGATGAGATTACTGGTTCTGTGGATGAAGGGAAAGCAGTGGATGTATTGTTTCTTGACTTTAGCAAAGCTTTTGACACGGTCTCCCACAGTATTCTTGTCAGCAAGTTAAAGTAGTATGGGCTGGATGAATGGACTATAAGGTGGGTAGAAAGTTGGCTAGATTGTCGGGCTCAACGGGTAGTGATCAATGGCTCCATGTCTAGTTGGCAGCCGGTATCAAGTGGAGTGCCCCAAGGGTCGGTCCTGGGGCCGGTTTTGTTCAATATCTTCATAAATGATCTGGAGGATGGTGTGGATTGCACTCTCAGCAAATTTGCGGATGATACTAAACTAGGAGGAGTGGTAGATACGCTGGAGGGCAGGGATAGGATACAGAGGGACCTAGACAAATTGGAGGATTGGGCCAAAAGAAATCTGATGAGGTTCAACAAGGATAAGTGCAGGGTCCTGCACTTAGGATGGAAGAACCCAGTGCACCGCTACAGACTAAGGACCGAATGGCTAGGCAGCAGTTCTGCGGAAAAGGACCTAGGGGTGACAATGGACGAGAAGCTGGATATGAGTCAACAGTGTGCCCTTGTTGCCAAGAAGGCCAATGGCATTTTGGGATGTATAAGTAGGGGCATAGCCAGCAGATCGAGGGACGTGATCATTCCCCTCTATTCGACATTGGTGAGGCCTCATCTGGAGTACTGTGTCCAGTTTTGGGCCTCGCACTACAAGAAGGATGTGGATAAATTGGAGAGAGTCCAACGAAGGGCAACAAAAATGATTAGGGGTCTGGAACACATGACTTATGAGGAGAGGCTGAGGGAACTGGGATTGTTTCGTCTGCAGAAGAGAAGAATGAGGGGGGATTTGATAGCTGCTTTCAACTACCTGAGAGGTGGTTCCAAAGAGGATGGTTCTAGACTATTCTCAGTGGTAGAAGAGGGGGTTGGACTAGATGACCTCCTGAGGTCCCTTCCAACCCTGATATTCTATGATTCTATGATATGGTCCAGGATGTCCAATCTAACTTGCTGCACTAGAACTGTCTGTGTGGATCCTGCTTAACAGTTTGTTAATGTAGACAAGCCCTTAATCTTTATCGGGGAACTTTTGTATTAGGGTAGAAGTTTCAAATTTTATACACATGTTTAAGAACAATTTACCTGCTTGGTATGAAATGCTCAATCCTTAATCCACTGAAGTCAGTAAGAGTTGTGTCATTGACTGCATTGGGTATAGGATTGGGCCCTAAATAGAATTTAAACTAATTCTTTCCTGCTTACAAAGCAGTCATTAAAACTCATTTTATTATGAGGCAAAATCAGTACCTTGAGCAATGTTGCAGTAATGCAGACATCTCCATTAAACGTGTCCCAGTTAAGTGGTGTGTACCATACCCCCAGCGTTCCCTCTAATTTTTCCCACCCATGTGAGGAATGAAATTTGTTATGTGCACCAATATGGAGGTGATGTGTGGCACATAACAAAATTCATGTGGCGGGGTGGGGCCAAGGGGTTCGGAGTGTGGGAGGGGGCTCAGGTCTGGGATGTGGTGGGGGGGCTGAAGGCTCTGGCTGGGGGTGCGGTCTCTGGGGTGGGGCTGGGGATGAGGGGTTTGGGGTGCAGTGGGGCTCCCCGGGGCTACGGTGGGGAGAGAGGATTCCCTCCCCCAGCTCTCTCTCCCTGCAGCAGCACTTGGGCTGGCGGGGGGGAGGTGCCTCTCCCCCGGCTGTGGCAAATCCAGGCCAGGTTGGGTCAGGGCCAAGGGAGGGGCACCGATCCCCTGGCTGCAGCTGGTCCAGGGCTGGGCTGAGTCGGGGCCACAGGAGGGGCACCTGTCCCCCAGCCGAAGCAGTTTTGGGGCCGGGTGGGGTCGGGGCTGGGGGAGGAGCACCGCGGCAGGTCCGGGGCTGGGGGAGACACATCTCTCCCCTCCACAACCCTGAGAGCCTGCCGTTTAGAGGGAACTTAGCCCAGGGCCCCCATCAAGTTTGCTCTTATGTAGATATTACCTTTCTTTTTTAACTTGGTGTGATAATCACTGCTATGACATGCTATACAGCTTTTACATACGCTAATATGTGAAGAATAATAGGTCCAGCTCCCATTGAAGTAGCAGGCTTGGGACTAATATATAATTTTTAAGAAATGTTGCTATTGGTAGAAGAATCTGCTTATATTGTATTTAAGTGTTCAGGGGAGGTTTCATTTTTAAATGCCCTACTTAAAGCCAATTCAAAAGATTATTATACTCAGAAATGATCATCATTCTTTTAAGTATACTAACCTTAATTACGGGCCCAACTCTGCTCTCATTGAAGTTAATGGTAAAGGGTCTGATCCAAAATATATGAAGCCAGATGCAGAATGCTCTCCTGGGTCTTGCACTGGACTGGGAATCTGGAGATCTGGGTTCTATTCTCAGCTCTGACACTGACCTGCTATTGACTTCAGGCAAGTCACTTCCCTTCTCCATACATCCATTTCCCCTTGCGCCCTTTGTCTTGTCTATTTAGACTGTAAGCTCATTGGGGCAGGGACTGCCTCTTACTATGATGTTTGTACAGCACCTCACACAATGCGGATCTCAGTGGAGGCCTTTCGGCACTACCTTAATAATTATGATGATAATGTTAAAGTCAAAGTGAGTCCATCCATTGACTTCAATGGGCTTTGAGTCAGGCCCAGAATTCACATTGTCTTCCATGGCAACAGGAACAGGTACTTAGTGAATCTCCAGAATCTACCTTTAATATTTCCCTCCACTTAAGCAGCACCTCTTGGAACCTTCATTGTTCATCTTTTGCATATCAGAGGTCTGCACATGTCACAAGACATTTCCAGATCTACAAACATCAAGCAAAAGTCAGAAAAGGTTCAAGCCCAGAAACAAAGGAGTTAAACAAAACTCATTCCCCTGCCTGCTCTGTCTCCAAAGAGCCCAGCATTCCCATGTAAATTCCCTTTTAATTAATCTAATAATGCTCTACTTTGTTCCTAATTTACTACCCTCTTCAACAAGCATTGTAATATTTGTGCAAAGCATGTATATAAATCATTGCTGCCCTTCTGCACTTTCTTAGTTACCTAGTTCTTTCAAGGTCACTAACCTACCTTATAGCTTTCATCTGGTTTAAATAGTCTGCTATTACCTTTTACACCTCCCTTCCTAGGCCATTCCTATTTAGTTTGCTGGAGCTGCATCTTCTCAAGCAGCTATTGATCTCATGTCTCCTTGCTAAAGGTTACTAACTTCATCAGCAGTAACGATAGAGATTACATCTGTATAAGGGATTGTCTACACTTGCCGGGGGATTGATGCGCGTTAATCGATGCATTGGCTTTTGATTTAGTGGGTCTGACCTGCTAAATCAACAGCAGATCGCTCTCCCTTAGACTTCTATACTCCACTGGATTGAGAAGAGTAAGGGGAGTCGACAGAAGAGCGTCTCCCGTTGACATCGCGTAGCGTGGACGCTGCAGTAAATAGATCTAAGCTACGTCGACTTGAGTTACGCTATTCACGGAACTTAAATTGCGTAGCTTAGATCAACTTTTCCCTGTAGTGTAGACGAAGCCTAAGGTTCACTTTTATGCCTCTTGGTGATTGGAAAGGGGCTCGTGATTTCCAGTTTTAATGCTAGTCACCATCTTTTCAACCAACATTTCTAAAACACAAATGGAGAACATATCTTCTGTACAGTATCCCTGTTCTGATGCCCCAAAACTCTCAGCTTCCAGATCATAAGGAAGAGGTTAATCAATCTCTATTGAATGCACAAAGACCTAAATACTACTGATTGTGTCAACAGCCAAATAAGGGCCCGCTTAACTACATACTTTCAGCACGTCCCATTTTGAGAGTGATTTTGTCATGAGAGGGTTTCAGAGTACGGTATCTCAAAGGCTGCTGACCTCATAATTTTTACACATGCTAGCTCAGATGTATGGTGTCAGGATAAACATAGAGCTGCAGTCTAAAGCACTATCTCTCTGAAGCCCCAGATTTTGTACTGGGGCCATGTAACTGTCTTGGAGTTGATTGCTCAAAAGGAAAATCCTTCTCTTTTGCAGAAAGGTTCTGCAACATGGTATATTTGCAAGCCCAATTAGCGTTTCAGGACATGAACTACTGTCCTTTAACACCCACACAGTCACAGTGCACGTTTTTGAGTTCCCTTCATTGGCCATAGAAGGGATAGTGAAATTATTTAGCAGTCAGCAAAATACTTGCCTGGGTCACGTACATGAGCTGGATGTGTAATTTGCACACTGTGACACTCCATTGCTCGTGAAACGGTGGGTTGAGTCCCCTTCAGCAGGGTGAGTGGGAGAGAAACACAGGCACTGCAGAGGGTGTTCTACCCTGGCTGGAGTCACACTTGTGCAGTGGTGGTGAGAGACTAGAGCTGGGGGAGGGAGGGTAGATGTAAACTGGGCATGAACAAATTCAGGTTGGATTTTAGAAGGTGTCTAACCATCACAGGGGTGAAGTTCTGGAACAGCCTCCCAGTAGGAGTGGTGGGGGCAAGCAATGTATTTCATTTTAAGAGAGAGCTAGACAAACTTCTGAGTGTAGTTGTATGATGGGGTTGCTTGTGATGATAGGAGGCAGGGCTCATTTCTGGTTTGTCTTATGTTCCTAAAGCTCATGCTTTCAGCCAGCCACTGGCAGGGGTCAGGAAGGAATTCCTCCCCCCCACCCCCCCCCCACACAATGTATTTGGGGAGGGTTTTTTAATCTCCTTCCTCTCAAGTGTCAGAGGTGGCCATGGCTGGAGATGACACATTGGGCAGGGTGGGCTAGTGCTCTGAGATGGCACCGAGCATTGTCTCTCACAGGTGCTTGGCTGGCTGGTTCCTGCTCACATGCTTAAGGTCTAACTGGTCACCAAATGTGGTTTTGGGAAGGAATTTCCCCCCAGGTCAGATTAGCAGTGATCTTGAGGGGTTTTTTGTTTTTGTTTTTGCCTTCCTCTGCAGTGTGTGGGTGCAGGTCGCTTGCCAGCATTGTCGGGGTGTATCTCACTTAATCATTTCTCTGCCATTATCACTTGATCACTGGTGCACCTCAGCCCCTCCAGTTCTCTGCCTGGGACACACAATAGTCTAGTTTCCGGTGGGCTGTAATATGGTCTCATTTCGGTTGTTGAGTTTGGTGTGCGGGTTGGTGTACTGTGATATACAGGAGGTCAGACCAGATGATCTGGTGGTGCCTTCTGGCCTCAAACTATGTTGTGAAAAATTTCAGAATTTTGAAGTAGTTTTTGCCGGATTCAAAACAGACCTGTTAAAAATCTCCATAAAAATGTCAATCAAACACGCTAATAGAATGGTAATCGAAATATTTTGTAACCACAAACCCAGTTTTCAGTAAAACCAAAAAAACCTCTGGTAATGTTTAAGATCATGGTTTCAATTAAAAATATTGTTTCAGCATGATGCAAAAGATAAAAAAGGTTGGAAAAAGTTGGCAATTTAGGGTGAGAAGTTTTGTTGTTTTGTTTTGATAAAAGGCTGTTTTGGAAGTTTTTGACCAGCTCTTTGTGAACATAAATGACCTCAGTGTCTGAATCATCGTATCCTGCCACCTCTAATTTAAATATGGTGTATTGGTGCTTCCAGGCAGTGTGCAATATATGTATCGGCCCAGATAGCTCGATCGGACGTGATCGAATGCTGATCTCTGACCTGCTACTACGTGTGTCTCACACGTTGATTGCTGTTCATGAAGCCTATAGATGGAATGGAAAAACTTCATACTCAATGTGATCCAAACTGCCCTGGAGCGTATTATGTCAATGTCTAATGTCTAATATATATTAGAAAATTGTATTTAGTACTCAGAGTGACTGTCTGTAACCATAACCGTGTTCTATCTTTTTTTAACATCAGAGTTACAGCACATTCACTCGCATATTTGTCCATATGCCTCTTGCAGTTGGGGGAAGAAAAAAATGAGTAACATTTTTCAAAGAGCTTACGTGGTTTAGGAGCCTAAATCCCATTTACTTTGACTTATGCACTTCGGAGCAATTGACTTTTGAGAATGGGACTTAGGCACCTTTTAAAATGTTACCCTTTATCTATCGGGGAGCCCAGCCCAGCTTTAAATAGTGCCCATCGAACTCTAATTGAAGGTGGATTTTTTTTGCTTTCTTGGATTCTTGACTAGGTTATCAAAGAATCATATCAAGTACATTCTAAGAACAAAAAAGGAGAATTCTGCGGTTGGTTCTTGCTGCTCTGACAACTCAAAGCTGTCTGTCAGAGCACCACAAACCTGCCCCAGTGAATCTACCCCAAAAGTCTCCTTGCTCATCTGTTAGATGTTGTCAAGATTTCCCAGCTCTATTTGAAGTCAGTACCTTGGTAAATTAGGGTCTAGGGGACTTATTTTCTTCCTCCTCTTTTTATTCCTTTCTTATCCCACAGTCTGATGTTGGAGAGGACCTTTCTGTTTCTAAATTGAAACCACATTTGTCAAATGCACAAGTGTAGGGGTTAGTGGGGAAGTCCCTTTGTTCTTCTCTTGTTTGTTTCCCCTCACCTGCCATAGCCAAATTCTGAAGTAATTCCAGACAGCTGAGGTTAGTTTAGGACATCTAATCCCTGAAAGCTGGATCTGAATTCCAGGACCAGAACACAGCGTTTCAATTTCGTCACCAGCCTTTTGTATCTAATTTCCAAAAATCTCTGAAAAAGTATGAGAAATGGCTTGTTTTTTAGTTGTTTGTTTGTCAGTCGTACAGAACTGGGCCCTTGGGGTGAAATTCACACCTAACAAAAGCGACAGGAACAAGCCCTCCAAAAATTGGGTGTAAGTGATACTTCAGTAATGCGTAGGCCTTCTTGAGTGCAATGATGGGTGTTTGTAACTAGTGTGTGTTTGCACGAGTGAGGCTATAGTGAAGATTCTTGTGACACTAACAGTGCAGAAACATCACATGGCCTTGGATGTATCAGATGTGTTGAGATGGAAGAACCTCACTGAGTCAGATGCTTTCTTTTGGGGGGGGGGAGCAATGATCTTTTAGAAGAGGAAACTGAGGCATGTGGATCTGTAGGTATTGGGTAATATCACTTCTTTCTTTCTCAGTGTGGCAATCTGCAGTTTTAACAAGCTGTTCTTTTGAAGAGGGGGGTTTATTTCTTCTGGACAATTCCCCTGTTAACCCTAAGTATTTCCCTCCCCGCCTATCCACCCCCACAAAAAAACCAAGATTGCCTTGTCCTTTACCCAGTGAAAAACTTTTCATCTGCTCCAATTTCTATATCATCCAGGATAAAGGGGGGAGAAAGCCTGGTTCTTGCTACTTAGTAACTTGAATATGACCATGAAAATGTTATTTGTATGTGATGTGGGAAATATGTTCTTTAAAGCTGTATCATGTTACTAATTGATTACAATGGGGCTACTTGTGTGTGAGAGGCAAGCAGGATTTGGCTCTTATTGTTCATTATTACAACGTGTTATAATAAGGTCTGATTCTGCACCCTCTGCTCAGACCAAACTCTCATTGACTTCAGCTGATCAGACCGAAATCCTTAAAAAGGAGGAAGCAAGTAACAAATACAAGGGCATTCAATCTTTATGGATAACTGCCCAGTTGTCTCAAATGGGAACTTGGCAGGGTAAGGCTGCATGACCACATGCTGTAATAATTAACAATATGTATTCTCCATAATCAAACTTGGTTACAAAAATTCATTATTGTCCTGTCTCTGCTCAAGGAAAGCATTGTTAGCAGCTCTGACATGCCACATGTCAAACAGAACAAGAAAATCACCTTGCTGTTGGTGTAGGGATTTATTTAATTCAGTCACAATTCAGCCTTGGCTTCCTCCTGGCTCCGTTGATGGAATTAGCTACGCCCACCCTATTTCTGCCATAGCTTGCCTCTCATACTGTGCTGGCTCAGCTAAGCTGGACAGTGCAATGGGGGAGCAGGATCAAGTGTCGTCCTATTCTCTACCCTCACTTGCCTCTATTTCCTGCTCACCTATTCAGTGTGAGGGCCAGGCAGTAGGCAGTCTGGCCTTCCAGTCACAATTGGACTGGTGTCCACATAGTCAGTGAGCACTGATCTGAGTAATTACTATAGCCGGGATCGATAAGCAAGAATCAGGCTGGGGTCAAAGACCGGAGATCAGAGGTAGTACCAGGCTGGAATCAGAGGGCAAGGGTCACAGTCAGATGGGGGTTGGAAACCAGAGATTAGAAAGCAAGGTGCCATCTGGAGCCACAGCAGGCCAGACATTCTTGCAACTTCCTGGGGGCACCCTGCAAGGTTAAGTCGTGCTCATGGGCCAATCAGAAGGCTGCAGGGCACTGTCCCTCTGGACCTTTTGGGCGGTACTTCCTGTGATGCCTTATCTCCACAGGGCTCTTTGGAGAGGGCTGTATAGCACCTCATGGTGGCAGTGCGGGAATGTCAGCTATCCCAGGCACTGCCAACCTGAGTTCTAATCCTGCAGACCAGGATGCTTGTGTAAAGGACCAGCGAGGACATTTTATGCCCTAATACTTCCCCACACAGGCCCTTAGGTCAGCTCACAATCCAGCAAAGCACTTAAGCACATGCTTAATTTGGTTGCATCGGGGCTTTAAAATAATGTGAAATAGGTATGTCGTGATATCCCACCAAAATGCACGTAAATCAAAACCCAAGTTAAGAGATCACAGCAGAGACTCAAGCACCTTTCCCTTGGCGTTTTCATGTACAGGGAAAAATCAGGTGTAATAAAAATTATGAGATGTTCCCATGAAAAGTGAAACATTAAAGAATATTGATTGCCTTAAAAATAGCCTAGAAGTCAGAAATATTTATCTAGAAGAGACTCAATCTTTCAAGCCCTGACATAAAATGTATATGTATATTCTGATTCGGCATGGACATCACTGATAACCTGCTAACATGGAAAGTGCTTTAATTAATTTAATAAGAATTTAAAGCCAAAATGTATTTTAAATTAAATCAGAGGGGGAAATGATTAATTTAAAAGATGACAGTATTCTAGAATGATCTCTCCAAGATGGGAAAACATTTCATGTTTGAAAGTGACTTGAAGGACAATAATCTTCAAAATATTCAGTGCTGAAAAAGTTTCCTAAATGCAGTTTTTAAAATAGATGTCAGGAGACAGCTTCTATTTTCTGAGAGCATTCTGGAACCACAGCAACCGATGTTGCTTCACTTAAAGGCAAACAAGAATGAGAACTTGATAGAAAGGAAAGGAGGTGCTCTGAATATTTGCATGCTGGCCTTGCAAATTAGAAAGAGAAGGCTAAATAGCAAAGCTGGGAGAGTAATGGTAAGGGTTTGACTTTAATCTAAGGAAATAAATAAATTCAAAATGCACCCACCCATGCTTGCAACTCACATAGCGCTAAATTTTGCAGTCATTATCTAGTCCTTCCTCCATGGCTGTATGGGAGTTTTAGCTGATGAAGAACTACAGCATTTAGCTCAGGGTACAGCAAGGACAAACTGGCTTCTGCCTATCTTGTAGAATTATATGGCCCCTGAACCATATCATCTGAACACCTTACAGGCCATTTATCCTCACAACACCAGGTGAGGTAAGGCAGTGCTATTATCCCTATTGTACACGTGGGGATTTGAGGTACAGGGGATATGTCTACACTGCATTGTCTCTGAGACCCAGGCTTGTGGACTCAGTGTTTCCAAGCCCGAGTGTTCATGCTGCATTGTAAACCTGATCTTACAGCTATTGTACCTGGGTGTCTCAGCCATGCTAATATGTCCAAACTGCACTACACAGATCTTCTGACTCTGGTCCCATGGCTTGAGCTGCATCCACACCGCAAAATGTCAGGGTTTGGACATGAGTCACAGCAGGACTTGGGCTCTGATCCACTCCCCCAGCAGGATCCTAGCACCTGGGACCTGAGGGCTTGCTGACCAGGGTCAGACTGATGTGTGTGTGGATGGAAGGGTGGCTTGGACGCAAACCTGAGTCAGAGCCCAGGCTTAATGTGCAGTGTAGACATACCCAGAGTGAGTAAGTAAGTCTCACAAAACTGGGTGACTGGGCAACAAAATGGCAGATGAAATTCAATGTTGACAAATGCAAAGTAATGCACATTGGAAAACATAATCTCAACTATACGTCCAAAATGATGGGGTCTAAATTAGCTGTTACCACTCAAGAAAGAGACCTTGGAGTCATTGTGGATAGTTCTCTGAACACATCCACGCAATGTGCAGCGGCAGTCAAAAAAGCCAACAGAATGTTGGGAATCATTAGAAAATGAATAGATAATAAGACAGAAAATATCATATTGTCTCTATATAAAACCCTGTCTTCCCGCATCTTGAATAGTGCATGCAGATGTGATTGCCCCGTCTCAAAAAAGATATATTGGAAAAGGTATGGAAAAGGGCAACAGAAACGATTAGGGGTAAGGAACAGTTTCCATAAGAGGAGAGATTAATAAGACTGGGACTTTTCAGCTTGGAAAAGAGATGACTAAAGGGGAATATGAGAGAGGTCTATAAAATCATGACTGGTGTGGAGAAAGTAAATAAGGAAGTGTTATTTACTCCTTCTCATAACACAAGAACTAGGGGTCACCCAATGAAATTAATAGGCGGCAGGTTTAAAACAAACAAAAGGAAGTGTTTCTTCACACAACTCACAGTCAACCTGTGGAACTCTGTGCCAGAGGATGTTGGAAAGCAAAGACTATAACACGGTTCAAAAAAAAACTGGATAAGTTCACGGAGGATAGGTCCATCAATGGCTATTAGCCAAAATGGGCAGGATGCAAAACCATGCTCTGAAGTGTCCCTACCCTCTGTTGCCAGAAGCTGGGAATGGGTGACGGGATGGATCACTTGATGATTCCCTGTTCTGTTCATTCCCTCTGAAGCACCTGGCATTGGCCACTGTCGGAAGACAGGATACTGGGCTAGATGGACCTTTGGTCTGACCCAGTCTGGCCATTCTTATGTTCACTGCAGCTGGGAGAGTACTTCCCAGCTCAGGTAGACACACACTAACTCTGCTTGAGCTAATGCACTAAAAATAGGTGTATAGCCAGACTAGCCTGGGTCTGCAGGTAGGTATCTAGCCTGGTCTACCCAGGTCTAGCCTGGGTCTGCAGGTAGGTGTCTAACCTGAGTTACCGCCAGCTACACTGTTATTTTTACCATGCTAGCTCAACTCTGTCTACCCACACTGGGAAGCACGCTCCCAGCTGCAGTGTTTAGATATCCTGTATGTGACTTGCCCAAGGTCATATAGGCGGTTTATGGCAGAATAGGGAATTAAGCTGTGGTTTCCTAAGTCGCAGACTAGTTCCTTAACAACTGGAGCCTCCTTCCTCTGAAGCCAGGGGTAGAATTAGATCCTCTAAATGTCGCCCTTTGTTTGTTTGGTTTTGGAAGAATAAAACTCAGTCCAAACCCTTTCTTAGAATATTTTGTCTAAGTGCTTTCCCACTTTGGGTCCTTTTGGGGCTGGAACAGAAATTCCAGAATAGCACAAGAAAGGCAGCATCTGTGGTATTTCTGGTGTGGCTAGAATGGGAATTAGAAATACCAGAAATCTCATGTGAGAGCCTACCCAGTTTTGCAGACACAAGGGGCGTCACTGTAATCTTGCTCTGGTTTTACATTGATGCAATTGCACCGATCTCAGTGGGGTCGCCCCCGATTTACATCGGTGAAAGGAAAGTCAGCATCAAGTCTATGGTTAAGTGCCTGCACTGACTGAACAACAAACCTTTGGAAGTTCACCTGTCTCTAGTTAAAACAATAGCAAGGCAGAGGGGCACCAGGGAAGGGGGAAGTCGCAGCCTTAAAGCCAAGTTTCCTGGCTTTTGCAGAGGTTGTCAAATTCTTAGGGTCGGATCCTCAGCTGGTTTGAATGCACACAGGTCCTCTGGCTTCTGGCCCTTCAGAATCCTTAAGAGTGTTTTTTGGTATTTAATGCCATGGGCCAATCTGTCTCCTAATAATGGAAAACAAAAGAGGATGGTGGCATCTGCTTTGGGATTCTGGAACCCAGAGGTGAAAGTAAGCCGGTACGCCCCGGTATGGCATACTGGCAAGAGCCGGTGCACCGTACTGGGGCAGCCCGGCTTCCCCATGGGGCAATTTAAAGGGCCTGGGGCTCCCAGCAGCGGCTGGAGCCCCAGGCCCTTTAAATTGCCTCCAGAGCCCCGCTGCTGGAGCCCCTGGGGTAGCAGCTGCAGGGCTCCGGCAGCTATTTAAAGGGCCTGGGGCTCCCCTGCTTCTACCGCCCGGGCCCTTTAAATAGCCACTGGAGCCCCGCTGCCGCTACTCCAGGGCTCCCACGGCTATTTAAAGGGCCAGGGCGGTAGAAGAGGGCAGCCCTGGGCCCTTAAATAGCCCCTGGAGCCCCGGGCTGCTGCTGCTACCCCGGGGGGGGACTTACCTTACAGGTGGGCTGGGGCTGGCTCTGACCCCCTCAACCCCGCCCCTTCTGCCCTAGGCCCCGCCCCTTCCGGGGGCCAGAGCTGGCCCCAGAGTACCGGTAAATCACTCGACTTACTTTCACCCCGCTGGAACTCAATAACCTACTAAAACACACACACATCTCTTTCTAATAGATTTTACATTGTGCCGGTGGCCACTGAATTGCAGTCCCCCAGCATGTGTGAATGTACTTATCTAACCACTGCCATGAAATGCCTCACCTACACAGTTCTGCAATTGGCAAGAGAATAAGTTAGTTGAACTATGTATAAGCTGAGAACTCTCCTTTAGCTTCTATGCTGATGTACTCTTCATTCTGAGATAACTAGAGGCTTAAAAAGTAACTCAAGTGCCCACCATGCTTTGTCATTTAAACTGATGAGTCAGATGAGAACATGTGGACGGTACAACAGCGTACACAATGGTTTGGAGAAAAGTCAATAGGTTTTTAGATGCCATGTGGCATGCAGTGAATCTCAGCAAATACTGGAGGGTATCGTGAAGAACTTTGCTTAAATTGCCTAGGGAGGTTGCGGAATCTCCATCATTGGAGTTTTTTTAAGAGCAGGTTAGACAAGCACCTATCAGGAATGGTCTAGATAATACTTAGTCCTGCCATGAGTGCAGGGGACTGGACTAGATGACCTCTCAAGGTCACTTCCAGTCCTATGATTCTCTGATTTTCAGCAAGCTACATGAGGTGCGCATAAACAACAAATGACAATATCAGTTGTAATTGTTTTACACTAAAATATCTGTAGGGCACGTTAAAGTGGGGGTACTACGTCAGCCTGGGGAATTGTGAAAATTGTGGCATAATTAATTGCAAAGTAGCTGCATCATTGCCTTGTTTCAGAAATGCCAAAGCCAGCTTTTTTAGCTCTGTTTTCTCCTTCTCCTAATGCACACAGGAAGATTCCTATTTTGATGTGTTAATATTTAAAGAAGAACCAGGCAAAACTGGACTCAATAAAATGAAACCTGACCCAGCCTTTTGGCCAAAGCTCTAAATAAACTCAAATCAAACCTATGGAAGTTTGAAAATGTTCAGTAACTTCCCCCCCCCCCCACCTCCCATACCAATTATCTTCTAGTTCTCGGTACTTCTGCACATCCTAGTTCTAACTTACGGCATGATGCAAAGGCCACTGAATTCACTGGAAAGATTCCCACTGATTTTTGGTAGCCTTTGCATCAGACCCCAGAGTGAGAAAATTATTTTCCCTCATTGAGAACGCTTTTTACTTAGGGAAAACAAAACGTGAAAGGAGAAGGGAAAAATTGGAAAATAAATTCAATTTTCTAGCTCGTAGCCCATGGTCTAAATCACTCCTGTATAATTGGCATGGACATTGTTACCCCTGCCAAAACAATACAAAAACCTCCCCCTGGGAACAAATAGAGAACTACTGGGGTAAAAATTACAGTTACTACGCAAGCTGTTTGCAACAACTTGAAGGCTTAATATTGTTCCCCATCAGCTTGTGCTGTAGAAGAAAACTATGGTCGTTAACCAACATTAATACCAAGATGGTTGAAATTCCTTCTTTGCATGTCGGAGAACAGCAAATTCTTCTGTTTTCAACTAAAATGACAGCTGACTAGCTCCCATCATTAATCTACCATGGATACGAGTTTACATCCAGGGCCACGACTTTCGCTGACATTTTTCTGCTGAGAGTGGAAAATATAGTCGCACCAGGGGCCCTAAACAGAACTGAGGCCGTATTGAGATAGGTGCCATATAAACAGAATAGGAGACAATTCCTGCCTCGGAGAGCTTACAGCCTCGAAGACATAAGGAGAGATAGAGGGTGAGGAAAGAGGCCTAACATACAAGCTAAGGTACGTTGGAGTGACGGATACTTTTTATGTTAGTTGCATGTTGCTTTGTAGTTTTTGTTTGCTCGTAATTGTGTGCATACGTCAGCTTAGTCACACAATGGCCCTGTTTTTGTTGGAAATCCAGCATGTGTGAATTCATATCAAGTAATGACATGCCTAACTCTCTAATTTGCACATACAAATGTGGCTTTTGTGCACACAAACAGGCATGTTGGCAAATTTTGATGCACACGCATAGACGTAAGACCTTTTTAGAAATTTGGCTTGGTAGTGTATATGCATACACTATAAAACACAAGCACACCCTACCAAGCCAAATTTCTAAAAAGGTCTTACATCTCTCTCTCTCTCTTTGCTGATTTGCATATTCTATATATAGCACCATTTGTGTTTATGTATAGATTTCACATATATTTTGGCAAGACGTGTTGTGTTCTCTTTTTTAAAGAAGCAATTTATTGTGCTCCCTCTTTCAGTTCATTTTTGCCTTTCCCTTTGCTTCCCCATGCGGTGTTCCTGAACTCTTCTGACACCCACTCCAGGATCATGTCTGGACAGTTTAGTCTCTGCCAAACAGGCTGTGTGACATCTCTAACAGACAGCCTGATGGCTGTCACTAAACCATCTCCGTGAGTGACCTCCAGCAGACCACTCTGAAAGGACTAATGGTCCCTGGACCTTTCGCTAGGCGATTTTGTTATTTGTATTGTATTTAGGGCCAACAGTGTACTTGATATTGTTCAATGACTAAAGAGAGAGACAGTCCCTGCCCTGAGGTACTGGCCAACTGAAACAGACAGACAGTACAGTTCAAATGACCAGGCGAGGGTCCAAGCTTCAAATAACTCTGTTCTAGTAAGGTCCTAACGCTAGTTAGGTTCCTTATAATTCCTGAGGCCATTGAGTTGTGTACCATGCACCCTGATTTAGCTCTGCAAATCACCGTGGGAGTCAAATATCTGCCTCTTACTCCAACAGGGGGAATGGATCTGTTCCCCAGAACATTTAAGGTATGTCTACACTGCAAGTGAAGCTGTGAGTACAGCGTGGGTAGGCGTACCATGCTAGCTTTAATCCACCTAGCCTAGTTAACAAGAGTAGTGATGACAAGGCAGCATGGAGTTCAGAGCATGCTAACCACTTCAGTATGTACCCAGGGTCCTTGGTGGGCTTGTACTGTGGGGACTAGCCTGTGCTGAAGCCCATGCCTCCACGTCTTCATATTGTTACCTTGCTCGCTTGCTGCCTGTGCTACAATCACACCTCCGCTTGCAGTATAGACACACCCTTAAGGATGAATGGCCTGACCCTGCATGGGCCTGCACATCTGGGGAAGGGGTGCATTTGGGCCTGGTCTAAGAAAAGAAATGAATTATGCTCTAGGCCACGGCACAAAAATGTTTGCACTACTGTGTACCTGACTTCATAGAATCATAGAAGGTTAGGGTTGGAAGGGACCTCAGGAGGTCATCTAGTCCAACCCCCCTGCTTGAAGCAGGACCAATCCCCAGTTTTTGCCCCAGATCCCTAAATGGCCCCCTCAAGGATTGAACTCACAACCCTGGGTGTTTAGCAGGCCAATGCTCAAACCACTGAGCTCTCCCTCCCCCCCATGCTTATTGGTTAGGTGCTGCCTTTGTACAGAGGATAATCTCCAATTGATCCAACGCGTCTAGTAGTAGGCTCCTGTCGTTGGTGATCTTCCACTGGGATGACTGTGAAACCAGGTCAGAGACAGAAGTCAGGAGGAAGAGAAGGAGTGTAAATCTATCTGTCATGCTACTAGCATGGGAGTGACTCTTTTAGAAAGATGATGTAATGTTCGTATTGGCGGAGCTACGCTGTTACAGCTGTTAAGACTTTGAACATGCCTACTGTGTGTCTGTGGTCCAATTCCCCCCTTACACACACCAGGCTTACAGTATTGTAATTCTGCTTACTTCATTCGAGTTGGTCCTGATTGACACCTGGGTAAATAAGAAGAGAATTAAATCCTCTATGCTGCCAGAAACTATAAAGCCCGCTCTGCATGATAGGGTTATGTATTTTGGATGCCAGAGCAAACCCTTAGAGAAATGCTATGGTATTCGACAGCAGTCACCCCAAAGACCCCAGTAGCACTCTTACAAGATGTAGTTGTTTGGATAATTACTGTAGGATACTGTACTACAGTGCATTTTTCCCCTAAGGAAAGTCTGTTGATATATCCATTTTTAGTGTTCATGAAACTTAGCATTGCTAGAAACAGAGCAAAACGTAAAACAAACAAAAAAAGTCAATATATTATTTTGTCAATATGCCCTCCCAAGAGCCAGTTGTCCCTTTCTTCTTGTTTTATATTCCCACCTCTCCCCCCACCACTTCAGCTATGGTCCCATGTCTCTTCTTGCTAGTTAAACGTTTGTTATCTCAATGTTGGCCAAGTATCAGGGAAGACTTCCTGATGGTGAAATGGGGAATACTTTCCCAAGGGAAGAAGCAGTGACTACTCAGTCACTTCAGAGATTAGAAAACGAGACTGGCCAAAATACTGGAATATGTGGTGGCTGGAGCAAGCCTGAAATTGGCAGAGAGCCGGCGAGGGCTTTTTCATATGTAGCTTAGCTGATTCAAAAATTTTGCCATGTGGATCCCTAGTGACTTCAGTATTTAATGTTCTTTTCATACAGACCCACATGGCTCTGATTGCAGGCTTGGGGCCTTAGATTATATGTTCTTCAGGGCAGGGACCCTATCTGACTTGTGTATGAAATGCCACACAAACTAATGATGCCACAGTCTTAAAATGAACCAATAAACCTTAATCTCTTCTCATTCTATGGAGTTTCCTAAACCACAGTCAAGACTGGATGGACCTAACTTCAGCCCCAATACACTTTTCTCACAAGCAGCTTACAGTTCCACTCAGGGCTTAACGTTGCTTTGGGATTTTCGGGATGTTGAGTTGCTTTCCGGCTAGTTTGGCTACTTTTATTCTCCTGTTGTATACAGATTGTTTATTGATAAGCTGCTGCACGCATGTTCTAACTTCAGAGCAACCTAAGAAAAGGCATTTCCAGCTGCAGTTCAGAGGTTGCCAGAGACTGCTCTTATTGGCAGTTTTCCGTCAATCTTGTTACTACAAGTTCTAGCCCGAGCAACAATTTTGGCAAACTTCAGAATTTGCATGACGTTCATATTAGTTCACTGCAGTTCAAGTTGCTGGCAGCTCAGTAGTTCCTTCAAACTACTTGAATCTCAGTCAAAAGATTTAACCTAATCTATCCATTTAACCTTTTAAGGAGGCATTTTAATGTGCATAAACTTTTATTTTTCCCAAATATCATCACTGAAGCTGGTTTTATAATATCCTTCCTCTGTGTAGAAGATTTAAAATCCAGTTGCATGTTTGTTTTCAATATCATATGTAATAGTTTCCAAAGTAACTGTGACAACGCATGGGGTATACACCAAGTAGATTTATAGGGATATTCCTTGATTTGCCAGTCATTTTCAGTGAGGTCTTAGATAACAGCATTAAAATAAATATTTACAGAACTCCATTCTTTCAAATAATTTCACAAGCCATGACTTTATATTAGTCAGGCTTATTATCAACAACCCAACAGCATCATTCTGAACCTGCATTCAACCCAAACATTTCTCGAAAATCAACCCAAACCCAAATCAACCCAAACATTTCTCGAAAATCAGCCCAAGAAGCCTGTGGGCTCACCCTTAACTGGCTTCCACAACCTCCCACAAGTTTCTGCAGCTTGAAAGCCAGAAGCATTTCCTATTCAACCGGTCTGACAAAATCCTTTGTGGTCCCAACCTGTGGCTTTTCTTTACATTCATCCCTAGTGTATGCTACGAATCACTTCTGCTAAAATTCCCTTTGGAGAGAGGAAGTAAAATGCCACATCCTTTTTGCTGCATAGAACAGAACATTGCTCTGTAATGAATTCCGGGGGAAGAGGCAGGCCACTGGGAATGAGAAACCAAACAAAGCGACGCCTTTCTGCGCTCAAACCTACAGCCCTATATGTGACACTTAAAGTATGTAAATAGTGGGAGGGCAGAGCTCAGTTTCCCTGCTGCCCTCCTTGAACATTGTTTGGAATAAATGTAAGCACCGCATTTGAATTTAAAGATGAACGTGTAGTGGTTTTTCACACCCCCAGAATTTCTTGGCATTGACATTTTGTGTGGCTTTAATACACCCCACTCCTCGGACTGATTTTTTTTGGAGAGCTAAAGGCCTGTATTTTACCAGTGTTTAAAATAGCATGCAAATTGGATTGCCCCACACTTCAAACAAGACAGCTGTATCATACAGTGCTTTAATGTATCGGAATACAAACCTGAGGGCAGATCCTCTGCTGTTGTTAACAGTCAGCGCTCCACTGAAGTCAGTGCAACTCTAACAATTTACACCAGCTGCGGGTCTGCCCTCAGTGGTATTGCCCAGCCTGGGTTTCTGCATATAGCATAGATCAGTTAGTGGCTGCTGTACACTACACCCAAGAGGTTGTGCACGGTCAAGGAAATGGGTGCATTAGAGTCAAAGTGGGGAGAAATGGGCAAAATGAACAATATGAATGTATTCAGCACCAGGGAAAATTGTGTATTATGTTAGACTTGATACCACCTAGTTAGTCTTCACCTTACACCCAACAGTGCTAGGGCAATTCCTTGTTTTTCATAAATGTTTTGCAAATTGACTAGAGCTGGATCAGCAATTACAGTCACACACACAGTAATGTACATGTTGTTGTCATTTGTTCCTGGTAATGCGCAAAATGTGCTGGGCATTTTCCAGACAGGAAGAAGAAACAAAGAAATCACAGAATCATAGAAGATTAGGGTTGGAAGAGACCTCAGGAGGTCATCTAGTCCAACCCCCTGCTCAAAGCAGGACCAACACCAACTCAATCATCCCAGCCAGGGCTTTGTCAAGCTGGGCCTTAAAAACCTCTAAGGATGGAGATTGCACCACCTCCCTAGGTAACCCTAGGAGCTTATAAACTGAAGATAGTCAGAAGTTAGAGGGGAAAGATCCAACATTACAAGTAGAGTAGCCAAGGGAGAGAAGGTACGGTGTCAGTCACTCTCAAACTTTGACACAATAATGTCATTTGTGAATATTTCATGATCTCTCCTACAAATACCAACCTAAAATTCCCTAATTCTATTTATCTGCTACTTCACCCTAGCTTGCAGCTTCTTTGACCCTTTCTTCTAATTGTAGGTCAGATGGTGAACAATAGCACTGGAATGACTTGCTGAGTAAAGTATGATTCTACACAAATAAAGGAATAGCTCACTTCCCTGTAGAGGTTATGCTGATCCAGTCAGAATAGAAACATACCATGTGATTTACATGACCAATCACAACTGAATAACAGCTTGAATTTTGAATACTGAGGATAGAATATTTGCAGTGAACAGTTCACAATCTCTCCATTGAGTAAATTAAAAAAAACACACACAAATTGATAATTTAATTTGAAAATAAGCTAAATACACTGGGTACATTAATTGCTCACTCTATCTGTAACAGATATGTGGGGGGAGGCGAGACAGAGAGAGAATTATCTTATTTGCTGTGTCTTTCTTCCACTTACTATACAACAGGAGAACTGCTGTTGGAAGCAATCCATGTAAAATAATGTTAACTGCTAGCAAACTTTATCTGAACAAAAATGCACTGGGTCTGAGATTTTGCTTGGCTCAAGTTTTCAAAAGTAAGTAGTAAGTTACAGAATAAAACAACTGAATAATTAAACATTGGTTTAAATGTTTATTGTGCTATGAGAAACTAATTTTTTATTGGAACTGAACTAACCATGGGTTTATATTTGCTTGTAGTCTCTGTGGACTTTTGTATTACTTAATAATATAGTAATATTCATAAATCATACCAGAGTTTTCAAATTTCCTCAGGAGTGACCTAGGCCAGGGACCCATAACAACTTGCTGAGAGACTAAAATTAAACTCAGCTGTAATAGCACTGTAACTAATTTATGGTTAGTTTGCTTCCTATGAGGATACATTTAAAGGAATGTATAGTAAGGGTAAGACAGAACATTAATTTAGTAACCTGTAATTGTCACACTACCAAAATGTATCTACTGTTTTGCTGGTTTATTGCACAGTCTGTTTCCAAAGGAATAGGAAAATCAAATTGCATAATAAAATATGTAAATTCAACCAAACAAAATCAGGAAAATACCAGAGACAAAATGAAACCTATCAATTGTTGTTGCCATATTCTGTTTCTTTTGTATCCAGACTATATGTATTTTAAAAGTATCGTATGTCATCGGCTTTAAAATGAAAAGATGTACAAGATTATCCATAGTCCACTAAACTGATACGTTGTTTTATGTGCTTTGAACTGTGATTCTTAAAATATATGCTTCCTCGCTGGAAAACATTTTCATGTAAATGCAGCTTTAGAACTTCAGAAAAGATTGTTTACACAAAATAGAGAATAACGACAAAGCCCAACATTTTGAAGTTATTATAGGTATTTGTTTTTCCTTTAGTTTCTCTTACCACAGAATGAAAGGATAAAAATGATTTTTTGGTAATTACAGGCCTGACCTTTAGGTCCGTATGCAGGCAAAACTCCCACTGAACTCAATTGGTATCTGGGCCCAGATCATACATATCCTTCCTTAATTCCACCCCTTCCTTCAACTCTGAGGGCTAGAGTTTAATCTCACGGACACCCAGTGGGGTTACATCATTGCCACTGAGATCAGGTGTTGGACCTGAAATTCTGCAGTATTTGGTTAACTCTAGCCAGCGCTACTGATGGCGCAAATCAAAATGTATTTCCTTGAATTACTTTTCAAATTTAAGCTTATTTTTCATTTGCATGATCTGCAAAGAAAACACAAGTTTTAGTTCATTCCTGCTTTGTACCAAAATAACTCCTGTTTCCAATTATCATATCCTTTTGTACTCCACTTTTTTCAAATGATCATACCAAACACAAAATGTTAAATTGCCACCACAGCCCATAACTCATCCCTACACTCAACCAAGAAAGAAAAAAAGGAGGGCCGGTCATTTGTGGTTACAAGAATCACAATAAAATGTGGTACTTGATGATGATGTTCCTCTTTAACCATCGTCTATATGTTATTCTAACCATTTGAACCTCAATGTTCTCTCTGAACTAGTAATCAGCCTTTTATTTTTATGCTTATCACTCTTCTTGAGAATGACAGAATTTACTGAGCTCACCAACATGTGTTCTACAAATTGGTACATGCTTCAGACGTTCATTTAATTTATATAGGAAAATAAATTAGTCCCTGAGGTGACCTCTGAATATTTCCACTTGTTGGATGTGTTCCCCAGGGCTCTTGAGCTTCAGGAATCTTCTAGCTATGCAGTAATGACCAGGACCTCAGAAGTGGTCTCATTAATCCCTCTTCTCATCAAACATTAGGTGATGTGGTTATAAGAAGTCACCCTGTCCCCAACCTCTTCAGTTCCTCCTATTCCAAAGCTGGCTATGAGCACAGGGACCCTTGCTCCATGCCCACAGAATCTTTCTTGGTTTTCACCCAGAAATCTCCTGTTAGCTTTGTTCTTGTGGTTGAGACATTTTCAATAGATTCTTGGTAGCTGGGTAATTTTGGGTAGCGACTTTGCCCTTGTGTAATCTGGATTTGTGGATCATTGTTGGATTGCTTCTGGGGTCATCACACTAAATACAAAAGGCCTGGAGAAAAAGAACATGTCTAAGCAGTGTGATTTGTGCCCTTCCATCCTCCCAAAGTTGGATGCACTTACCTGCTGCCTCAGAGAAGGCTATTCTCCAGATGGTTGTTTGGTACACTGGGCCTTTACACTGTTGGCCTGAAAGGTCATACTTGGTTCCAAGCCTTCCTTTTGGACTGAGACCATTTAAACCAGCCCTGTACAATTAACCCTGCCTGCCACACCTGGGATGGGACCCCTGAGTTTTCAGGGGAAAGGGTTTCAGACAGAGAAAGTCTGGGAGACCCCCCCAGTGGGAAAGAGAGACAGAGTATGGATGTGGTGGGGATTTTTGAGAGTTTGATTTCAGGAATGATTTTGGTATGTTAATAAATACAGCCCCAAGGAGGGGTGCACTGCACCAGAGAAGAGTTTGTTGCGGTAGTTTGATTGAGAGCCCTGAGAAGTGGGGAAATGGAGGCAGGGTGACTGTATAGCCACACCTGGCCACAAGGGGGGTGTTTGGGAGGTGGCCTGCCCTGTGACAAAGAATCTGTCCAAATTCCTTGGTTCTGAAGACGTCTCTGACTCCTCCATTGATACTGATCCCTAGGACTCCATCTTGCCTTTACCCTCTTTGCAAATATTTTGAGGCCCTCAGTGCTGATGCACTTCCAGCTTCTGCACAGGACCCATTCCTCATTGCAGGGATCTGAGGGAGTCCACTTTGGAGTCTGGGAGATGAATGAGTCTTCTGACTCAAGGTCTCTGTGTTGGGGCCTGCCAGCATTCTCCTCCATGCAATCCAGACTGGGCTTTGAGGTTCACTTAGATAGCCTTCATGACAAGGACATTGTAATTTCCAGAGGTTCACTTATCCGATGAAGTGAGCTATAGCTCATGAAAGCTTATGCTCAAATAAATTGGTTAGTCTCTAAGATGCCACAAGTCCTCCTTTTCTTTTTGCGAATACAGACTAACACGGCTGCTACTCTGAAACTTTTCCCCTCAGGTTTCTCTAAGAGCTTCTTCTATGCAGCCTCTCAAACTGCCTGGACTGAATCTGTGCAGGTGTCTTTTCCTTATTTCTCTTTCTTTAACCATGGATGATGTGTCCATATTGGCAGGAATCTCCTGTAGCAATTTCATAGTCAGGAGACCATAAGATGCCAACTGAGAAGCCTACTCCTTTAACTCAGTCTTCCATCTTTCCCAAAGGGGCTAAGGTGCAATTGCCACCTTTAGCAGCATAACCTCTACCTTTTGAGCTACTTCTGGCCAGCATTCACAATGATTATCTCAGAACCATATGAAGAGGAAGCAAGGGATGGTGGCAACCAGTCCTCAGCAGCTGACCACATAGCTCCAGGATTTTCGCTTCCCCTAAGGGATACCATTATGTCTGTATCTGTGCCATCACCTGCTCTCCGCTGGCAGTTTCAGGAGTTACAGATTCAGATGGTACTTTACAAATATCTTTTGAGCAACAAATACCGAGCAGCAATAAAAGCACATAACACTTACAGTATGTAGTCCAGCAAGCAGATGCTGCGGTATAATTAATTTATTAGCCATTTAATATGGCAGCTGAAATGAATCACAGCTAAACTCATGGCCTACGTGCATTACCTCAGAAAAGTATCAGTATTCCTATATCTTCGCCCAGGTCTTTATCCATTCGGGCTTTCAGGAATGGCGAAATATGCTTGTGGCTGGTGCAAATGAGTGCAATATAAAGTAATGAGAATATAACATAGTTCCTCTTAAAGTTATATTGTAATTACTTCTGGTCAGTAATTGCTGCCTTTGTGAAGTATTAACCCATGCGCAGTTACAGCGCACACATGTAACCAGAGCTTGTAACTACTCAGCAACACTGACTAGCCTTGAGTCGCTATCAAAGACCTAGAGCAAAAGAAATATACAGCATATTAACGTAATAAAATAAACTCCGGTGTGATTTGAGAAAGCTGTTCTGAAAGACAAAGATGTTGTATGTTTCTTTACAGCACAAAGCATTTAGTGAAAAAACTTGGGAGCTGTTTTGCAGGAATATTCTCAAAGCAGTTAAAGTAACAGAACCAAAACGGTATTTGGTTTTGTTTGCTTGCTTTTCTCCTTGCAGCTGTCTGAGAAAAGCATCGGCATTCCTAGACTTTTTGAAGATTCCCTGTTTTTTCAAACTAGTGCTCCAGAATTAGATGGTTAATTAAAATAATCTTTCCTATGGAAATCTGGAATTTGTCAAGCCTGAGCGTGAGGGCGGCTCCCTAGTGGATCTGTTTGCTTCTTTGTTCATTTACACAAGCCCCTTCCCTTTAATCAGACATGTAGATGGATACCTAGAGGAGAGAAAAGGCCTGTAAAAACAACAAAAGTCATTCCTATTGATAGATGAACCTTGCAAGTGTTGGAAATCTGATGCAGATGATCATCTGAGTGTATCTGCACCTGTTTAGATTGGAAATCTCACCAAAAAAACCCCCAACCCTTTTCTTCCTCACTAAGATTTCCAAGGCTTGTTGGTTTCAGATGGGTCACAGATACCATGAGAGAGTGGTATTTTCTCATAGGGTTTCTTTCCTTCTCCCAGGAACCGAAAGTGCTGTGTTATACCATAAAAAATTGTTTTATTTGAAAATTAACCACATTTTATAAGCTGAAAAAATAATTCTGGTTTCATTCAGTCCCAATTCTGATAGAAGGGTTGGGTCAAATGATCAGAACTGGGTCACCCATTCCCAACTTATTTCAGAGGAAATAGGTTTTGGTAGAATAATGCTGTGGAAATTGACAAGGAATCAACTCCTCTCAGTTATTCCGTGACTCACTGGAACTAAAGGTATGCTTACAATACCTTAAAATAATATAATGACACTGCTGTTACTGGAGAAGAGAGGATTGATTGTTACTGCTGTGACTGGACACAGCTGGTCACTTTCCATCCCATCCCATCCCCCAGTGTCCTGGCAGCTGAGGTCATAATAAAGCCAATCTGGATGAAAACTTGAAATCTACTGGTGACAGAAATATGCAGATTGCTGCTGCTGCTGAGAGTTTGCTGTGGACTTTTATTCAGTGGTCTTTGGATGAAGCCTAGAAAGAGCATGAAATAATTGAAAGATGCCTATTCCTCCTCTCCCTATTGTCACATCAGGAGCATGAATAATGCAACTTTATTGCAGATGGTCTGATAATTTGGGGAGATTTTTGGGGAAGAGAGAAGTTTATTGCAAAGGAGAGTTTAATATGTGACATTGTTCTTTATTTGGCAGCAGTATATTTTTTAAATCTTCCTTAAAAAAAAAAAAGGTGGGGATGGGGACACAGGTATATGAGAAAGAGAATTACATTTTATTTGGTCCTAGGTCACTCTGTTGGATTTTCCTTTGGTACCTGGCTGGATTACTAGAGATGACTCAGAACAAGAAATGGAAAAATGAATGTGAGTGACTGTAGTGACTCAAGCAGCCGACATCAGATGTTAATGAATCAATATCCTTTAGCTAGCCACCTACCTACAAAGAAAAATCCTCCCCCAGATCGAATTTAATACAGGGGACCATTGTGAGAAGAGGAACTTCAGAGAGTGATGATATATTTCCTAAAACAATTGAGTGACAATACTGATAATGGGCAACTGATTTTCAAATGTCTACATCTGTTGTCACCATTAGAGACACCGTTGAGGCTACAGCTGTGACCCGTAATGGGACAGATAGAAAATTAACAAATATAAACTTATCTATCTTATCTTAACAAATATAACTAATGAGCCTGAGCTAAGTGTGTCGGGTGTGGCGAAATCAGCATTGGCTCTTCAAGGAAAAAAAGATAAACCAATAAATTACATTGAAATCAGTGTAGCACCATTGAAGTCAATGGACCTTTTGCCTATTTAGTCCAGGTGAGGGTCAATCGCTACATCTGCATGGATTCCGGCTTCTGTTGTTGTTCATGTCTGTTACACAAATGGTGAAAATTCGAGTTCTCATTTTGCTAACTTCAAAACATTTATTTTGGGAGAATGGAATTGTCCAATGTATCTCAAAATGTTTATTAGATATTTGAAAGCCACTTTATGGCTAGGTGAGAGCATACTTCCACCTGTGGCATTTGTATTTTTATATTCATTCATAGTTAACCTTTGTCTAAGAGGAATGCATTAATTTCTTCTATTGGCAGTGATTCTACTCCTGTTTCTTTTCCTATATCAGATGTTTCTGGTCAAAAACATACCCTGCTGATTAAATTGGTTGTTTTTGCAGACCTTGACTGGGTGCTCAGGGTATGTTACTAGCATCCAACGATCTGTTTAAGGAACACACCCTGCTTGTATTTCCAGATATCACGTTTAATCAGAGACCTTTTTATCTGGTTATTTCCAGAACACAGGGGTGCTTTTAATTTGCAGTAATCTATCTGTGCCAATATTTAGTTATGTAAAATAATAATTCATGGATTTTCCTGGTCAATTGCCACAATGTAATGAAGGACTAACAGGAAAAAACAGTGATGTGTCTTTTAATGATATGGAAATGGGTCTGATTACAGATTTGAAAGTCAAACTGCAAATGAAAATAATTCACTTCACTTTATATTTTTATTTAACAAGAATGACTTTATTTTTCTGGTAGCTGTTACTATGTGTATTACGGTAGCACCTAGAGGTCCCAGCTAAGACCAGGGTTCTAGGCACTGTACACATGTATAGCAAAAGACAGACTGTGCCCCAAATTATTTACAATCTAGAGAAAGGGTGGGAGGGGAACCAGAGGCACTGGGTGGAGAAGTGCCTTGCCCAAATTCACCTAGCAGGTTAGTGGCAAAGCCGGGAGGAGCACACTGGTCTCCTAACTCCCAGTCCAGTGCCATACCCACTAGATCAGTGTTTCTCTACCTTTTTGATACCAGGGACCAGCTTGCTGCCTTCCTAAACTGTGTCAGGGAGATCTCAGGGATCAGCGCTGGTCCACGGGCCGGTTGTTGAGAAACATGGCACTAGATCATGCTGCCTCTCAGCTGATTTGGATTACCATTAGCTGTAACCCAGTCTGGAGATGGTAGGCAAATATTATAGCAAAAACTTACTGCTCTTTCTGTTTGGCCCTTCCTATTTCTACATTTTGGAGGACTTTATTTTAATGGAGGCACATCAGGAGCAGAATTGCTTTAAATTCCCTTGTTTTGTAAATCTGTTTTTGTTTTCAAAAGTACTGTAAGGAAAAGCTTGTCCTTCTCTCCCTCCCACCCCTCTTTTTTTTATTGTTATGTTTATCAAGGGTCTCCGATTGGCACGCCTGAAATCTGCTAGTTATCCTTAATAGAGGCACAGCACTGGCAACCTCCATTCTGGCATTTCTTAACTTTTGAGTGTGCAACTTTGAAAACTTAATAATGTTATTTTAATGTAGGGGAGCTTTTTGTGTGTATTATGAGTCCTTATTGCCTGTTACACTCAGGAATATATGAAAATTATATTTTGGAGTGATCAGGGTAAAGTAGCACCTGCTTTCTCTCAGCTAAAGGAGAAAAGGGCTCCCCATTAAACTAGGGGCAGTTTTTAAAAGGCACAAAAGGCTGTTAGGGACACAAGTCCCAGTAAATATCAATGGGATATGGGTGCCTATGAAAATCTCCCGCTTAAATCTAAGTCCATACATATAGTCCACAAAATCTGGGTTTACTTTTTCTGTTTTCATGCCTTTAATTTATACATCAGATTTACATTCTGGGGACTTTGCTGCTCTTGCAGAGACAAAGTTACTGAAGCTACAGGTACTTGTGTAGATGTGCTATGCTTTGGCATAACTACGGTCCCACCTTTGTCACTTTTACCTAGCTTGCTCCACAAACAGTCCCCCTGGTTTACTCCCAGAGTAACTATTACTCAGCATGAGGAAGGGTGACACAAGCTTGGAATGTCGGGCCCAATAAAAGATGTTGGATCCGTTTGCTGTGTTTCCCACCCTGTGGAGCAGGTTGAACTGTTGACCTGGACTTTTAATTTCCATGTTTTTCACTGATGTTGTTTAAAATGCTCCCCATTATTGTAAATTCTCACCTATTTGTCACAGAGGGAAAAACTGGAATTAACCAGAGTATTTTGCTTTGTGGCTTCAGTTCCTCATTAGGGGGATTTATGGTCAGGGCAGGGTAAAGCCTCCCTTGAATTATACTGAAGTTCTAATGATAAAAACCTCAGAGAGGTCATGAACGTAGGAGCTTTAATACCTTTTCAGAACCATCTGGCATTAGATTACATGCAGGGAAAGAACAAAATCTGGCAGTAATATTCATCTCCATTAACCTAGAATACAGGCTGATATGATTATAGTGAAGAAAATACTCCCACTCTTTTAACAGAAAAGCTCTTAATAGATGTGGGCTAAATTGGTTTATAAAATGGTAGACCTCTTGAAACATGGCTTTGCCCTTTTACTGTGTGTTTTTACTTTTGGTTGCGATGGTTTCGTTTATAGGTTTTAAAAATCTTGATAATGAATCTATGTAAAAACCAAATCTCAAACATTGTGAGCATGAAAGACTGGATTGTAGCTACACTCTGCTACACTGCAAAATCCTACATGAAGAGCACAAAGTGAGATGGTAGGATACAGTCACGGTTCCCTATGAGATTCATGCTTAGTTGCACTTCTGCATCTGGTAAAGAATGTGGGTGAAATCCAGGCTCCTCTGAACTCAAAGGCAAAAGTCCTCTGAAGTCCCAATCCAGCAAAGCGCTTAAGCATGTGCTTAACTTTAACCACATTGACTCACACTTTATGACTCCCATGGGACTTACTCCTGTGGGTTATAGTTAAGCGTGTGCATGGGTCCTTTTGCCGAGTTAGTGTGTTAGAGGAAAACATACCAGTAAATGTGCAGACCGCTCCTAACATCATAGAGGAGGCCAGGGAATAGGAGAGATGTTGGAGGGCGTAAAAAGGGTGAGGACTGAGGAAGTGCCTGGGGAGAAATGCCGTGGGACCCACCCAGGCTGCTAAGCCCAGCATTCTATTGCCCCGTGGGCATACCTAGCAGCTCTGAACGTTGCAAGGAGTAAGTTAGGGGCCACCAGTCCAAGAAAGACCTCCTTGGGCCCTCAGAAGCAGTCACTTCCCAGCCTGTTGATGTAACCCAAATCCTTCAGCTCTCAGACTGGAATCTTGGCTATTCTCATCACCCTCTGTGCTGCCCCTGACAGTTTGTTCCACCTGCATCCCACCCCTCCCTAGCCTGGCAATGGCTGCCCAAAAGCTTTGCCCCCATCCTCCCTCTCCTCTCCTCCCTCCTTGGCTTCCCTTTTCTTTTGCCTTCTCTCCTTTTCTACTCTTATTCCCACACTGTCTCTCCCTTCTTGCCATCCCCTTGGTCACAGCAAACCCAGGGGGCTGATCCTTTGCTCCTTTATACCCATTTGACACTGATATTACTACATGGAAATCTGTGGAGTTACAGTAGCAAGAAACTGGTGGAGTGGAGAATCCAGCCCTGTGTGTGCCCACTTAAAAAAAACATTCACTGCTAAGCTTGCACAGTGTATCTACTAATCGTTATAACAAAGGCATACAAAACAGTCCACTTAACTTAAAACCCAGTAGAGGTGTGCATCAGTCACTAAGGGCCTGATTCAGCAAAGCACTTAATCACATGTTTAAATCAGTCCCTTTTCATCAGAGTAGGGATAGACAGTTGAATTGGAACCTAAACACCACAGAATCTTGTGGTAACTCACATGCCACTATTTAGAAAAGCTGGACGAGCACAAGTCCATGGAGCCGGATGCGCTGCATCCGAGAATGCTAAAGGAGTTGGCAGATGTGATTGCAGAGCCATTGGCCATTATCTTTGAAAACTCATGGCAATCGGCGGAGGTCCTGGATGACTGGAAAAAGGCTAATGTAGTGCCCATCTTTAAAAAAGGGAAGAAGGAGCATCCGGGGAACTACAGGCCAGTCAGCCTCACCTCAGTCCCTGGAAAAATCATGGAGCAGGTCCTCAAGGAATCAATTCTGAAGTACTTAGAGGAGAAGAAAGTGATCAGGAACAGTCACCATGGATCCACCAAGGGCAAGTCATACCTGACTAATCTAATTGCCTTCTATGACGAGATAACTGGCTCTGTGGATGAGGGGAAAGCAGTGGACATGTTGTTCCTTGACTTTAGCAATGCTTTTGACATGGTCTCCCACAGTATTCTTTCCAGCAAGTTAAAGAAGTATGGGCTGGATGAATGGAAGATAAGGTGGATAGAAAGCTGGCTAGATTGTCGAGCTCAATGGGTAATGATCAATGGCTCCATGTCTAGCTTGCAGCCAGTATCAAGTGGAGTGCCCCAAGGGTCGGTCCTCAGGCTGGTTTTGTTCAATATCTTCATTAATGATCTGGAGGTATGGTGTGGATTGCACCTTCAGCAAGTTTGCAGATTATACTAAACTGGGAGGAGAGGTAGATACGCTGGAGGGTAGGGATAGGATACAGAAGGCCCTAGACAAATTAGAGGATTGGGCCAAAAGAAATCTGATGAGGTTCAACAAGGACAAGTGCAGAGTCCTGCACTTAGGACGGAAGAATCCCATGCACTGCTACACACTAGGGACCGAATGGCTAGGCAGCAGTTCTGCAGAAAAGGACCTAGGGGTTACAGTGGATGAGAAGCTGGATATGAGTCAACAGTGTGCCATTGTTTCCAAGAAGGCCAATGGCATTTTGGGATGTAAAAGTAGGGCCATTGCCAGCAGATCGAGGGACGTGATCGTTCCCCTCTATTCGACATTGGTGAGGCCTCATCTGGAGTACTGTGTCCAGTTTTGGGCCCCACACTACAAGAAGGATGTGGAAGAATTGGAAAGAGTCCAGCGGAGGGCAACAAAAATGATTAGGGGACTGGAACACATGACTTATGAGGAGAGGCTGAGGGAACTGGGATTGTTTAGTCTGCAGAAGAGGAGAATAAGGGGGGATTTGATAGTTGCTTTCAACTACCTGAAAGGGGGTTCCAAAGAGGATGGATCTAGACTATTCTCAGTGGTAGCGGATGACAGAACAAGGAGTAATGGTCTCAAGTTGCAGTGGGGGAGATTTAGGTTGGATATTAGGAAAAACTTTTTCATAGGAGGGTGGTGAAACACTGGAATGCGTTACCAAGGGAGGTGGTGGAATCTCCTTCCTTAGACGTTTTTAAGGTCAGGCTTGACAAAGCCCTGTCTGGGATGATTTAGTTGGGGATTGGTCCTGCTTTGAGCAGGGGGTTGGACTAGCTGACCTCCTGAGGTCCCTTCCAACCCTGATATTCTATGATTCGAATTTGGCTTGACCCCACATGCCATTCTAGTATGGATTTCCATAGTCCTTCTGAAAAGTAACTTATGCCATTCCCCTCCCTCACTTTTCCCTCCTGTGTCCCACCCCAGGACGTTGTGGCATGTGGCTAAGATCTCATTATTAAAATATTTCCCAGAGAAAGGACTAGGGTTCAGTATAATTAGGTGGTATACAGATCAGCCTCATTCCGTTGAAAGATGTCTGTCAAAACATTTTCTTTTCCATACTCATATCAGAGCCAAATAGACACCTCAGGCCAAAGTGAGTGGGGTTTTTTTCCCCATAAAATGTGCGTGTCCACAAGTTGTCATGTGCAAAACTCCAAAACATGCCTTTGCATGTACAAATGTTCGTGTGCAGTGAGCAGTTTGTTTTTCCAATTTAGGTGTGCAGTGATATGGATCTGTTCACTCTCATCCTTCTTTGCAAGTGGCAATGTCAGTTTCTTTGCACACCCAGATGTGTGTGCAAATTCGAAAAGTGATTTTTTTTCCCAAAGCCTCTTTGGATATTCCCTGAATGAATGTGATAGCATGACGCTAGCCAATTTATGATCCTTCTATTGGGTGGGAGACCCCAGCCAGATTCCCATCTACTCCATTCCTGCACTTGGTTCAGAGCCAGAGAGAGAAGCATGATTTCAAGCTGCCACAGCACTCTCTGTATTCTGGGCCCTTAGAATCAGGCATTCCAACCATGCGCCCTAGCACGGGGTATTGAGAGCAGGGTCGTGTGTTGAGCCCTCACACCAGCACTACGCTGCCCACGGAGGCCCTTGTGTAGTGGGGATTCTCGGGGGCTGTTTCCCTATCCTATAAGGCCCCCGTCAAAGCATTGTTAAGGGATCTGAGCCTCACTTGCCACTTCACTTTTGCAGTCCCAATCTACTGTGTGCCAAAACTATCTAAAAAGCAAAGACTCCTATTTCACGTCAGAGGGAAAACCTTCACTGCAGAATGAAGGAGATCGCTGAATCCTGTAAGATGTGGCTCTGGTGCTTGTACTGCCGCATCTGCTGTTATATTTCTGCTTTCTTCTCTGGAATGGTAACTTTTTCCCCCTGACTGATTTATGCTCTGGTTGGAAACCAGAACCCAGGACAGCCTGTTCCCTTGGTCTGTGCTATGACACTAAATATGCACACGCAGCCATTTGTATCTGGTGCTTTCTATCTACAGAAGGGTTTTTATTATCTTTCTCTAAAGAAGTCCTGAAAGAGAGAGAGCAAGAAAGACTGGCAACAAAAGGAAGTGTTCTAACAGGAACAAGAATGAAAAGGGGCAAAGGGCAGGAAGTTGCCAAGAGACCATGTCAACCGAGAGCAGGGAATTAATGGCCAATATCAAAGTGACGACTGGAAACTGCATGTTTTCCTGCATGCGTTTAGTTACTAAATAAGAACTGCTAATGGAATGCTTCAGCTCCGTTTTTAACTGCATTTCTAATGAGTGGAAAACTCTGTTTCTTACCTCTCTAACTTTCCTACTTTGTAGAATCAAGTACTGAGCTAATGACAAGTCTTAAACATAGTTGTCATGTTGTAGAAACATAGCTAGCAATGTGAATAAAAGGCAAATAAGTACAGTTAAAAAAAACCCCACACCGAGTGCTATTAAAAGACATAGGAGATTTCAATATCTTTCCATTTAGATGAATAGGAGACCTTTACAAAATGACATGTCTGAATTTTATTTTGTAACTAATTGGAAACTGATTTTTTGGTGAAAGCGAGAATTTTCAAAAATGCCCAAGCGAATTAGGCACACCTACTTTATGCCCCATTGAAAATCGCAGTCAAAGTTCTTATTTTCTGACATTATTTTGCCCATCGTACTCTAGATGCTTTCCAACTTCTACAAAAGAAGTCATGGCCTCTGTCCCAAAGAGTTTACACTCTAAAAAAGAAAAAGCAAGCGTTCAGCAATGGGAGGGTAGGGGAAAAGGGAATATCAAACAAATAGGATGGCCAGGTGGTCATTAACTTTGTCCTGATCATGCCAAGTTTGCATTGACTCCAGAAAGCAGCTATGAACAGCTTGGTACTGATTTAGGCCCCAGCAGAGACTAAAAATAATTCACACATTCCCTAATGGAACCATGAGAACTGTTGGATAAGTGGGTTTACCTGGCCTTACTTGCACAAGCAAATTTATGATCATGATGACGCTCTTGCTTGTAATCTCTCAAATGACTTTCTCATTCTCCCCACGGCCATTAAGTTATCACCAGAAAGCAGCCTCTTCTATTGAGCAAGAGACTATTTTAATGATATCAAAAGGTGTGGAAGAACACCAGGTGACTGATAAAATCTCATGGCACAGTATGAATACACCTGGAAAGGTGCCACTATTTCCATATCCTAGACAGAAATTATCTCAGGCTGAAAGAGATGGAAGTAGATTGACTCCTCTAGGGCAGTGGTTCTTAACCTATTTATCGTTGTTACCTGTGCTGCAGGTTGAGAACCATAGCATGCCCATCTCCCCCACAGACCCCTATGCCCAGTGCCTCCCACCCAGAGACCCCTCCACAGAATGGAGCTAGGAGTGGAGCCCTGGACAGGGGGACGGGCAGCAGGGACCCCAGACTCTGCGGGGCCGACTGGCAGCCCTGGACCCCGCGGGGCCAGCTGGCAGCCCTGGACTTTGCAGGGCCGGGCGACAACCCTGGACCCCACAGGGCCAGCCAGCCAGCAGCCCCAGACTTTGTGGGGCCAGGCGGCAGCCCCGACCCGGGTGGCCAGGAACCTGGACTCCATGCAGCCTGGTGGCCTTTAGCACACAGCTGGGATGCAGCTGTGTGCTAATTGGGCTGCAGATTGAGAACCGCTGCTCTAGGGGAAGGCTATTGAGCTTAGACACAGGTAACTGGGCATTGCTTTTATTGATAAAGCTTCAGTCTGAATATGCAACGTATCAATATATAGAACAGGCTGCCAAACAAGAGAGATGGGCGCAAGCAGCGTAAAGGAATTTGAGGCTGCGATGGATAATCATTTAGGGGATACAAATCGATTTCTTTTGATTTATAAAACTATTTACCAAAAAGGGCCTCTCCTAGGCTACCTTGCCACAAGTTAAAATGACCAAGCCAAGGGCTCCATTTCATTTCAGCCACCTTTGTGATGCAAAGGGTCTGATAAGCAGCTGAATTTCACCAGCTGAGAATTTCCCAGGAATAATAGAGCGGACACAGACCCAGCTTACCCACATTCAGCCCTGGTGCAGGGGGCATGTCAGGGCTGGGGAGGAGATGTAAACTGCACTCACCCCCACTTTACAGAGTAGTGTAAGTGGGGTCTTAGTGCAAATGAGACTCACACCCGTCAGCTCAGTGCATTGGTTAAATGTCAGATTTCTGCCTATATGTGGGTTCCCGATCACTACAACTTGTAAATCAGTCAGTGCTTTACAAATATTTGTCCTGTGTTGTGGTGCAACACACGGTACTGTAGCAAGCTGAACGTTTCTCAGGATCTTCAGATACAGTCTATTAGATGTTGCTACACCCCTCAGTTTCTTGAATGCAATGCAAACCAGACATAGGCAGGGGCTTGACAGTACAATCACCCCATGTTTGTGATGAACAGCACCTTTAGGTAATTTGCTTTTAAAGTTAAAGCCATCCAAAGCAAAAAGAGAGGGGAAAAAAAACCCCAACCCAAACAAAATCCTTCCAGATACCAAGCCCAGCCATAAGCGTGGCTGTGTACTGCATCTGGGAGCAGCTGTGTCAGTGTGCGGCACGTACTGTGTGCTTCTGCAGGACCACACAAGTTTACTGTACTTCTTAAATCCTAGACTCGCAACAGTGAAGCTTCTGCCAAGTTGTTGGAGATAGTGGCACCCGGGAGGTGTTATGTGAGACGCCATGAGAACCCTATTTGCATTTACTTACACGTATTTGTTTCCCCCCCACATGTGACAAGCAAATTGGATTCCCTATCTCGAGAGTGAGAACGAAGCAAAAGGTTTGCAAGGAGAGTCTGGCAGACTGTGTGACTGAGCACAGAGTTCAGATATGGGCAAGGGATCCCCTTGCTGAGTTATAGCACTACACTAATTTCACTACATTTCAAGGTTTTCAGCCTTTTCCATAAAAACACCACCTCACCCCAAACTCCCTTCTTATCTACCTGGGGGTCTAACCTAGCAATATGGGAAGGAGGGGGGCACAATCTCTTGACATCTTTTTGCACCCCCCCCCAGGGTGCATGACCCCCAGCATGATAACCCATGCTTCAGCTATAACAAAACTTCTGCTGAGGTGTATTACCATAGTGCTGCTTATTACACAGGGCATGATAATGAGCTCAGCGTGCCCAAAGCCTTGCAAGCATCAACCCATGAATCGGATTGGTGCAGCTGCACAATAGGCGTGAAAAGATGATGGGGCTAGTTTGGAAGACAAAAATAATCTTGGGGCCCATAGTAATGTAACTACTGAGACTGATGATCACTAGTAAGAGAAGGGATATTGGCAGTGTCGCCGCATAATTACTTTGGAAAGCTTGTCTAAAGGGGCACAACTCCATCAAAGTCAATGGAGCCACACCCATGTACCCCAACTGAGGTTCTGCCCAATCTGCTTACTGTGCAGAAAATGACTGGCCCATGAAGCCATGTCTGTTTGATGCTGAAACCACAATGTGAGATAAAGCATTCAAGAGAACCTCCCCCTTATCTAGAGACTGTTCTTGTAATGCTCCTCCCTGTAAGTTTTCTGCTTCTGAAAGTTAAACCTCCCTGGGGGCAGCTCTAACATGGACAGCCGACTTTTTCAAAAATGTTTCTAAGTTTTTCATGTAGAATTGATGTGGTTTTGTTCTTTTGAGACGAATTCTACCTTTGATGCTCCCCATCATATCCTAGTCAAATGCCTTTGTCCTCCTCCATGAAATCCAGGGTAGGAAGTAGCCTTTCTGTATAGCTTAGACAAATGGGTCACGTTTGGACACATTCCATTCAAATTAAAAGCGAATCAGATGTCCCTGCGTAAAGCATGATTCTAGTCCAACGGTCAGGCATATATGGGAGCCTCCTCATTGCATGCATTCTCCATCCACACAATGCTAGATTTTGAAAGAAAGCAAAGGCAGTTTTGCAATTCATCAGGAGATATAATGGAATGTGCATGAGCTAAATTTTTGTTCATCCTCTTCCTTCAGTTTTGCAGCTTTTATAACAGAGCGATTTGTGGGGGAAACATTCCATTTGCCTGAAGTAGTATATCCAAATAAAATAGAAGTATTGTAACCAAATAAAATGTACAAGGTACTATCCATAGCTGTTTCCCTGGCTCGATAACTATGCAAATAGTGAATATTGGCTTGGCTAAAGATGTACACCAGGTCCAGCTTCTGTATTGACTTAATCCCTATTCAGCTTTACTGGCATGAATGGAGTTGCAAGAGGTGCCATCAATGCAGAAGTTGCATCAGAGGTTTTTTTTACTGTACACTGCATATGCATAGATGCCTTTCATGCAACGTCCAAAATGTTTCCATTTAACAAGTTGTGTGCCTAGACCAATCGCTTATTTAGGCATATTTTTGATTTAGAAATAGGAGGATGAATATTACGATAATCAAATATATACTATAAGACTGTTTTTGTGACTTATGATCACTTGTTTTTAGATATTAGATGAATTAACTCTTTGTAATAATCATTAAACTTAATTGCGGCACTGTGTAATGGCACAAGAACAAATATCAGGAGATTTTAAAGAAGGGCACTTTTTTAGAAGCTTTCATGTTTAATTAGATCAGTAAATGAAACATTTTCCCCCTCTAACTAAGCCAGCTGGTATCTTGCCTATTTGGCACAAACAGGAAATATACATGTCTAGCTTTGCAAGCAAGATGGTGAGTCATTGTTGCAACTTAAAACTTAAGTTTTTAGACAGAGGAACACTGTGTCTTTATATAATAAAAAGTGCTGTTTATACTGCAATATATATTTTATAGCGTTAAACATTAAAGTATGTCTTTAATTAAATTCTTCAAAACTTCCTCTCTGTAAAATAAGTTATTCCATTGTCACTTTTTTAAATGCACTGTAGAATCTAATGACAGCGTGTTTTTCCATCAGTATTATTTGACCTGTGTACTTTAAAAAGTTAAAGTGGATTGATTCTGCTCCAGATCTTCTCTGTCACATGACCCATGATCAGGGTTCTTGGCAAAACAGTGGCTCAGTATTTATCCTGCACTGGGAAAAAGTAGACTATGAGGATGATCTAGGATCATCATTTATGGTATTGTTTTTCAACCCCCTCTATAATATAGTAAATTAGACAGTAAGGGGATCTTTCCACTACTAAATTCATTTCACAATTAGAAATCTAGTATTTTTTTTCAAATTTCAAGATTTAATCTGCTCATGCGTCCTCCAGCTGTTTAATTAAAGATTTGGTACATTGGCCAAGGAATGTTAAATGGAATTCCCATAAAATAACTGTTGTATGACTAGGCTCCAACCCCAGGTATCTAGAATCAACAGTGCATTTGTCAGAACTGTCTCACAGTTTGCATCAAGCTTACTAAAATACATTAATATGGAAAGTAATAATTCAGCTGATAATGTCTGCAAGAGCAAATCACTTAACATTCATTACTGACCCAGGTCGGGGTCTCAAACTCAATTTACCTTAGGGCCAGTGCCACTCCTCAAATCCTCCCAGTAGGCCAATAATGTCACTCATGCCGCCTCGGCTGACTCCGCCCAGCAACTAGTGATGGTATCGCTGTCCCTCTCCCCGCAGCCAATGGGAGCTGCGGGGGGTGGCACCTGCAGCAGACAGAGCCGGCAGCGAGGCTGCATGGGTCTCTCCTGCCCGCTCCCCTCCTGCACCCACACTCGGCCAGCAGTCACAAGGGCTGGATGAAAAACTTTAAAAAAAAAAAAGTTTCCGAGGGCCGCACTGGAGAGGTTCTCGGGCCACAGATGGCCCACGGGCTAGGACTTTGAGACCCCTGCCCTAGGCTTTGTAGAGCCAAGTCCCAGGAAGTGCTTAGGATTTGGCCCTAAAACATAAGATTTACTAGACAAACGTTCATCCAGGATAGATCAGCTTTTATATAACCAGGTAAGGGGCAAAAATGAGAACTACTTTAGTAGATGCCGTGGATTGAGTCTTTATGGGAAACTGTTAGAATCATGTTGCAATTCAAACACCTAAGGTGTTTGCTTTTTAAACCAGACATCCATGGCAAATATTTATACATGTCTAAACTTACTGCTTTGTGCAAATATGAAATTTCAAAATAGTATTTTAGTTCCAGAATTAATATTTCCTGTTTGTGGCTCCAATTTAGCCATTAAGCAAACAAGCAATTGTTGCGATTACTCCTGTGCTTAAAGTTACATATGTATGTAAGGAGTTTGCTGAATAGGAGCATCTGGGAATACATGTGCGTTTCCAGAGACCATCCAGGGACACAAATATTTCCACTTTTCTCTCCAGCAAAGCACACTTTGCTTTTGTCTATGAGGGCAACATATTCTCAAAAGGGAAAGACCTACGGTTACGCCGTAGACATGATATAGTTTGCAGAGCATTCCTCATGCGGGAGGCAACAGACCGTCAGATACCCATCAGAGAGCATGAGATAGTAGTAGTTCTTGTCTGGCTATAAGACAGATTTCCTGAGGCAGATAGATGACCCCCGGCTCTCTCGCTTTATGTGACATTCTGGCCACAGCTTGCGAGCCGCCACTTCCAAAACAAGTTCTCTATCTGGAACAATGCAAAATGGCTTTCTTAAAAATAGTCCGGGGTATGTTCATTGCATGAGGCTAGATCATAACTTTCTAGTCTCCTCTGAGCAACGTGCACCCTGTAGCGGCGTTGCTCTGGCAGCAGACCTGAGAATGAATTGTGACTCGTGGTCACCACTCCTACCCTGCTCCTCAGTTGCTCAAGGGAAGTGAGTAAATTACTTCACCCCTTTTTGGAGAGCAGCTTAATCCCACCCCGCTACTCTGACTGGAGAGTGAGGTCAGAGCTCCTCCCACTCCTCACCCTTTCCCCACTTCCTTACCGTGGGGAGTACTGGGTTGTAACCCCACTCCCGCCACTGAAGCCAGAGTCCCAATCTGTGTGGAACCAAGCGAAGGAGTAAGGCCCAGACCCACAAAGTGAGTTGGGTGTTACAATGCTGAGCGTCACAACACCTAACTTTTAGGAGCCTAGAATATCACTGGAACAACACTGGGATCCACAAAGCCTGAGTTAGGTGCCTAGGCTTCCCTTGGACAATGAATGGAGAGAAAGACAGGAGCCTTGGCGTGTGAGCCACGAATGCCAGCATGGTAGGTGGAGAACTGCCTGAGCTGGCCACTGGGAGAGGGGTGTGTCATGAGCCCCACCCCTCTCTTGAAGTGAGGCACCTCAGTCCAGGCTGGATGGAGTCCTCGAGCTCAGCAAGCACACTTCAGGTGAGAGCCCCTCGCTGGAGCCAGGCACAGACCCAGAGGGAGTTGATACCGTCTGCTGGGCTCGCTTTATCCTTCAGGCAGCTAAGGCTTTGCACTGGGGAGGGGAGAGTGCTCAGACGTTTAAAGGGGCAGGACATCGCGCTGATTGTCTCTGTTATCCCAGTGGGCAAGGTACTCACCAGTGGCTTGCTGGGTTCAGCTCCCCCTCTGCCCTATGAGGAGAAGGGATTTGAACAGGGATGAAGCAATTCTTAGGTGAGAGATGTATGGAGCGATTCTCCCTCTTTCTCTGGCCCAATCATTTAACTGAAGAAGAACAACTGGTCTGGGCTCCACAGGTCAGACATTTCCACTGATCTTCCCCTGGCTTGTAGCCCACCCTGGGACATAGATGTCTGGACACCAGGAATGAAGCAACAGTGCACACCCCCAGAGGGAGAAATTTAGGCAGTTAGGGAGCTTCTGCAGTGGAAATTTAGGTATCAGGTGAGTTTAGGCACCTATAGGGTTAGGTGGCACCTGAGCAGGGATTCTGTGGATGACCGGGAGGCCTAAAAACAGGACTTAAGCATCTAAATCTGGGGTTAGGTGTCTAAGTACCTTGGTGGATCCAGGCCTATGGGGCTTTATTTCCCTGTAAGGGCAAGGACAACCTAACCGCTCATGAAGAAAAACAAGAATTCCCATTTATTCTCATAGTATGTTCACCGAAGTCAGCAAAGTTCATCACATGCCCTGAGCCTAGCTTACAAAGGATACCTGCTTCCTCCACATTCATTCAATTGTTGTTTTTTTCGCGTCAGAAAAATGTCTCTCTTAAGCTTTTCACACTATGTGCTGGGTCTCACAGCAGATCCATGGAAGGGCTTTCTATTGCCTAAGGCCCCTAACCTGTAACTGGATCTATGCAGTGGACTCTTAAGCCTGCTTGGCGCGCCATTGATTTTGCACTAATTGCCTGAGCCCAAAGGCATCCAAATCCCCTATGGTTAGGTGGATCAAATGCTGTGTCACTGAAGCAGGGTCAGCTGTGGTTAAACCATTTCCAGAAGGGATCAGAGCCTGGGTTTCATGGTGGGTTACTAGATAGAAAGAGCATTAGCCACCCCAGAGGACAACATTTGTAAGCTGACTCCTGACTTAAGTGGTCAGATCTGGGGCCTAAACTTGTACAATAGTTTCCATAGTAACCTGATAAAGTCCACAACCTCATCACTTTCTGAAAGTTTGACCTTTCAGGACTAAAATTGACTCTGCCTGGTGTCTATGTTAAAGTGAATTTTTCAGAAAAACTGAAGGGAAAATCTCTCTAATTAATTTTGACTTAGGGGAGAGTTTAATACCATTACTTTTACCCAGTTTAAGTATAAGCCAAACGTTCTGAAGAGCAAAAATAAGCTAAAATTTTTAACTTGCAACGTGGCATGGACACAGTCCTCATTAAGTACTAATGCATTTGCAGACACCATGTGGTCACACTTACCTTTGTGCCTGCACATTTACCAATGCAAACTAAACTTCTGTAAGCCTGGTTTAAATCAGATTAGAAGTGTCCACACAGGGCTTTGCATTGGTTTAACTAGATCAGGTTTTTTTATGTAGACCAGGTAAATTCTTTTTCTTTTTTCCTTTTTTTAAGGAAATTAAATTGAAAAAATATGCATGTCCAAAGTTTCAAAAGGAGTTAAGAAATGCAAGGATCAGGCTTTCAAGTCAGCCACATTGTCGAATGTTTATAGCAATATCTGCCCTGGTTTTTTTTCCTGGTTAAATGTATAGCACAACGTGCTGTATTGTTTCTCATAAAATATATAACTAAAATAAACAAAATGAGAAATATGGCCGAGTTAAATTGCTGTTGGAACCTTAATTTTTGCTTTTTCCTGTTTTTTAAACCATTCATTAATGTCAGTGCTTATTTGCATTTAATATATTATATAAAAGTGTATTTCTAGTGTAGCTTCATTTGGATATTCTTCTTTAATTCTCAACATAATCTGTTGTGTTGCTGTGCGGTGCTAAACAATTGCCACTAATCAGGTAGTTTAAGTGTAGCTAGACCTTTTTTTATCTGGATAGTTCAGAGGCTTTCTAGTAATTCTACAAAAAATATAGATAAATAGAATCAGGACAACTTGTCCATTGAGGGTTTCTGGAGACATTTTCAAAGTGCATGTTGATGTTTCTAAATGACCTATGACTGTTTCTTCAGTTTAAGTCCAGTGGGGTTTTCAGTATGATATGCTTTCTTTATTAAAATATTCTTGGTAATGTGGTGTTCACCTCCAATGGGCAAGATTTATGTTAACTGCATTAGGAAAATTCTCCTTTCATGACCTTTCCTCCATTGTGTGGCTTTATCATAATCAAAACAAACAATACCAAAATATTTGACAAGATTAGCAAAACAAACTAGTGTGGTGTTTTTAGGATGATAAATGCAAAATCCTTAATCGGAAACAAAAGTTAGTCAGATCCACTTTAACAGCCATGCCAGGCTAACGATGTCTCCAGGAGAGATGAAACATCAATCAGCAATGAGCCCAAGCCAGTAAATTCAGATATGGACTTGCTCAATATTTTGGGGATATTAAGGTCAGGGTTTTGGTTTGGTTCATTACTGATGGCTTCAAAGTTGATGAATCCAAAGTTTTTCCAAGTTTGGGTGCTTAGGTCAGAGGACTTTGTTTTGGGCCCATCTCTATTTTTTATTTTGGTGAGAGCTGATCCTCCATATCACGTCTTAAATTTCCAAGTCCAGAGAATGGAAGGAAGATCTCTTCAGGCTCTGATCACCAATCAAATGTCACAGTCTTTCAAAATTAACATTGTAGGGCCAGATCCTCAGCTGCTCTACCAGCCTAGTACCATTTAAGTCAATTGCAGCTGCAAGCCCCAAGAACATGATGAATTGATAAACTACACTTGAAACTTTCAGAGCTTTTAAAAAACCCAAATGCTGTTCTTAAGAAAGTGCTGTCAACAACCTGACCAAATCTCCCTCTTTGGATGGGCACTGCTCTGGTGGGAGCCAAGGGATGGATCCCATGTGTGTCTATGCCCCCTGTGGTGGGGTAGTAATTAGTCACTATTTTTTTAAGCTCCGTGTAAGGCCCCTACAGGTTTGGAACCCAGGCCTTCAGAGTGTCTAGGCAGCTGACCCCTCTAGGCTACCACCCAGCAGCAGCTGTAACCAATTTGTGCTCCACGACCCACTGTGGACACAGACCATGGGAAGTTCCGCCTCAAGGCTTTGACAGACAGCAGCCCCATGGTTCCTGATTGGCTCCCTGCCCTATATAAACCCAAGGGGTATTCCAGGAAGTGTCTAGGCAACAGTGTGGATCTTCTGGAGTTGCCATGACCAGTCCTGCTCCTTGCTCTTGAATTTCTGCTTTGGACTCTGACCCTTGGTATCAACCCTGGCCAGGACCTGACTCTGAATTCCCCTGCTACTCCTAGCCTCAGGTTTGCCCCTGCTCTAACCCTTGGCCCTGCATGCCCTTGTTGTGATCTTGACACTCTGCGGGTCCTAGGCACACTCCCAGGGGAATGGACAGGAAAAGCCTGTGTAGAGTTTGTTTAAGGAACCCCTGGAGGATGACACTGATGCAAATTGCCTATGTGTTGCCTCACATTACACGATGGAGTGATCATTGGCAAAGTGTGCTGGGCATGAACCATTCACAAATAGTGGGAATGTAGCACGACCTCTGTCCTTCAGGTTGCCAGGAGGTTGGGAGCTGGATAAGCTCTGACTGGGAGTGGATATTGCAGGATCTGTTTATCTTCTGTGTGTACAAAATGGCAGTCCTCAAAAGCTGCTGCAATCTCAGACTAGCTCAAGTGGTTTGGCCCATAATTTGATGTAACCTTTGTCAATGGCATCACCGGTGAGATGCAAAACAAAGGCAATGCTATCGTATGAAACCTTTCCCCCCAGCCCTCTGGGCAGAAATGGATACTGCTCCCTCTCGCTTGCCAGCTACCCAAATTGTTTTGTAATTGTTTAACTTCATGCTGATGAATGAGTGGTAAAACTGAAACAGAGCTGCAGAACACAGTTCAAACAGCAAGATAAAAGGGCATGTATAATGCATAGATGTTTTCATCCAGGAATGAAATCCAGGGATACTGACAAATGGGAGAAAAATTTCCATTTGCAGGAAAAAAAGACAGCACATGGGATAGATAAAGGGAAAAAATAGAGAAAATCTGGATAGCCACATGACCCCAATGGCCACATGTTGTGTTGCCATGTGGGAAGACTCAGGTAAAGACTCTGGCTTCCTGCACAGTGGAGTGATACAGCTCACTCAGAGGTGCTGGAACAATTTGTGTCGTGGGGGTGCTGAGAGCCATCGAACCAAACTGTAAACCCTGTATATGACGGAAACCACTTCAAGCCTGGGGGGTGCAGCAGCACCCCCACCACCCCTACTTCCAGCACCTATGAGCTCGCTGGAGGAGAGCAGAGACTGCTGGTTTTGCCATTATACACCATTGCTAGAGCCTCTTCTTGTGATGGGACCTCAGCTGGGGAACCAGCTTCTGCACTTGGTCTGAAATAGTCCAGGACTTGTGACTTTCAGAGCATGCTGCAAGTCCCATCTGTTTGCCTGAAGTTTTGAAAAGGGTGTGGCCTAGAGGGAAGTGGATTTCTGGAGACAGAGTTTGCGGGGGCTGGAATTGAAGTTTTGCTGGCTCTTCCTATCCATTTTGCTTTGGGTGACTTATTCTCTTTGAAATGGTGCCAAGGGCACCCGTGGCAGATGGATGCCTCTTTAATGTTGTTATAAATAAATTCTTGCTGAGGAAGGGTGTTAGAATTCGCTGCTTGGAACATGCTGAAGAGCTATTTTCAAACTTAATCCAATTAACATGATGTCTTTGAAGAATGAACAAAGGTGCTGAGTACACAACGGCAGTTCCCGTTGAAGTGCTGCTCCGGAGATATCGCAGACGCAGTGCAGCTATTGGTTCACCTTGTGGTTAGGAATAATAGTTTACAGCGGCTTTTTTGGTCAAGAAGAGGCAAATCCTGCCAGCTTCTGGTTGTGTAGGTCCCAGTTTAGCCATCCTCACTCATGCTGCATAGTAGCTCTCCTTGCAGATACTTTGATTTCAATGTGGCTGCTTGCGGCCTATGGGATGATTCACTGGGAGTAAGGCTGGTAGACTCTGACCCATAACCAGCACTAGGGGAAAGATCTTAGGATATTTGTGTCATATGACGTTTCACAGTTTACAAAGCTGAAGGCCAGAAAGGACTGTTAGAATATCTATTCTGACCTCCTGTATGAGAGAGGACATTAAATTACTCCCAGTTACCGCTGTGGTGAGCCCAGTAACTTGTGCTTGGCTGAAGCATGTCTTCCAGAAAGGCAGCCAGTCTGGATTTGAAGACTTCAAGGGGTGAAGGATCCACCATGTCGCGTTGGTTAACCACCCTCACTGGTAAAAACGGGTGCCTGATTTCTAATGTGAAGCTGTCTGGGCTCACCTTCCAGCCATTGGTTCTTGTTACATTTTTCTCAGCTAGAGTAAAGACTCCTTCAGTACCTGGGGATTTTCTTCCAGGCCTTGTATAATTTATGAGGCTCTCTTCTGCCCTCTCTCCAATTTGGCAACATTCTTTTTAGAGTGTGGCTGGCAGAACTGGATATGGGACTCCAGTATCAGTCTCGCTGAAGTAAATCACTTCCGTTCTCCCATTCGCTACTCCATGCATATACCTCCAAGGATTGTTTTAGCCCTTTGTGCCACAGCTTTGCACTAGGAGCTCATACTCAGTTGCTTATCTGCTAACTCCTTTTCAGAGTCACTGCTTTTCGGGATACAGTCCCCCATTCGTAGGTATGGCCTGCCTTCCTTATTCCTAGAGGTGTAACTTTTGATTTGGCTGTATTCAAGCATGGTTCGAATGGGCCAAGCTAACCAAGCAATCCAGAGAGTTCTATGCAACTGTCCTGTCATCATCATTTACCACTCTCCCAATCTTTTTGTCAACTGCAGATTTTGCCAGCAGTGATTTTATTTTTACTTCTAACCAGAGGTTTCTAATAAGCTTTCTGGTTACTAGTCTTTGATCAGGGGTTATAGCTAAGCCATAAGCTCTGTATTCTTCCAGACTATGTTTTAGAACAGAAAAGTTCTTGCAAATCTGATGGCTGAGTTTTTACATTTCTTGTTAGTTTTTCTCTATTTGTCAATTGTGTCTTTATCTGTTCCACAGCCGATTGCACAGAGTGTAGCTCTACCTGGATCTGGGGCTGTCCAAGAGGTTATGGAAGTTATTCATTGATTTGGTTTATGCTCTGTAGCTCTCTTGAAATGGGCTGGTTTAGGAGTTTAATTACGGGAGATTAAATATATGCCAGCTAGGCTACAGTTGAACGTGATACCAATGCTCAGTTAAGCATGGCCCTGCATATGTCAACTTGCCCAGCAGAACCAGGTCCTATTCAGAGTCATCAGTTTTAACAAGGGAACTTTTAGCATGGTGTATTGTGTGGGTAGGATATTACCCTCCCTGATGTACATGAACAACTTGTGGTGTTACATTAATGGTATTTCAGCACTCGGCTCCTCCACTCTGTTCTTGAAAAGTGCCCAGCTACCCAATAAGGTGGCATTAATACTCTACACACAGCAACCCCTGCACACCAAATGCTGTTCCATTCTTTTCTCACTGACAATGACCCAGATGCACCCACTCCCCCCCTTAGTGAAGTGCAAGAAATTACTGGAGCTGGTGGAGAAATGCATAAAAAACCCTGAGTTTTCAAACGAATTCAAAAGCACCCAAAAAATTGCAAATCATTTTCATCAAGGATATAAAAAAAACTCAACCTGCTCAAGCAATAACTGATTTCTCCCCCGCCCACAGGTGGCCTGAACTATTAATTGACTCATGATAATCCAGGTACTCTTCACTTTACCCGAAGTCCTGGAGACTTTGGTAATTTGAGAGTGTTGAGAGAAGTAAAGAAAGAGACTAGATGCAGGGAAGGTGCTAGAACAGGAGGGCCAAGTACCTGAAGAGGCTGTCTGCATTTTTGTTGGGTGCTGTCTTCTCCCTCTTCCTTCAGGGTGATTATAGTCCAAGGACACACACCCAGGAATCAGATTTTGTCATCAAGGGCCACCAATGACTGCAGTAGCTGAAGCAGGGTAGCCCATTAAGGCAGCAGGAAACTGTATAAGTGACATAAAGAGGAGACAAGAGTAAGAGGATGAGTTGGCTAGCCCTAGCCGGTAGGTACTGTCTGGGACTTGGCTAGTCACACTGTTAATGCTGAGAACTCCTGGGATGTAGTTTAGTTGGTTATTGTTGTTCTGGCCTTCCCCCCGCCCCCAACCTAGAACAAGCATAGACTCAATAAAGAAACTTTAATCTTTTCTTAGCTGACTGAAGCACCAGTGTTCTGAGGGTATGTCTACACTGTACATTAAGCCTGGGCCCTGACTCAGGTTTGAGCTGAAGCCCCCCTTCCAGCCACACATACACATCAGTCTGATTCAGGTCAGCAAGCCCTCAGGACCTGGGTTCTATGACCCTGAGATGTGAGTGGGGCAAAATCCGAGTCCTGCTGTGACTGAGGTCCAAGCCCTGTCATTTTTGCAGTGTGGACCCAGCTCAAGCCACAGACCTGAGTCACAAGGTCTGCACAGTGCAGTTATGGATGCATTAGCATGGCTGAGAGACCCAAGTCCAGTAACTGTTTACAATGCAGTGTGGATGCTCAAGTGCAGGATTGGAAACACTAAGTCCACAAATGCGGGTCCCACACACCCGGTTTTACAATGTAGTGTAGACATACCCTAAGTCAACCATCTTATTTAGGCCCTTTGACAGGGATTAGGCACTGTGACTTCTGACCAAATATACCCATTTTGCAGAACAGACAGCGCAGAGGTATTACATTGCCAGATATTTACTCTTGTTCCATTTCTGCCTCTTTATTTTATTTCAATGCTTGAATTATGGCTACAAGTGGTTGACTTTCCTTCAAACCCGCTTCCCTTGTGGAAAAGTCCTGTAGGATTTAATAGAAAATGCTAGTCTTTGTATGAGGTATGTTTTTAACCATCCTAAAGAGTTTCAGATCCTTTCTATTGAATTAACAAAAACCCAAACAACCACAAAATAGAAAGTGTATCATGGCCTGTTAAATGATAGGGGCTAGACTGTCATAGCCCAGAGATGACCCGTGCCTGCTGATAGTGGGCAGGGGGGAGAGCAGAGAGAGGGCAGCCAGCGTCAGCAGTGTTACTGAGCATGCTCAGTCCATGTGGGCATGATCACTACAGCCAAGCTGCAAATCTGGGGAGACATGTGACCCCGCATGCCCCCCCCCCCCGCACCATGCATTACCTCTATCATAGCCCTTACTCAGGTGTACAGAGGAATAAGGGGAAGTTCTATCCCTTCCTTACATTGTGGCTCCAACACGAAAAGCTGGCGCGACTCACCTGATATTCCCCACTGTGAGCAAATAGGAAAGGAGGAGGTGGGGAGCCGTAGTTCTGCTTGCTGGCCAACGTCGCAGGCTGGCTTCACAGCTGGAAGGAAGCTGCTTCACGGAAAGGGGTGAAGTAACGTAGGGTATGTCTACACTTGGAGCGGGAGGTGTAATTTCCAGCTGGGTGGTCAGACCCGTGCTAGCTCTGATTGAGTCAGCACACTAAAAATAGATGTGGCGCCGTGGCCGTGCCGGCAGTGGGAGGGGTTAGCCACCCCAAGTGTGAGCTCGTCCTAAGGACATACTCTGTGTTTAGCCCCTCCCATCGCTCACCCCACCATGGCCACGCTTCTATTTTTAGTGCACTAGCTCAGTCAGAGCTAGCATAGGTATGTCTGCCCAAGCCAGAAATGATACCTTCCGCTCCAAGTGTAGATCCCTCCTGAGAGCAAGAGGAGGAATTGTGACTTAAAGTCACAAGATTCATTCTCTGATCTGCAGTGCAGCTATGCACCACCTCTGTGATAATGGAGACTGTAACTTTGAGACCTCAGCCTCCCAGACAGACAGTCTGAGCAAAGTACTGAGAAGTTCTTGTTAGGCACAGCCAGCTGATACCAGACAGAATAAAGCTAAGTTCTTGCAAGCAACTTCTACTGATTTCAGTGGCAGTTAGGAGCCTACATCCCTTAAGGATCCTGGCTTCAGTTATCACTGAACACCACAGCCCTTGCTCAGAGCAGACTGTAAAGTTATGACCCAGTCCATAGGTTTTGATAGTGCCTTCTCTGAAGACTCTTGATAGCTCTATTAGTCGCATCCCTCCCATGTTCTGTTGGACCTTTCCACCTCTGAAGCTTGGAGAAAAGAGTAAAAAAACTGGTGGGAGCTATGTAGCATTCTTTCTACTGTCCCTATTTTCTCTAATTGAGCACCACTTTATTTACAAGTTTGACATCCCAGTGCTGTTCCTGTTTCCCTACGTTCCCTAAAACCCACTCCGAATTAGTGCCAGATCCTCAGCAGGCATAAATTGGTGCAACTTCCCTGACTTCAGTAGAGCTGTGCTGATTTACACCTGCTGATGGTTTTTCATCTTTAAAAAATAAATTGGATTCAGTGTGCCATGGGAGCTGACATAGTCTGACACAAATCAATCCTGGCATTGCACTGGATGAGAAACTGAGGGAACTGATGGCTACTCGCTGCTATTTTCTTTTCTTTTTGCTTTAAACTGGTGCCTCCACTCTCCCTCTTGGTGAAATATTCATGGAGTGCACATGCTGATCTGGAATGTGCGTGTGTGCACGCAGGGTTTCTGAATGCAGAGTGTGTGATTCTCTGGGTTTGTAACTATGAAATCCTGAGCGCTTCCAACAGCTTCCAGCCACTGAACGAACAAATCATTTTAAGAAGCACTGAATCAAACGGTGCCCTTCCAGAGGCCCAGTTTGGAACATCTCCCTTTGTGGATGAGAGAGCTGTTTCTGGAGACAGTGGTCTTCTTCGGTCACCAGCTAAAATAAAAGCCAACAGAGGTATCCTCCCTGCAGCAGTAAGAGAATTCTTAATGTGGTGAGCTTGTGACTAAAACCAGCACGAGATAGGAGATCACATCCGATGCAAAGTGGTAAGTTAGTAAAGAATGGCTGAGTTTTCCCAAATGTGCATTAATCTTCGTGTGTCTCTGTTTGCTCATCTGGTCTTGCTGCGTGGCACCATTCATTCTCTGCACACCTTCACCCAGACTCCTGCTGTCCTCCCTCTGCCTTGCTTAGCTTTCTCCACCCTGTGCTCTAACCTGTGCTTAGAACTGGCCCTGGAATGGGGGAGCTGCAACTCTACACCCTACCTTCCCCCAGCACTTTCTAGGCTCAGCTGAGAATCGAGCTCGGGGGTTCGTGCACATTTTATTTTCTAGTAGTTTGGGGCTCAAGCCTGGAAGGCTTGAGGTGATGGGCAACTTCAACTCAGCAGTGACTTTTGTGAGCACACTCCCTATTCCCACGAGTAAATCGCAGGGGCTGTTGGTGTGAGTAAGGATTACAGAGGTGAGTAAGGTTTGCAGAATTGGACCGAAGTGCTTTTTCACAGTTGAGGCCTGAACCAGTGAGGTGCTGAGGATCACATTAAGTAAAGGATGCAGGAGCTGATCCATGATTTATACATTTAAGGAGAAGATAATATCATTACATAATTTTGGGACAGCTGGAAAACAAAAGAGATTATAAATGAGCTGGTAAAACCTAATGCCTCCTTTGGAACGATTAGTTTATTGTGCAAATATGTATTGTAGGAGTTACATTCAAACACTGACCCAATGATCCCTGACAGTTTCCTTTAGAGCTTTCACGGTCTGTTATATAGCCATGTATTGAGCCAGTTTTTACACTCTCTATTGATATGCCAAGTATAACTTCCCAAACATAGTTACCACATCTGTGCAGTAGTTGGGTTTAAAAGTTAAACGTCCCTGCTGGGTTTTTTTAGATGCCAGCAATGATTAGACATTACCATGGGCTAACAGCTTGTATAATTCCAACTTTTCGGTGCAGCTGCTTGAAATTGAGACAAACAGGCTCAAACTTGCCCCACCCCCCACAAAAAATACAAATCAGTTTTTAAAAAATCCATTTTTTTTGCCTTGTTTAGCCAAACCCTGGAGAACTACTTACTTTGCATTTTTCTCAAATTAATAATAAACGGAAATAACCCCTGGGCAAGGCCCTTGTATAGCCAGAGTCAGTCCAGAACATGTTTCGGGCCAAGTCCTACAAAGCATGTAGAGTATCTTTCAGGATTGAGCCTTCATGCAGGGACCTTACAAAGCCCTGGCAATACAGCCTGATAACGGATGCCCGGGGCAGATCCCAGCCCTGTAATATTTTATATACGGCAAGCGGCATCGCTGTCATAAAGATTCACTTATAACCGAAGCCCTGATCCTGCAATGCACCTGCAGGTGTGTTGGCACCCAGCGTTGTAAATGTTTCCAGGCATGGACTGACTCCTGCTATATATCTGCATAGCACCAAGCTGCTGCATTTAGGCACGACTGTATTATACTCATTTAACGTACTATATGGAAATAGTATTTAAAATTCCCATGTTGGATGAAACCTCTTTGGGGCAGTATTGCCCAAGGGATGTGCCTAGAAGGTCTCATTTTTCAGAAGGCTGATTTCACTATCAACTGAAATGTCCCTGCTAAGATGGAAAGAACCCATCTCGCTCTTTCTTTTCAAACTGCAGTGAGCCCCTCTTGGACTCAGCTGCAGAAAAAAAAAGGGCTAATATCGAAGGCTCTAAATCATTCCTAAAACCAGAGCTCTTCGCTAATCCCAAATTTTAGGGCCTTTCTGGTTTTACCCAAACATCAAAGCTCAAAGATCATTTTGGCGCAGCTAGGAAAATTACAGAGACATTACATGGCTGATAATGGACTGGGGTCTTTCACAGGAGTGAATGTTGGGTGGTGAAAATGAAAGTTGATATTATGAACAGTTTGGGACTTGAGACTGTTCCAGCATTCATTTATACCTAGCTGTCCATTTTTTCTATCTACATTTCCTCCGCCCTTCCCCCTTTGGAAAGAGAGAGAGATAGAGAGTCCATCCAGTTTCCCTGGGGAGGACTTGTGTTCTGTGTTTTGTTTTTTGTTCCTTCCCCCAATTAACATGTTTCCAGTGCTGGTGAACTTGGCTCCTTTGACACTAGGGAGCGTCTGCTCCGTTAGCAAGTCTTCATCTCGCATGATATTCATTCATAGGGTAAAGCAGTTCACCTATATGCATTCTCCCTTTTTATGGGTTCAAATCCCCAAACGCAAAACAGTGCACACATGCAAATGCATGCACACATCACAATTTCTATGGTGAAATGGAAAACTGGTGACTGGCTTTATCACAGTCTCTGAACTAGTCCAAAGGCACCCTAGGAAAAATTGCTTTCTAAAGCTTTCATTTGATTAAACATAAATATATTTTGTAATGTCTGTTTCAATAGCTGATTCTATGAATAGCTTTCTACAAAATAGGACGTTTCTGTGTACTAGACAGAGTGTAAGTTGCAACCTGAATAAGCAATGGATAGGATTGTTGAACAGCATGGGTCTGATGTATAGAGATTGGGCGTTTTCTCTTGTGTGATCCTGCTCTCACCGATGAGAATTTTACCATTGACATCAACAGGAGAAGGCTGTTGGTGGGACCCGTTTGTGATTATTGGACCCAACAAGTTACCTAAGCTCAATTGTAAAAAGCGTGTGAAAGTTCATACGATGTTACAGTAACAATAAAAAATGGGTCAAGTTATTTACGACGATGAATGTTATGTTTGCAGGAAAACCAGACAAACTGGATTAGTCCAAACAACCATCATTCCAGGACTATGTGAGATGAAGATAATGTGGGAATGAAGTTACAGCCCTATGGAAATGGATTGGTGGATGAAATAATGAGGGGATGGGCTGTTCCACCCATCACTCCCTTTTTGGGTCCTTATAGGAAGAGACTTGGGAGTGTGTGTGCAGGGGGTGGATCACAGAAAGAACAGATGGAGAGGAAGAACAGACAGGCTACTGAAGCAAGCTTCGCCATCATGGCTTCCCCCCCTTCCGCCTCCCCCACTGGGACTCTGGGCCTTTGCTGTCCTGATCCTGATAGATGTCGTGACCAAGCCAGAGAGAAGATCCAGATGACATCGCCATGTCTATCAGCTCCAGCTGAATCCCAAATACCTCCTGAGATGAAGCAGCAACAGCTTCAGCTTCAGAGCACCTCTCTTCCCTGGAGGACAGTTATTACCAACTTTGATACCATCTAAGAGACTGTCAAACAAGGGGGTTAAAAGGATTTTTAATGATGTGTTTGCCTTGGGACTGAGCAGGCCAAGGTCTCTGTATCAAACCCTGTACCTTATTTAACACTGTTTAATGTTGGACGGTGGCTGGCTTATGTTAACACTTTTGCCCATTTATCTCAACTAAACTAATACTTGGCCACTAGATTTGCACACAACTTGACTGTGCAACTTTGCACACCCTTTTTTATGTGCAGCCGAAAGCCCAGTTTTGGGCATGCAGTTGGCATTTGTGTAAGCAGAGTCAGGATGGGCTCCACCCTGACATCTGGTGGTGAGGTGTGGCAAGTAGTGGAAAAGAACTTCAGGGGCTGATCTCAATTTGCATAGGCACACCCACCCCGCCTAGAATGAGGCCATAACTACCCAAATGGTCACTTTGGCTGTTGTGGGATCCCCAGTGTCTTTGTTATTGGGGCGGGAAGAGTAAATTGTTATTACCCTGATTATGGGAACTGTGCTTGGAACTGTACTTGGCCTTTTGTTATGATGGAGGGACTCACCATCAACTGAGTAGCACTCGCTAGGCAAGGGACATGGGTTCCAAAACTCTGTGAAGGGAGAGAGACTTGAGACAGGTATTAGTACCTGGTGGTGTGGGCCCCTTTGTGAGGGCCTGAAGCACCAAGTGCACCTCTGTCTCTCTCCACTGTGGAATGTCAGAGCTAATTTTGGGTCTATTAAGAGTCTTGCTACAGGTACTGTGCTGCATTCACTTTCGCCTTATGGTGCACCAGCACTAAGGCCCCCACTACTATGAGCTGAAATCACTGAGAGCTGAAATCACTGAGCACTGTGTCAAGTAGTGGGGAGCCGGAAGATCTAGAGTGCAGTGGTGCTGTTCGTGGATAGGCTGGCAGAGCGGAGCTGTTCGTGAGACAGCGGTGTGTTCGTGAGATGGCGAGCTGTGCAGAGCGGAGCCGTTCGTGAGACGGCGAGCTGAGCAGAGCTATTCATGGGACGGCGAGCTGTGCAGAGTGGAGCCGGTCGTGGTGGAGCGGAGCCGTTCGTGAGACAGCGGCGTGTTCGTGAGACGGCGAGCTGTGCAGAGCGGAGCCGTTCATGAGATGGCGAGCTGAGCAGAGCTGTTCGTGAGACGGCGAGCTGTGCAGAGTGGAGCCGGTCGTGGTGGAGCGGAGCCGTTGGTGAGACAGCGGTGTGTTCGTGAGACGGCGAGCTGAGCAGAGCTGTTCGTGAGACGGCGAGCTGTGCAGAGCGGAGCCGGTCGTGGTGGAGCAGAGCCGTTCGTGAGACAGCGTAGCAGAGCAGAGCCCTGTGGGGCAGTCAGCTTCAGGACACGTAAGGTACCCCTTACCTCTTTCCCCCACACGCAGGCACATTTTAGCCAGACTGGGGAGTAACACTATGCAGATGAACTTTTGAACTCTGGGGCTGGACTTTTTGGATTTTGGGTGATTTGAGGATTGCTGGACTCAAGAGACGTTTGGGTTCTGGGACTCAAGAACCCGAGGGAAAGGATGTGGCCCAATTTTCTGGGGTGGGTCTTTGCTCATGGTTTGGTTAATGAACACTAGTTGTGGTGTTTCCCCAATTTAATGCTGATGTCGTTTACCTCATGTTATTAAAGATTCTCTACTACACCGAGACTCTGTGCTTGCGAGAGGGGAAGTATTGCCTCTTTGAGGCGCCCAGGGGGTGTGTACATGTGGACTGACTCTGACACAGTCCAGAACATGTCAGTCCAGAACATGTGTGGGGATTTTCCCAGGTCACTGGGTGGGGGCTCGAGCCAGTTTTGTATTTGCTTTGATGAGAGGGAACCCCTGTGTACTGAACCCGGCCCTTGCTGCTATCAACTTGGCCTGGCAGAAGGGTTACATTTGCATGAGCAAATTGGATAATATGGCTGTACTGATTTGCATCTGAACTTACTTTATGACCTGGTAATGCTATAAGAGGCATCCAATCTAATCCTTGGGCCTGCATGTGTAGCCTACTGTGCCTTTTGAATACAAAAGTAAAACTATGCTTCCTTCTGTCCCTCATCCCCCTCCCTCTAAGTAAATAAGGCCAGGGTGTTGGAATATAACTCCTCCCCCTTCCGAAAAAGCCAGAGCAAGGAGTCAGGCCTAAAGATCCACAAACTCTGTCTGTCAGACCTCAAAGATAACTGATTCCAGAGCCAAGGACGCTCCATTGAGAGGGTCACATCCCTAGTTTCATACGTTCACATATTGGAACGCTTAGCTTGAGGGCCACAGGCTCATCTCTGCTGCAATAGCAGTACAGACTGAGAGGCAGTCTCCCAGCCACGCCTTAAGCCCTAGGGTTCAGGGCTTGATCCAAACTCCCTTTGAAACCAGATAAGGCTCAGATAGGGGAAGATGTAGCAGTATCAAGTAGGGTCATTAGATACTGACCCCTGTCATGTGATAGGAGTAATATTTATTTTACTGTGAACAATGTCACTTAACTGTGGCCAGGATCTGCCCCTGACCTGCAATCTTGGCTTCTACCCTCTTGCTACACCTGTCCCCCGGCTCCAATCTCTGCCAAACAGGGGGAGAGTTGGTGGCTGGCTCAAATGAGAGAGAGAGAGAGAGAGAAAGCTGAACACTGTCATAAGACATGCTAGCACAAGGTGTGTTGTGTGCCCTCTGGTGGCTGCTCCACTACAGGATAATAGCCTACTACTGCTACCAGCTAATGGAATTATCCCCTTTAATCAAATGATTGAGCCCTGTGTTATGGTACAGATGGGCCTGGTTTCCACCCATGCAAGGGAGTTGTTTCATGAGCATTTTGAGAACACATGCTATTCTATATTAATGTGCCTTTTTTATGAATAAGTGTCCTTTCCCCCACTTACCTCATTAAGGGTCTAATAACTGCTAGCATATTTTTGGCATATAAAGTTGGCAAGAGTCAAGAATTAAAAAAAAAATGTCTGAACCATTTCAGCCTTGACAATAAAGGCTTTTTCTTTTTTTCTTTTTTCTTTTTTTTTGAGAGCTAAGAGGAGGGGATAAACGCTGTTGTGTAACCTCCAGAAAGTGGGATAATTAACTTTTTTTACAATACGGAGAAATTAAAAAGCCTATATTTTTTCCAGCAGTGTTTTCTGCAATGTAACACAACACCAAAGCCAATCCCCCATCTTAATGGGGAATGAGCCAGCGCATACTGTATGGAGACCACATAACTGGGTGCCGTTGGTGCAGCAGTGCACTCGGAATAGTCATTCGGTTGCTGATGGTTCATTGTTGTCTTCTCAAATTTCTGAGTAAGCAAAAAGCAACGAGGGGAAAACGTGAGAATATCTTCGCATCAACCATTTTCCTTCCTTCCCAGTGCCAGCAGCTGTGCAAGAAGCCTGGGTAGGCAGGCGAAGAGTCACTGAAATACCTTGTTCTGGTCACAGGAGAAGGTGCACGGGGCTGAATGTTGATGGTCTTGCTTCGTGCAAAGCTCCCGTTGGTTTCTATGGAACTGCTGCTGGAGTAAAGACTTACGGGATTCAGAATGGGGCAGCAGAGTCCTTGAAATAAGATAGCCGGTCTGATGCTCCCCATGCTAGAGAGGGCTTCAGTCCTGCTCCAATCATTTGTGGAATAGGGAAGTTTATAGTGTTAGCCATTTACAGGGATGATCCAACCAGGAATCGTGCAGCACAGAAGTAATAGGAACAGGCCATGGAGTGGGCACATTCGAAATGAACTGATTTGCTTTCTCCAAGCAAGTCCATGGGCAGGGGCAGAATCCATTCAGTTGGACAGCAAGCTCTTCAAGGCAGGGAGCTCGGGCCCCAGTCACTGTTGTTCGGTGACTTGTCTGCACCAGCACAGACGGCACAGAAAGGTTGCAGAGCAGTCACACTGGCCCCCGCTGGGAACTACAGGAGTCTCAAAGCCGGCAATGCCCTGCCCTTCCTTCCTTCACCTTCAAGAGACATTCGAGGGTGGTTAGGTAGCAGGAGTGGGGTCGGAGTGCAATGTTCCACCAGGGCAGTGCAAGCTGCTTTCCCCATCTCTGGACTGGTGGGGCTGGCGCAGGCTGTGTTCATGTGGTTGTCTGCACAGTGCTGTATGCCACTAAGTACCATGTAAACAACCATAGTAATTCCTCACAGGGGGCCCAGGTCAGCCACAGCCTGGAAGCCAGTGGAGTTCCACTGGGCATGAATCCAGGCTTGCGAGTTTTAGTATTTCTTCCATTCATAGTTGGTGGTCTCAGAAACTGTGGGTTAAAAGTTCCCATAACCCTGCACAGAACAGTGGATCTTTGGCTGCCCTCTGACCCTTCTGAACAATGTAGGTATTGCACATTCAGGAGTCCTCTCTTGATCTACTCTGCCAACAGAGTTACGGACACCTTGGGAATGGGGGTTGTTCGTAACACTGAAATGCTCATAACTCTGAACAAAACCTTATGGTGGTTCTTCCAAAAGTTTACAGCTGAACATTGACTTAGTATAGCTTTGAAACTTTACTGTGCAGAAGAAAAATGCTGCTTTCCCTTTCTTTTTAGAAGTTTACATTTAACACAGTGCTGACCTGTATTTTTTTTTTTTTTTGGTCTCTGCTGCTGCCTGGTTATGCACTTCCAGTTCCAAATGAGGTGTATGGTTGACCGGTCAGTTCATAACTCTGATTGTTCGTAACTCTGAGGTGCTCCTGTATAATCGGAAAGAGGGGTTGTAACAACAAACATGTCTAAGACTGGGCTGTGATGTGTTCACTTTTTCCAGGAATGACATCATAGCTTGGCTGTTGTCAACATGGCTGTTGGCACTTTGGAGATACTGGCAGTGAGAGGGCCAAATTCTGCAGTTACAGTGGGGTAAATCCAGGATGAGTCCATTGACTTTAGTGGAATTACTCCCGATATAGTCTCATCAGGGCTAGCCTCCGACCGAATGGCACCCCAGGGGAGCGTCTTCGGTGCACCCCCCTCTCCATTTGTTAAACTTTTAAATACCTTACCGCACCCCAGCCTGGTGCCCCCACCCTCAAGCCCGGTACCCCAGGCCGTTGCCTCGGTCGCCTGCCCCTAAATCCGGCCCTGAGCCTCATGTTACTGAAAGCATAATCTGTCCTGGTGTATTTCCAACTCAGACCCATCTCTGAACGCATTAATTCTTTGAAACTGCAACATCTTTCTATACCAGAGTAAATCTCTTGTGATAGGTTGTGGGCTGGTGTCAATTTTGCCCTGATTTAACAATGCATTCTGGGAACGAGTTAAAAGTATGTGGCATCTGGCCTGGGGGACGGAGGAGGGGGAAACGGGGAGGAAGAACGTTGCTGACATACTCCCTAGCCAAGCTAGTGTTCAGAACCCACTTCCTAAGACACTTGTATCTATCTCATCAGGAAATGACAGGGGGGGTCTGAACAGCCCGCTCAGCTGTGCGCTGTCCCATCCAGGGCCTCGTTTCCTAAAGCAGCTACCGCTTTTTACAGCTACCATAGCCAGAATCAAAGGCGGCCGCTTCCAGCCTTCAGACTTGTCATTTTATTATTCAACTTAAATTAAAAATGTCAAACCAAGCAAAGGTGTCAACCGCTAACAGAAGCTGGAAAGTAACGCCCCACCTTAGCTGCTTCCTCCAAGCCAAGGATTACAGGAAGCGGGGGAAAGGCTGTGGTAAACTTGACAGCCACTCTCCTGGTGCTGGTTTGTGCAAAGGAAAACCATATTAAGTTGACAACGGTAGTGAGACTCAAGCCCCAGTGAGCTGCAAATATTTCTCCTCAGTTTATGTTCAATGAGACCCTCTCCTTGCTCCCCCACGCTCCTCTTTTTTGTGTGCGGTTGCTGCAAAGCCTGGTCATGCCCCGGTTCCATGAAGGAGGGGGGAGACACGTCTGACATGTGTACAGGCTCTGTTGCCTGGAGACAGGAGGAGGCTCCCCAGGGCAGTGAGCCGAGCCTTTAGCGGCTTCCCGTACAGGGAGTCGGACTCCACAGCGTAAGAACAGCTGTGCAGAGCGACAAGGCTGGAGCAGGCCTGACACCGCGCCACTAAGAAGAGGCTAGAATGCCATAGGCCTGGCTCTTGTGCATCATAAGTCTAGGCAGAGTAAGCCAGAAAAAAAATGGCCAGAACGCTAGGTTATTGCTGATGGTGGGCAGCTTTACAGCCGGGAAGGTTTGTACAGCGTTGCCAACTCCCATGATTTTCGTGCAAGTCTCCCCGTATGTGGTGGCTTTCTCGAAATCCCAGCTCCTGATTTCAAGCAGTTCTCATGAGAATCTCGACTTTCATTTAAAAAAATAAATAAATAAAAAAAGAGCGAGTTTCTAATCTCAGTGGTTGTGGTGAAAAACTTGAAAACATCAACTCTAAAGGCTCAAAACCTGGAAAGTCCATATAAAGAATCCAAAGGATATATTTTTTCAAAGATATTGTGATTTCGGGAGACCTGGCTCCTGTTCTTTGAAGGCTAGGGGTTACCACGACTGCATTATTTGTACAGCCCTGGAATCAAGGAGGAGCAGTAAAGGCAGCAAAACTCCTAGCTTTCCAAAGGAAAACGTTTTAAGATCACCCTTAAAAATAGGAAGAGCAATACTGGTGTAAATGCAGTTCAACAGAAAGGAGCCAAGGCTCAGATCCTCAAAGGTATTTAGGTGGCTAACTCCTGGGCATTAGGCACCTATATATCTTTGAGGATCTGGGCCCAACTCCTTGAAAGTTTTGCAGCTAATTACTGCAAGCAGAAAGACATAAAGATTAGCCAAGAGACCAATGAAGAGCATAGAGTTGGCGCGGGGACATGTATTAGACTGCGCAAATATGTAGGAACTGCAGTCTTAGGGTTACAGGAATCTCCATTTTGATCTTACTCTTCGGTGCAGAGGTAGCCAGTGTAATTGCCTGTATGAAGGAATGATCTTCAAGAGATTAGCATTGGGGGAAAAATGGTGCAGTTGTGTTTTTAATAGGCACACGCAGGGGGGAATAGCAATTTTGAAGTGTCAGGAGTTTGTTAGGAATCATTTGAAATGGCTGCAATCACTAGCATGATATGCTATTAAGGATGGTACGCAAAGGATCTGTCCCCTTTGAAAATGAAGGCAAAACTCTCATTGACTGAAAAGGGAAGAGGGGGCAACAGCAAATTTTGCTAGGAAATTGTTCTTTTCTTTCTAAATTCTTGTTCGTTAATATCAACTTCCTGCAAACTCCCATGGAGAAGGGATTTTAGCTTTAAAAAAAATTCAGGGCTTTTTTTAGTAGACTCCATTGTCTTGCGTCTTCCTTGTTTTATCAAAGAGATCATTGTTTTGTTATTTTGAGCATTTTTTGTTTGCTGTCTCTTTCATGAGAAATCCTGCATAGCCTGTGTTGCGGACCCTCTCCTGCTCGCCAGGAGTCTGAATTCAGCTTATGGCAAGGTGACTCAGTGCTACGCTACTATCTGTCAGCTCTGGCAGACTCTGCAATTTCCTTAATCTTCCAATAAGTTTCCTCCCGCAACGACTCTGGATCCTTTACTGGAAGGTCAAGCAAACCAGAACCTAGAGAAGAAAGTCAACAAATTCTTCTGGTTTCTTAGGATATGACCTTCTTTTCCAGTCTATAGCCATTATGTTCTCAAATTATGTACAAATTCAAAGGAAGTGGCCTTAAAATTAATAGCTTCCTTCACACTGTACTTCCGCTACAACTATAGTGGGTGTAGCGTATTCTGTAACTACTCATGTTGAGTGGTAAATAGATAATTAACTATTTGGACAACTGTAAAAATTTGCCTTTGAAGTATTCACACAACCTTTGCTGACCACTTGTAGGTCATCCAGGATTTAACCAGCAATAACTCAGGTCCAAGAAAGAACAGCCAATTTCTCTTTTCAATGCATAGTGCCAAATGATGTATGCATTTGCTAGGAGGGAGAAAATGGTACAGGAAAGTCCACTAGCATGAGTAGTTACAGCATACACTACGCCTGCTGTAGGTGAAGTGAAGTATTAAGGAAACTATTAATTTGAAGGCCATGGTCTTGTAACGTGGATGCATTGAATTATAATATGCAATGAAGGGAATTTCAGTTTGTTTCCCAATATACTTATTAAAAATTATGTCCAAGTATTTGTTCAGAGCATAAAGACAGTGGGCTCAATTCATTCTACTGGGGCCGCAGTGGAACCCAGAATTTGCACCCAGGGCAGCGGAAAGTCTGGTGGGAGAGAGGACCGTAGGTATAAGCTGAGCACAACCTCTGCTTCTCTGGGGAGCAGGAAGGCAGCTGGCACAATCTCTACACTGGCAGGCCCAGTGCCGGAAGGAGGAGGACAGGGCTGCCAGAGGTATGCTGATTTAGAGCCTCTCCAGGAAGCCCTTCTCTGCTGAACGTTTTCAGATCCCTGGCCAAAACTTCTCCAAGGAGAAGCCCTCAAGGAAGGGCTGGGGCAGTACTACCACTGATCTTCCTGATGGGTGAATTCCTCTCTCATGTGCAGCTGCCTCTGGTGGCATTGGAAGCATGGAGTTGGCAGCACCTTATTCTGCTGGGAGTGAATTGGGCCCCTTGTCATAATAAAGCCAGATCAGATCTGGGAGCGTTCGCAACTGTCTATTCTGGCTGCAGGTGGTGGTGATATTGTGCAATCCGCCGGCTGTTCATATAAACCCAGCACCTGACTTTGTGCTATTACATATTTTTTCTGGGCTGAATAAATTACCACTGGACATCTGTAAAACACATTTGTGTGACTAAAAGGTTGATAAAGACATGATGGGTTAGCTCCAGCTCCCCTCCCGCTTTAGCCCAAGGGTAAATTTCTGTGATGGATCCTCTCCAGTGACTAATGGCATTCCAGAATTAACAAAAGGGAAAGAAGCATTTCTCTCTGTTTCAGAGTAGCAGCCGTGTTAGTCTGTATCCGCAAAAAGAACAGGAGGACTTGTGGCACCTTAGAGACTAACACATTTATTTGAGCATAAGCTTTCGTGAGCTACAGCTCTGTGTTACCCATTAGTTTCTTGAAGTTTATGCCAAACAAATTCTCTCACTGTTAAAGTTGTTTTGTAAGTGGATATACCTCGGAGAACAAGGCAATTATGAGTGTGGGGAAACTGTCTCCAATGGTTTCCATTTTTATGGCCTTGTATATATCAGTGCAGTACACATTTATTAATAAATGTGCTTTCTGATTGCTAATCCCCATAGGGATGAATTTTTGTTTTCCCTCATTCCCTGTAGCTGCAAAACTGACTCACATGTTTAGTTTATGCACTGCAAATAACCCCATTGATGTCCATTGCACTACTCACATCGTATAACGTTACGCTCTGCCATCTTTACAAAATTGGGAGCTTATTTTTCAATTTTTAAAAATTGTGTGTAAGTAAAGAAAAGAGAGAATTTTATCCAAAGAATATATAACACATTCTGCTCTCCCTTTCACCAGAGTTAAATCTAGACTCACTCGATGGACCTCAGTGGAGTCACTCTGGTGTAACGGAATGACATCTGATTATGAGGTATCTGCCTAGCATCTGAACAGAAAAATAATACTTTGCCCACATAGATATCTCAGTACTAATGTAAGCTAAATCAAAACACACTGAACTGTGTCCACCCAAAGACATTTCACGGATATAGTTAAAATTGGCTAATCTGTTAATTTCTTTTCCCATTAAAAAAAAAAAAAACGACCCTCCCACGTATGACCATAATCAAGAAGGGAAGCAGGCGTTAGTTGACAAACCAACATGTACCAAGTAGATTTGCTGGCAATGTTGAGACTTTGTCAGTATCTCAAGTATATTTCTGGCATGATACTGTGCTCTATTGGGGTCACTTAAAGTCAGGGATGGAGACCCGGTAGGGAGGGAAGATGGAGGGTAAGATTCAGGCATATTAGCTTCTAGGCCAGACCTTTTTTTTTTTTTAAAATTAATCTGAGATTTGGTTCAATCTGGTCCAGTCCAAAAGAGCAGAGGAAAACAAAACTCTCAAGAAGTATTTTTATGAACCCTCTTGTTAAACCCAGTAGCAGGAGAAGGGTTGACTCCACCATACGCAGGGAATTCAGCGCATCTTTCTCATCAGCATTTTAACCTTTAATACCCTTCCAGAGTATCTGCGAGCTCCGATTTCTCCAACACTTAGGGAACTACAGTAACCCTGTTAAAACAAAGCACGAATGACATTTTTAGTTACTGACTTTTTGTTCCAGACATGCAGGATTTCAAGCAGTACAAGTTCCTTTCTTGGTTAGAGATGCGAGGGCGGCTGATGCGAAAGAGAGAGAGAGGCAGAGAATGGAGTTGCTCTAGCTGAGGCAGGAAGGACACTCCTATTGTTGTTGTAATAAGTTAGAGCCAATGGGGATTCAGCCAGCTCATCTGTCCTCTAATAGCTCACTTGTTTGGACTCTTCCAGCCACGTTTTTGAACGTCTGAAGATTGCCCTTAAAGGGGTCTGTGGCTAGTGCTGAGCTGAGATTGCTAATTGCCAATCAGGTTATATTGAAATATGTGGGGCCAGTATTGCTCCTGTGCTGGCTTGGAGACAGAGGGGAGCCAGTTAAGGGGGTTGGGGACTAGTACCGCTCTGTCACAGGCTAGGGCAGCCTCAGAGATTCCCTAAGCTACATCCATGCTGCACTTATGATCATTTGTATTTCGGTAATGTTGAGACGTCCTTGTCATCGGCCGTACTGAGTTTATGAGGCCCTGCAGGGTGCCAAATCACTGGTGGACAAGTCTGACTTGGCCACACCTCTCCCATTCCTTCCTACTCTGGCCTGTCCTGAACACCCGGTACAGCAAGGCTAGGGTGACCAGATAGCAAGTGTGAAAAATCGGGACGGGGGTCGGGGGTAATAGGCACCTATCTAAGAAAAAGACCCAAATATTGGGACTGTCCCTATAAAATCGGGACCATCTGGTCACCCTAAGCAAGACGGTGGCCCTTAGCTGATGGAACACCCTCTGCCTCTGGGGGAAGGGGCCTGCTGCAGGAAGGATATTGCTTGGAGCGGGGGTGGTATTCTCTCTGCTCTACAGTCCCTTTGTGCTAGCTAAGGTGGGGCACAGGGCAATATTGACTTGACCCCTGGAGGCCTGGTTCTGTTCTTACGCTGGTACAACTATTGGCTTCAGTCAGCAGTAACTCCACAAACCACTGGGTGTAACGGGGAGCAGAATCAGGCCTTGGATGCCAGTCTCTGGTGCATAGCTGTGAAACACATCTAAAACAACGAGAGCAAAAATAGAGACCAGAAATGTGTAATGTATCCAAGGAACTAAGCAGTGACACACTTTATAAAATGTTATTGTTCAACAAACACTGTGTCTAATAAACTCCATTGATTAGTGTTCAGCAGCTCGGGAACTTGGAAACCCCGATGCCTGCTAAGTAAAGAAACAAAAAGCAGAGCCACATGATGATACCAAGCAGTACAGCTGGTTTTATTTTATAAGATATTTAACTTTCCATATTAAACAAGGCTGCTTAGAGTGTATGAAACACATGGGTTTGGGGAAAAGGAGACCAAAGTTCCAAAATCAAATCTCCCTGGATATGTACAGTCATTAAAAGTAAGGGGTGTCCTTACGCTTCTAACTAGCTACTGTCGCATCAGAGCAGAACCCACCTCGCTGGCTAGGGCAGCAGGGAAAGCTGTTGTGATTACACCAGTTGCACAGCAAGGCCATGATCCTGAGAAGTGCTGTTAAGAGCCACACTATGCCATGGACTTAAACCGGAGCTGAGCAGCACTGAAGGTGCGTCCATAAGGATTCCTTTGGGGAAGGACATTTTGGGCCTGTGAAGTTCAGAACGCTTTTATGGACTTCAATGGGAGCTGAAGGTACTTAGCACCTTGCAGGATTAAGCCCTTAATCTTACGTAGCAAGTAGAACCGCTCTCCAATCTTTACCAATGCACATTGACCAATGCAACGTGTTCCTGACCATATTCAAAGATCTCTGACCCAATCTCTTCTAGCAAACCCCTAGGACATCTCAATAAATGTATACAATGGCTCAAATGAATGCTTCTTGCAGGGCAGATGTTTGAAACTGTCATCTTGTTAGATCTCTGATTCAGTTGCTAATAGCTACAGAAATCCCTGCTACTGGCTTTACCCTTTAGGCCATGCTTTCTTTTTGCATTTTTGGTATATTTGAGTGTCAGAAAACTCCCAAGATTTCTGGACTGCCTCCAGGACTGGATTTGGTCCATTGGCTTCTCAGTGGAAGCAGCTGAGAGTATGAGATCACAGCACTGGTCTACTCATGTTGTCAAAAGCTAGGACGTCACGTTTGGACAGACAAAGTTCAGAGGTGCAACTTCTAGGACTAGTGACATGCGCGAAGGTGGCACCCTTAGTTATGTTGACAAGTTTGCTAGGAAAAAAAATCTGAATTCACAGGTGCCTCCTTGTTAAACCTGTACACACCCAATGTATCCTTGTGTATTCTGGAGATAGACCCATGCTGCAAAATTTGGATTCTGTTGCAGCTTTTGTACACTCAGAAGTTTGACTGTTTGCATGCAGGGGTGTGAGGTTGCCCATTATCCATATAGAGGCTACTTGAAAAATTCCAGTCCTGCTCCAGTTGAGATTTTGAACAACCCCAAGGTTTGGGGAATGTTTGAATCCAAGGCTTTCGTTTCAAGTCTAGCGCTTCTAAGAATATCAGAATTCACAAAGGATGGATTGAGAATCATACCATTTTAGTCTCCAACCTATTGTTTCCTTCTGGTGACTTTTTTTCCTCTACGTGCAGCTGCGCTGGCAGCATCTGTCAACAGTTTTAAAAATACCTAAGTGATGTTTTATTGTAGTTTTTTTTTTTTTTTTTTTTTTTTGTCCTGAAAGTAGACCATGATTTTCTCTGGCAAACCCTGCTGTAAGTAGCCTTTGATGATTAACAAACCAATTTAAACAGCAGCAGTTGGCTTAAATTTTTGGAGAATTTTTGGCACACTGAATAGTTATAAGAAGAAAATCTTTTCTGTCTCTTGGACTTAAGTAATAACACATCCTTACAGATGTGGATTAATATGGCAGAGACAAAAATTAATTCCATGGAGAAAGTCTCACATACACAATGCCAATCAGTGTGTTAATTAGGCAGCATTTCTTTGGTGCTAGTTTGAATGCTATACCAAAATGATCACAAGCTACTGCAGCAAACAGATTATTATTGATTCTGTGTTTAGAAACCACTGCTCTCCAGATAGCTGTCAACAGATTAAAGCCACAAACAGAACAGCTTGTTCAATAAGGCGAAGACATACGTGAATGATGATTGCTATTAAAACAAGGAATAATGAGTTAATGCTTTCAGAAGATTAAATGTATTTTGGTGGTTTAGGAACAGGTGAGAGTGACAAGGTGGGTAATGTAATACCGTTTATTGGACCAACTTCGGTTGTGAAAGAGACAAGCTTTTGAGCTTACACAGAGCTCTTCTTCACTGCATATAGGAATAGTGAGATCAGACAGACTGTGGGATAGTAAGGTAATTATGGCTTGCATATTTGATGCATTTGAGCTAAAATGAGATCACTGCCAATAAGGGGTGATGTACGTTCAAACAGTATAAAGCATGAGTAATTTCATCAAAGTCAACAGTTACATCTCTTCAGTCAAAACTGACTTCCAATATGAGTTGCCCCTCACCCCCATTAGGCACTCTTGAAAACCCCACCCTCAAAGGCATGTGGGATCAGAATCAGGCCCAGAAAGTATAATGTTGAGTCCATCTTGCTAAGCAAAGAGGACCCAGGAGTTCCTTTCCAGTTCTATCACATATGATGGTCTATATTGGAAGGCCTTCAATTTGTCCTAGGGTGAGCAGATGTCCCGATTTTATAGGGACAGTCCCGATATTTGGGGCTTTTTCTTGTGTAGGCTCCTATTACCTCCCGCCCCCATCCCAATTTTTCACACTTGCTATCTGATCGCCCTAATTTGTCCAGGGTACTTGGTATACTGTAATGGGACTTTTTTTTTTTAAAGCAAAATGTGACTATTATTTGTTTAAAAATTACCTTTATTGTAATACTTCTGTCAGGCCCTTAAAATACTTGCTTTGAAAGTCATGAAAGGCCAAAGAGACGCTCACAACCACTGAAAGTACGTGGCCCAGCTCCTCAGCTGGTGCTAATCTGTGGGAATGAGGAGTGGGTGTAGAGAGCTGCCATCTTGTTTTTAGGTGGCAGCTTTTCAACACCCTTCTGCACTCACTCTGCAGGTTACTGCAGGTGGGGCAGGCCCAGAACTTCTGAAAACGAATACCCTAGCCCATTGGCCAACAAAATAAAAGCCCTGTGGAGTTGTTAGCCTGAGGTATCCTTCAGGTAATGACAGTAGATTCTGTTTATTAGCAACATGGGTTGCCAGCAAAAAGTTGCCATTATCCGGCAGTTGCTAATAAGCGGAAGGCAGGCTTGTGAGGCAGCAGCCAGGGAAGAAAGCCCTGGCAGCAGCCCTGCAAATCTACCTGAGGAGGGGGGCTGCAGTGGGGTGGGGGGCTCTCTATGGCATTTAGGGGACCCATGGGGCTGCACCATACTACTTCCTGGACTCTTGTGGCTTCAGGGTTCAGCCTGTTCCAGCGCTTCTGTTCCTGGTTGCAGGAGGGTGGAGAGCACAGGGAGAGGTACTAGGCAGCTCTGCCCACAAGCTCCTTTCCCATCTGATGGCCCCTTACCTCCTGGTAAGTCCCCGTGCACAGGCAGGCACATCCCAGTGCTTCCTTTCCAGGCAGCTGCCTCGTGAACCTCCCTGTATGTGGGGACTGTCTCCCCCCAAAAAAGTTGCTAATAAGTGGCCTGCTGCTGTCAAGAGCGGAATCCCATAATGTTGGCGTTAATGGGAGGGGAGTGGTTCCCAACCACACGTTGCCGTGAACCAGAAGTTGCTAATATCAGGACTGCTATTAAGTGGAATCTCCTGTATGTTGCAAAGGAAGGTAGGCAAATATTCACCTCGATTCTGGCACCCTCCCCTCCCCCCTCATATCTCCCTAACACCTCATCTGATTTGCTTCCCTTTTGCAGAAGCACTGCATAATGTACTGTACTCCCCTTTAATCCTGCAGTCGAAAACAAGAAATCTCACATCTTTCCCCTCAGCTAATGCCTCATCTGTCAGTGTTGTCTATTCCTGGGTTTTGCAGCAGGAGATCCAAGATTTGAGGGATGCCTTTGACCATGATGTCACCCTGGGCTCTTAGGATCAGAACTCCCCTTTCAACTGCTTGGCAGGGCGGCTGTTAGGAGTCATTCCCCAAACACACAGAGACCACAGAAGATCCTAAATGCAGAAATGCTTCTTAGAAAACTAAGACAAAAAACCCATTAAATAAAAATGAGTGTTATAAAAGCAAGTGTAGTTTAACCCAGGCTAGTGGCTTAGCTAGATAAATTCCAGGCTAGTAAATAATTCAGAGAATAAGACTCTTTTGTTCTGCATTCAGCCATGTCTGTTCTTCACCCTCTGATATGAACATCCCAGACTCTTCAGCATTACTCCCTTGTTTTCTCTCTGTCTCCCCGTGCTATCTCGCACCATGGCACGCACCATGGCAACAGTTCCCACATCAGTTACCTTGCTTAACTGATTGCCTACCCCTTCCAAGAGACATGAAACTCCCCTCCGTTGTTGTATATCCCTTCCTGCACATGTAGATTGGAGCAATGTTTAATCTAATCATGCCATTCTCCTGTTTGCTTAGGCTGCCCTCCATATATAGTACTCAGGGTGTCATTGTCCAGAGATGTAAGGGCTCTGTCTCACTTCCCCACCTAGTAATCATAAGAACATAAAAATGGCCATACTGGGTCAGACCAAAGGTACATCCAGCCCAATATCCTGCCTTCCGACAGTGGCCAGTGCCAGGTGCCCCAGAGGGAGTGAACCTAACAGGTAATGATCAAGTGATCTCTCTCCTGCCATCCAGCTCCACCCTCTGACAAACAGAGGCTAGGGACACCATTCCTTACCCGTCCAGGCTAATAGCCATTAATGGATTTAACCTCCATGAATTTATCCAGTTCTCTTTTAAACCCTGTTATAGTCCTAGCCTTCTCAACCTCCTCAGGCAAGGAGTTCCACAGGTTGACTGTGCGCTGAGTGAAGAAGAACTTCCTTTTATTTGTTTTAAACCTACTGCCCATTAATTTCATTTGGTGGCCCCTAGTTCTTATATTATGGGAACAAGTAAATAACTTTTCCTTATTCACTTTCTCCACACCACTCATGATTTTATAGATCTCTACCCTATCCCCCCTTAGTCTCCTCTTTTCCAAGCAGAAAAGTCCTAGCCCTAATGCCAGTATATCCTTTGAGATGAGGAGACCACATCTGTATGCAGTATTCAAGATGTGGGCATACCATGGATTTACATAAGGGCAATAAGATATTCTCCATCTTATTCTCTATCCCTTTTTTAATGATTCCTAACATTCCGTTTGCCTTTTTGACTGCCGCTGCACACTGCGTGGACCTCTTCAAAGAACTATCCACGATGACTCCAAGATCTCCTTCCTGATTAGTTGTAGCTAAATTAGCCCCCATCATATTGTATGTATAGTTGGGGTTATTTTTTCCAATGTGCATTACTTTACATTTATCCACATTACATTTCATTTGCCATTTTGTTGCCCAATCACTTAGTTTTGTGAGATCTTTTTGAAGTTCTTCCCAGTGTGCTTTGATCTTAACTATCTTGAGCAGTTTACTATCGTCTACAAACTTTGCCACCTCACTGTTTACCCCTTTCTCCAGATCATTTATGAATAAGTTGAATAGGATTGGTCCTAGGACTGACCCTTGGGGAACACCACTAGTTGCCCCTCTCCATTCTGAAAATTTACCATTTATTCCTACCCTTTGTGCCCTGTCTTTAAACCAGTTCTCAATCCATGAAAGGATCTTCCCTCTTATCCCATGACAACTTAATTTACGTAAGAGCCTTTGGTGAGGTACCTTGTCAAAGGCTTTCTGGAAATCTAAGTACACTACGTCCACTGGATCCCCCTTGTCCACATGTTTATTGACCCCTTCAAAGAACTCTAATAGATTGTAAGACATGATTTCCCTTTACGGAAACCATGAGCTGAACTCCAGTACGATGGTATCACACACAAACAAAATTGTTTAGCCTCTCCCCGTCCAATAGATTTTCTTCAAATGTTATGCAATGGGACATCTCTTGCAGGCTATCTGCTCCAAAATTCCCTACACCATTCCCATGATCCATTACTACAGAGACCTGCAAAACACTGGGGATGGATTACACTCTTTTCTTTTTGCTTTAGAAAATCTACAGGTTAAACCTGTTAGGAGTATCTTGTTGGCTAAACTGACTAGGTTTTGCTTCACTAGGTTAATAGAAGAACTGGCTCAGGAAAAAAATAGGAAATGGTCCAAAACTCAGCCCATAATTCAAAAAGAACTGAAAGCAAGTTCTTTGTAGGTCTGAAAAAGTCTATATGAACCTTTCCCAAACCCTCCAGAAAGCTCACTTCTGCTCTGAAATCCATCTGAGGGTTCCAGATGGTCTTGGTTCCTGCTCTGCTAGACTGGCTAGTGTCTTCATATCTCACAAGTTCTGGGACTTCCCTGAGGTCAGAAGAGAAGCAATATATTTGGAAGCAGAGATCATTTAAGGAAGCCCTTGAGACTTTGAGGTTTGACTACAGCAACTGGCCCAAAGCCAGCAGAGAGAGGACCAGACCTGCAGAGACTCCCCAGTGCGACATCACCAAATGTAGCAGAACTGCTGAGCGCCAGAGAGTCTGCTAAGGATCAAAGAAAGACGTGGGGGGTGGAGGAGACAAGTAATATTGGGAAGAGGGAAAAGGAGCTGGTTGAGCTGGGAGAGAGATGGGGGGTGGAGGGCAAAAGGGGGACTTTGAATGGGGGTTGGGGTTTGCTTTCAAACATGTAGAGCTTGTCTGATCCAAAGCTCTATCACCGCCAAGTGACCCAATGTCTGGTTACCAGATTAAAGAGGATCAAACGTCAAGTTGACCTGATTTAGAAGATAATATTTATGTCTAGGTTTTCAGAAGGGTGGGCATGCAAAAGCAGGTGTGCAGTTGTGTGCTTAATTTTCACCTGAAGTTCAGCCCAGTTGCACGTACAATCCTGGTAACCGCATAAGCCAATTAAGCATCCAACTTTGGATGCCAGTTTTGCTCATGCAGTTGCACACACAAACCCTCCTGAATATCTGCTCCCCTCTGCCCTAGATTACGTTGTGTGTTACTGTAAAACGTCTTTCATCAATGCCACAAAAACACATTTCAAATAATTTCATCACTCAGTTGACATCCAACCCAATGCCAGTGTTGTGGGGGAGTGGCATTTGGTTTTTTTTTAGCAGTGATCCGAATGATCTTTTTCTCTTACCAATCACTTGAACGTCCCTTCTCAGCTCTGGCATTACGAGGGAAAGGATATGCTAGGGTACCTTATCTGTGTAATGCTCTAACTAGGTAGCATCTATTAGCATTAATAGGAGTAGGTGTAATTCTCTGCCCATGGTACACCATGATTAAAATACCACCCTATTGCCTGTGTGGAATGGAGAAAAATGGTGAATACCAGGTTTCTGGAGAATAGATTTGAGCATCTGAAACCTCTTTGATTCTTTGTCATCTGCACTTTCTGAGCCTACTGCCTTGCTTTTTCCAGTGTGTATTCTCTGCAGCATTCATTCTGTGATGCTGGCACCATTGCTTCATCATTTGTATATCGAAATAAAGGATCAGTTGGGTATTAAACTGTTGTTTGGAAGCTGATGTTTACACATATTGGTCTTTAAAACGCCAAAGACTCGTTTAGTTCAAAGCTTACACAGCAAATGGTGAATGTTGCTAGTTAAGCCCTGTTTTTAAAATCAATATTAAGGCCCTGATTTAGAAAAATGAATATGCATATGCTTAACACCCACTGACTTCAAGTGGGTGTTAAGCATGTGCAACCCTCACGGCCAAATGTAGCGTGCAGTGAACGGCTCGGTTATTTTTCATAACCCAGCAACACTCTGGCCACCTTGACTCAAGCATAACATTTCTGCAGACCCCCAAAAAATCATAGAACACCTGCATGACTTTTTTGGGGGGGGTTATTGAATAGAGCTCTGTGTGCTAGTTTCTCTGTCTCCTCCTCAATGATACTATCACGGATTAATTGGCACCAACACAGATGTTCACAGCTGTGTTCAAGATGTTGGTGAGTGCACCATGTCAGTCATGCATGCTATCCCTGAACAGATTCATTTCTTTCATTCTTTAGGAAGACAGTTTTGTAATATGACCTAATAAAATCTTTCAGCTAGATTTCAGCAAGAGAAAAATACCCATCAGTCTACCGCCATGGCTTAGTCTAAGAAAGCCATGCTCAGGCTGCTATTGTTTTTGTTATTTTAACTCTCTGGTGCTGAATTTTTAATCAGACAATCATGAGACAAACCCCGTTACCTAAACGAAGCAAGATGTCTATTAAAAATTACACATAGGTGGAGTCTCTCATCCATATGTCTCAAAGACTGTTACAATAATGTGTGTGTTGTAACAAAATTATATAAAGGGATCTGTAAAGGCTTGGCCTCACCCCTGCGGCGCCTCCCGTTGGTAGTCATCAGGAATTAGCTCTTTTCCAGCAGAGCGCCCTCTGCAGGCCGGTGATCTGCCTTACCACTGGCCCCCATGTCCCTTTCTCTGGGGTGCTGTCCCCTGGCAGTACCCCCACACACACACACTCAGTTTCTGGGTCTCCCCACCCAGGGGAACCCCCACGCTCTAACCTCACCTCACCTCAGTCTGGGCTACTGCCAGTCCCCACTTAGCCCCCTATATCGGGGGCAGACTGCCGTGTATACGCCACTCATCCCAGGCAAGGGGGTTTGGACCTGCTGCCTCTGCCTACCCATGGGCTGCCCCTCTGCACCTATTCAGCCTGTAATCAGGCCTGCAGCCTGAGGCTTTCCAGGCCGGAGCTCCCAGCTCCTCTGGCCCTTCCCTAGCACTGCTCCAATCTAGGTGTCCTGCTCAGCACCTTGTAGCCAGGCCCTTCTCTCTCTACAGGCAGAGGGAGAGTGACTGGGCTCCTGGCTCACGGCCTCTTATAGGGGCCAGCTGGGCCTGATTGAGCTGGCCACAGCTGCGGCTGCTCCCTTAATCTGGCTGGGCTTTTTCCCACAGCTCCAGCCCTTTCCCAGGGCTGGCCTCAGCCTTGTCAGGGCCAGAGCGGGTAACCACCCCACTACAGGATCATTAGTGCCATTTTACATACGGTTGCCCCCTTTCAAGCACTTAAGCCAACACGACTTTATCTTAAATGTATGCCAGTGTTTAAACGCCTTGCTGAATATGCATGCGCTGAGGGTGAAGCACCACTGCACTTTGGGGTGTTTGAAATCGGGATCCAGATCCAAAGTGCGTGTTAGACTTCGCCCCAAATATATCACTGGGGGCTGTTCAGTGCAACATTAATTAACCCAAGAAGATGTGACTTGGTACTTTGGGCCAAATTCTGCTCCCTTCCTCCCAATTTACACCCTGGTGCAAGTGTTTGAAGTCAATGGGGTGCCCAGGCAGTGAATCATGTTAGATTTGGCCCATTGTTTCAGCATAGCAGATTTTTAAAAGAGCCCTGGATTAGTTAGGCATAACCGGTCAAACACTTTGAATTCTCACAGGCCCACCCAAATTGGCAACTCTTGTGCATGCAGATTAAGCTATCCCGGGAGCATGTGTAGTTGTGCTAGAACACAGGTGTGATGGGGTGGACGTGCTCCAGCCCCCTGTGATCCTCTAGCAAGAGGAAGAAAGGGTTACCAGCTCCCTGCAAGGGGGGAGAGAGGCCCTCTTGCACCCAGAGCAAGCTGGCAATCAGGGTGGGAGGAGCAGACAGCTTGTTAGAGGAAGCTATAAAAGGAGAAATGGGAGGGGACGGGCCCTTGCACCCTGGGAAGATCTCACTGGCAGCTGGGCCTTGGCTGGCGAGGAGCTGCTTCCTGGGCTCAGTGGGTTGTAGAAATGACGGTACTTAGCCTTATGGAAATAAGTAACCGGATGGGGTTGTGCCCCCTTCCTCGCGAGCACTATTAACCTGAAACAACTTGCCTGCTACTGGGAGTCAGGACATGCCCAACTCTTGATGCCAGGGCCAAGTTTCAGCAGCGAAGGCTGAGCAAGAGTGAATGGAGAGCATAAAGGACTAAACCTGGATATCAATCATGGCAGGCAGACTAGACCCGCAGTATGTGCCAAGGCACGTTTCTGCAATGTTCTCGAGGCCTAGTTAGGCTATTTGGTCTTGACCCTGATGGCAGCGGGGTGTGGGTATTGCACGAATTGTCTTGGAAACAACATTTTCTTGCTGTGTAAAATAGTTGGCTGTAAACTGCCCCACGCGTTCCTAGATCGCCGCATCAAGACCCTAATCCTGCAAACTTGTCCCAAGGTGCTGAACTTTCAAGCACGTGGGTAGCTCTGTGGAAGTTAGTGGCATCCTACTGCTGACTTCAGCAGGAGCGGAGTTCGGCCGACCTTGAGTGCTTTTGAAAATTCCACCCAAAACCCATAAAAACGAATCCTTCTCTTCAGCCAGTCAAGTCATAGATCCTACCCAGACATTTGGATTTTTCAGCTGGTACATTAAATATTATGGTGCTTCTTTGCAGAGGTTGTTCGGGGAACCTGTATGACATAAGCACAGTTCTGTGTTCTTGCTATATGATCTTCGAAATAAAAACAACACACGCTATCCTGTTTAATGTTCTATTGCCTTTCTATAACACTCCATCTGCTTAGTGTAGTTGCTTTATAGCCATTATAGTCCTTTATCAAGTTACAGAAACAAGTAACCTTCAAATGATGTCTACTCAGACTCCTTTTAAAAAATGGCAGGGTAATTTATCTAAGAAATGACAGGGCAATTTGGCTAAGAACACTACCCAGATTCACTTTTGGTTTAGTTAGTCAAACAGAGAGCCAGCCTTCGTGATGTATGAAATTTGCACATTTTGGTGTCCAAACTGAATGACTTCAGCAGCTCATTTAATGAGACGCCACTTAAAAGCATATTACCGGCTTTTTCTTGTAGCCTTTCTCTTAAGTGAGAAGGCATTACTTCTGACATTGGTACCATCAGTGTCAACATATGCTCTCTCACTCTCTGTCAGCAGTTTGAGCTTCTTGCAAATAAAATACTGGAAAGCATATAGAATATGGGGGAGCTTGCCCCATCAAGGCAGATTTGCTTAAGTTTAAGTCTGCTGCAGAGTCATGGTTTCTCAAACTCCTCACATGCTTCAGCGTCACATTCTTTGTTGGAGCCTATTAGAGAAGTATGCGCCGTCCTGTCGGCACTCCTTTTTACAATCAGGACTGGTACCTTTCATGCAGCTCTTAGCAATGGCCATGATCCCTAAGTTCCAAGTCTCATTCATGTCTGATTGTATCATGTTTCCCCCTTAGTAGCCTGTGATGAAAGTCAACGGTTACTGGAAGTAGGTGAATATACTGCTTCAATCTGTTCCTTGCTAACCATTGCTAAAGAGGTACATCTAGAGTAAATGGAAGTATCTGGAAACACACTCTAATGATCAACGTCACAGATGCTGCAGAAGGGGCAGAATCGCCATTATTTGCACACTGCACAAAATATTCGAGGAAAATACTTTACAGAACAATTTTAAAAATTACTCTAAAAAAGCCGTGGGTGAAATAGAATGCAGACAGGCAATGGAGAAGGGCTTCCATAGGAGGAAAGATTTACTTGGTTTCACTGAAGTCAATGGGAGTAGGGTTAGACCACCACAGAGTGCTCTTGAATATTTCTCCCTTACGCTGTATTGTTCTGAGAGGAATTGAACAAGAGGGCACAAACAATGAGTGGTTTAGAGAAGATCAGTCAGCTGCTCCTTTTTACCCTTTCTCATATTGCAAAAACAAGGAGTTTTCCAGTGAAAACAGAACATGTTTGAAAGCTGATGAAAGTAAATATCTATTATGTGACTGATAATTAATTTGTGGAACTCACTGCCACATGACATGGAGACAAAGATCTTAGTAGTGAACAAAAAATGTTAATAGGAATGAATAAATATATTAAGACTATTGAGCTGCAGGCTATAAACCAGCCACTAACTGCATAAGAAATGTCCTTCAGTAGGGTTTGTTATAGGGGTTTTACTCCTTGCATTGCATCAGGGACAGAATGCAGGAGTAGATTGGATGTTGGCCCAATCTAGAATGGCAATGCTGTTGTTCGTTTGTATTCTCTATTAGCAGGGGGAATAGACAAGATGACTTAACACAGTACATTTCTAGCAAGTTTTCAGGTTCTAAATTCTGTTCTTATTCAAATCAAATTTCAGTCTCTTTGCTCCTGTGATTGGCTTTGAAAGCATTTTCTGTCACTGTCACCATTCCCCCTGCCTCAGCATTTTATCAAGTTAGAGCCGGCTCCTCACTGGGTGTGAATAGCCGTAATTCCAGCTGTGGCTCTGGTTTCATACTTACAATCACAGTTCTTATCCTACTCTGAAGCTTAGTGGGGGCTTTGCCATTAACTCCAATGGAAACAGGAACAAGGTCCATAATTCTCAGTGACATGTGCATTTGCAGTTCCAACTCCTTGTTCTCTTCCCCTCGGCCCCTCTCCAGCCACTAGAATACTTGGCTCTATTACCCATGGCCTCTCGATTAGGGTTATAGGCAAAAAAGTTTGATTCCCGCCTCCTGTGGGACTGAGCTAATACTTCTCCTAGATGAACTTTGCCCCTCACAAAAGGGCTCTTTGTATTTAGTCTTTAACCAGCTCTTTGTCTAGGCAGGTATTCAGCCCCGCATGAATAACATGCCACTGCTCTCTGCTGAATCAGTTATTTATTCCTGCCCTGGGTTTCAAGGGGAAGAACAAAATGGCAATTCCCGTGCTATTACAGCTATAATTGGAGGTAATAATATAGATAATTGGGGGAGCGGGAGCAACATTTACTTTGGAAAATGTAAACTGGCCTTAACGGAGACCAAACGAAAGGCTCATGGCATGGCTTTGCAACTATACCCAGGAGACCCTCTCTTGGAAAAGCGTGTTAAACAATATTTTAATTTAAAAAGTTGAGTGCCTGCGATCGGTCAAAGTCGAGGTTTACGATCGAGCCCAGGGAGCCGAACGCACGCTGAAGTTACCGCTAGGAACTTTAGCTGATGCTGGCTAGTTGTGATGGGGTTAAAGGAGAAATGGAGGCTCCTGAACTTGTGTGTGTATTGCTAACCCTCTGGGGCAGGGGTGGCCAACCTGAGCCTGAGAAGGAGCCAGAATTTACCAATGTACATTGCCAAAGAGCCACAGTAACACGTCAGCAGCCCCCAATCAGTCTCCCAGCACCTCCCACCCACCTGCAGCCCTGCCAATCAGCGCCTCCCCCTTCCTCCCTGCACCTCCTGATCAGCTGTTTTGTGGCGTGCAGGAGGCTCGGCGGGGGGGGGGGGGGGAAGGAGTGAGGGCACTGCAGGCTTAGGGGAGGGGGCGGGAAGGGGTGGAGTGGGGGCAGGGCCTGGGGCAGAGCCAGGGGTTGAGCAGTGAGCACCCCCCGGCACGCTGGAAAGTTGGCACCTGTAGCTCCAGCCCCGGGGTCGGTGCCTGTACAAGGAGCCGCATAGTAACCTCTGAAGAGCCGCACGTGGCTCCGGAGCCCCAGGTTGGCCACCCCTGTTCTGGGGGATGGACTCAGAGCTTCTTACCTGTGTCTCGTGGACTGTATGGGGCTAACAGAAAACTCTCCTTTAGCTCCAGAGTCGGGTGAGCAGATAATAAGTGTGAAAAATCGGGACAGAGGGGGTAGGGGGGAGTAATTGGCACCTATATAAGAAAAGCCCCAAATATCTGGACTGTCCCTATAAAATCGGGACATCTGGTCACCCTACTCCAGAGGGAAGGGGCCTTGCTTCTGCAGCAGGGCGATCTGTGTTCTAGCCCAGCTGTTGCTGTGATTTGGAGCAGCCATGCTGCAGAGCACAGTTCTGTGTGTGAAGCCTTAGACGGCCGCAGTTTTGTTTTGCTACTTTCATTCCACCTCTCCACCCCCCTCGCCCTACATTTGTTATCCTCAGTCAGCCATGGATGGACTAAGGCAGGAGTATTTTTTTCATCCTGCATATACTGCCCAGTTGGGAGAAGAGGGGAATAAAATGAAACTGCTTTTACATTGCGTTCTTGTTTCTCTTGCAGAGAGAGCCCTTCTAGACTACCCAGGTGGGGATAGAATATTGTTTCCAAAAGAGCCTCGCTCAGCAGAATTCCCTGTTTCAAAACATAAGTCTTGATTGACTGGAGATAGTGGTAAACCACTAAATGTCGTATACCATATCATCACATCAGGGTTTGATAGCCTTATCGCCCAGCTTGCTACAGCTGTGTAAATAGCACATAAGAATATCTTTAAAAATACTAGAATGCATAATATTGGGGGGGAGGGCATGGGAAACTCAGGTGACTGCTTAGCCATGGCAATGGCCTTTCGAGCTTTTCCTCTGCATCCCTGAGGGCGTTGTATATAGTCTCCCATCACTATGTATTCTAACCACCTCAGTGTTTTAATCCTCAGCCCATCCCTGTGGAACAGAGGAGTGCTATTGTCCCCATTGAAGAGATGGAGAACTGAAGCCAAGAGAGGTTAAGTGATGTGCCTGAGGTCTCACAAGAAGCCTGCAGCTGCACTTGGAATTGACCTCAGGTCTCCTAAATCCCAGGCTAGTGTCCTAACCGCTAGACAATGCTTTCCTTCTTGAAGATAATTTTTATCAATGCAAACTGAGACTGTGATCTCATCGTCTGACTACAGGAGCTGGGGCCCGAAGAATAGGTGCTATATATAAACAGTATCCTCCTTAAAAGTTTTGTGCCATGAAGCCTACCAAGAGTTTGCTAACAGTGTGCTGAGATCACAGCCCAGCATGCTGACCAATACTCTCTCATTGTTTCCACCTACTCCCGCGTCGGTTTCTGTATCCATCCATTTTTCATCTTGTACTTCGATTGTCAGCTGGTTGGGGCAGGGACTATCTTTTTGTTCTGTTTGTAAAGAGCCTAGCGCAGCAGAGTCCTGGTTTGGTCGAGGATTGGGTTTCCTAGGTCTTATGATAATATAAATAGTATCAGAGAGAAACATTATTATTTATTGGTGCCTGTGCCTAAATATGGCCTTATCCATAATTATTTTATCCAGGAAAATGTTTGTGCTATTTATAAAGATGAAGGGGGAGAAAAGGCAACCTTCTATTGGTAGGCCAAACATCACTTCTAAATAAACGTATAATCTTCCTTGCACAAAGATAGACACATCTCAGCTGTTCTTCAGCATGCAACTTCCCATCCCAGGAAAGGAATGATGCCTGTCAAAAAAAAACAACCCATTTTCCTATGCTGCTCAGACACCAAGCTGTAAACCCACCATTGACATTTCTTTTCCTAAAAGCAAAATTAATATTTAAGAAACATCCTTGAACACGCGCGTACACACACAGACACAGACACAGACAAACACACACAGACAACTTGCATTTACTTCATCTCACCAGAATGTAAACTGAAGTCAGTCTTTGATGTTACATGCACAGATGTTGTGGCCAAGATCTCCCGTGGCAAACGCTAAACAAAAAGTGACTGAACTGCAGGAAGCTGAGCAGACCACAAACATCCAGCGCTACAGGGATGGCTCAAAGCTGCAATCTACAAAAATGCAATGATCTAACCCAATTCTCCTTAATTAAAGCAGGACTTTCCAAGATATCGCACACAGTTGGGGCTGGCCTCAAATTCTCATTTTAGCTGCAGTTCCTGATCTCTGTAAAGGAGCTAATGTACTAACTAGGACCCCTATGCATGCCATTCATAGGCACTGTAGTTTGACACAGAGAAGTCAACAGGGCTCCATGAAGGTGCAATAGTCTGCTTGCCGGCAATGAATTGTGGCACCGGGGCCTTTGATAGAGAGAGACTTAACTGAAAGGCTAAAATGTCGATCACTTGTTTGTGATTGGCGTATTTTAGCCCTTATTTCATTACTTCTGTATCTGAGTGAATAACTCCGAGCCAATAATTTACTCAGTTAATTTAGTTCCTGTTGTTATTCTCAGACTGTACAATAAGCAGAGTGCAATGTCCTCAAATTTATTAGCAAAATAGAGTAACTTCAAATTATGTAGACAAAGAGAGACAGACAGGCTGTCTCACACACACACTTGGACTTAATTTCAAGCCTTTCACTGTATGCATTTGACATTCAATATCCAAAGTGAGATCTGAATTGGCTAGTTGTGGTTGGTCGCACATACATGATCATCACTTTTATAACTGGGAGAATGACTTGAAGCCATAGATAGAGATTTAAGGAGATGACGCACAGCTCGTAAGGGAAATAATGAAAATGTGAACTTTCTTCCTCTCTGGGTGAAACAGACCTTGCTTTTCCTCATCTCATTCACACAAAGTGAAGATGGATGCATGCATAGTCATAGTATGAAAATGTACCCTGCTGTATGGTGCCTTTACATACTTTGAGTCCTGTCGGGTTTGGCGATCAGCATCTCCCATTGTGTGAAAGGCAGTTATCCATGCTCCAAACCACTTCTGGGGGGGAATTCTTGAACGTCCAAGTTCAAAATCCTTACCACAGGCATGTATGTCAGTAAACTCCATTACTCAGATGTTCACAGAAAGAGCATCTGAGATGTCCAAGTATGGCTAAAACAAACTCCCCTTTAAATTGGAATATATGCTCTTGAACACTATTTTTTTTTTTGCCTTCCATGCTCCTCTTCCTAATCACCTACAATTTCTCATGTATAGTGCAGCTTTGATGTGAAATGCCAGTGTATTGTACATCCCATATTTACAGTAAGGTCCATATAAGAATAATTACCCTCCATTGTGTGCCAGCATTTTGTAATAGGATTGCACCTTGAAAATTAGGTGGCATTCCCTGTAACTGTCCCAGACTTCAATGTAACAAGCTTCTAAAACCCACAAAGAATCTGGTGCCTCCAACTGCACATCCTACTTAAACCATCAACTTCAGGAGACATTAGAAAGTTAAAGCCACTAAGAGGAGGATGTCTACAGTTCTGTTAGAACTTAATACAAAAATGATGTAAATGTCAATTTGCACAGTTTGTCAAAAGACCTGGTACTGCAGTCAGTGTGTGAACACCAACTTTGGTGATCTTTGACTGATCATATGTATTTAGTCCTGTAACTGTGCATGTATTTTACGCAGAATTATACTGCTTGGGAGTTAACAAATACGGTCAGATAACCAGGAGTCAATAGAGCAAGGAGACCTACTATGTATTTTATGTATCCTAATATTGTAACTGACCCGCTGTTTTATGCAACTGATAGGAAGCAATGCACCTACGTCTGCATAAAGGGCAGTAGATTTATCACTTGAAATTAACCCTTCAAGTGGTTTTTCTTGTAATAGCAGGAAAGCAGCATTTTTTTTAACTTGCCTTATTGAAATCATCTGGACATGTGCTACTTAATAAAATGGCAGTAGATGGCTGGTGGACTTCCTGCGAGGAAAAGGGCTGATCAGATATGTACAGACCCTGTAAATAGAAATGAAACACGTAACAACATTCATAATACAATGGGGAATAGGTTGGGTCAGATCTTCAGCTAGTGTGAGATGACTGAGCACCAATCATATCACTGGGGCTACCCTCATCTATATCAGCAGAGGATCCGGCCCATGATTTCTAAGGTGGACGCTCGCGTATTTCGAACTAGTTAACCGGATATGAACAGTTTAGCAAAAGAATAGCACCATTTGCCTTTCTCTCCTTGTCAGTGAAATAAGCATCCATGCGTTATTATGAATGGGATGTCGGGTAGGTCTGCACTGCAGTTGTGACGTGTGATTGCAGCTTGTGTAGACATCCCTGAGCTAGTTTGAATCTACCTAGCTTGGGTACGGGAGCTGTGGCAGTGGGCAAGTAATTACCCAGGGATCTGGGTGGACTTGTTTAGACTGCCCTGAAATGTGCACTGCTGCAGAGTCACTGCTCTGGGACCCAAGCTAGCTAGATTAAAGCTAGCTGAGGTATATCTACACAAGCTGCAATCCCACTGAGTACAGTCTAGACATATGGGGTTTTGCCCCCTATCCCCCGCCTGCCCCAGTTTAAGGCAGTGCTAGAGTGCTGTAAATTTCTGCCTTGCCAAACACTAACGCTCCAAATGCACAAGCCTTTAAGTTCCTAACTCCATTTGGCATTGCAATGCACAGCTGAGCTGTACCCACGCTCCAGGTAAGAAATGAGGAACACTACAGACTGGTAGGACTTGATTCTCTTCACTTCCACTGACTTAAACCAGGAAAAAACTCGATTTAAGGATATGTCCACACGGAAGTCACAGTGTGAGTGCAGCATGTGTAGACATACTGGAACTAGCTCGGTTTCCGGAGCAGTGAAGCCGCAGCAGCTCATGCTTCAGAGCAAGCTCCACAAGCCCACCCAGAACCCTGAATAATTACTTGCCCACTTCCACTGCTCCTATGTCAAAGTACCGTTGAGTTTCAGTGAGACTCTGCACTTCACTGTGGAGTGAAGCAATATATAAATACCTGTTCAAAGATGAGACATAACACTTTTGTTTTGCATCATTTGGCATTCTTAAAATCAAACTTTGAATACTTTTACTCAGTAACTCCTTGTGTTGTTTCAGCCTACAGTGGGAGGAATCTCTCTCGCCCTACTTCATTCGGTCTATCTTCCACAAGAGCCTGTCCAGGGTCCTTGTCACCATAGGATCTGACTGCATTCTGGTCATGCATTAGGCCACATGAGCAACGTGTCACAAGCATTTCATTCTCTCCGTCTCGCATCCTCTCACCAGGGGAGAGCTGGAGGTGTAGTGTAGTGTTTAGCTTTAAAATGGACACGCTGCTCTGTGTCCTCCCCTGAGGTAAAATGGACTCACAGAAAAGTAGAGACCTGTCCCCATTTTGCGTGACATTTTTTCATAAGCCTGGAGGCACATGGTCAAAATGAAGTGGCCCAGACTTCCCTGAAAACAAAGGTCCCGAAATAAACCAATCCTGTTGTGCTGATCATCTCAAGGCATTTTTCCTCTTTGGTTATTTTTTCTCCTTGTACAAGGTCTCCTTAAGCCAATTTACAAATTCAGTGGTAGTAGTGGGTTGTTCCCCCCCCCCCCCTCCAACCCCAGCCCACAGCTTTCAGAGGTTTGAGCTGGAGCCAGTGTTGCCAAAAATGAGTTTGGAACAACAACTTCCTTTGCCCTTTTCAAACAACTGGTAGCTTTTTAAAATAATCACTTCAGCATTGTTACTTTCTGATCACTCGCCCCTCCTCTCTTTCCTCCCTGCTACCTGGAGGATAGCAGTGAATCGGGTTTCAGACAGAGGAAGAAATACATAGAAGGCCAAAATGAAGATAGTGAGATTGTGAGGAGTCCTGGCGGGAGGACAGACAGAAGATACTGGGGAAAAGTGGTGTCTGGCAATGAGATAACATGGTCTTGTGGTGTCTGCGATCAGATTGGTTTTGATGAATGACCAGCTTATTTAGTGGTGTCGTTTGTATCCAAATAGGTCCCAGTTAAATAGTGTCTGCTGGTCTGCCCTTCGCTTCTATAGCCCACTATGAATTTTCAGACAGAAAAAGCAGCAATTTGCATAGTCCACAAAAGCTTTTTATGGAGAGAGTGGTTTTGCATCGCAAACATTTTTTCTTCTGTTGCAAACAAACAAAGCCTCTTTCTATTATTGATGCTAAAGTGAACAAAAGAAAATGATGCCGTCTTGGTGAACAACTTTCAGTCCTTTCGAAAGAGGGTAAACTTTAATATATAGTAATCTCCTCTGACAGGTAGTGGGCCCAATTTTGCACTCCACATATCTATGCCAATTTACACCAGCTGAGGATCTGGCCCCAGGAAGCCAAATTTATTCATTGGAGGTCAGTCTTGACCTGTCAAACATTCACATTCCTACATTAACTTATTCTGCTTTCACGTCGCCCGTCCAGATTGACAGGTTGCCTAGGAACCTGGTTATTTAATCAACACTCCCAATCTAACGCAGCCCACAGAGCTAAAAATATTTTGTACCAGTTTCCCAGTTCTCTTCTACACATTTTTCCACAAAGGGGAGAAATGAAATTATGCATTTTGTGCCAGATCTGAAGCATGTGTACAGTGGCAACATGCTCTCCTTCCTGCTGGCTCACTTCTACTTAAGACCAAACAATATTCTCCCTTCAACTACGCCATGAAACACACAGAAGTTAATGGGTGAATGCAGCTCCAAGTACAGCGGAGCTTCACTGGTTTGTACCAGACGAGGATCTGCCCCAAAGATCTAAGAATGGATAAGACAGACAAATAGTAATAGATGAGGAAAATACTGAAGACCTTTATCTCATCAGTTGTAGTATTTTTAAAGTTTTCCCCACGTCAATCCCTACCCATCCTTTCACTCTGTCTTGTTGGTCTTCATTCTGTTTCCCCAGACTGCCCCCCTTATCTTTCCTGCTCTGCATATGCTGTAACTGTGGAATTACATGGATATTTTTTACGGTTTCAGCAGGAGTTCCTCATGCCCTCATGTGAATTCCACACATCATTTTTCATATTCTTGAATTCTGGCCACAGGCCTCCGGGTGCCAATATAAATGTCTGATTTTTGCTTTCTAATTGCAGCGAGGGTCCATTTCTGATTTGCGAGTGGTTGGGAGGGGAAGGGGAACAAACTGTAATCCAGATGCAAACTGCAAGCATTGCACATTTTTATATAACTTTGTAAGTATGGCCCTCGGGTCCTATTGACTCGTGTAGGATATTTTAAAAACATCCCTCCAGCACACATGCGAAGAAGAGAAAAGATCTCCAGAGAGTTGTCCACTGACAGTAAAAGCCACAGAAGGATCGTGTCAGTTAACTAGAACTGAGTGAAAAAATGCAAAGATTCGGGTTGACCGGCATAGTTCACGAATTTGTGTCAATTTCACCTAACTGTGTTGGTAAAAAAAACCCATATGTTTTGTTCTGACATTTTTGAAACACAACGCTTCACTTTTTGATTTTAAATGACTGTTTTGAAAGTACCTTTAAAAAAAAATATTGAGGAGACAAAAGCTCGGAAATGAAAGACTATGTTTTGTGTTTGGTCAAACTAAATGTTTTGTGTGATCCAAAATTAATTTTTGTCTTTTTTTCAAATGGCCAGCAAACTAAAGAATCCAGTATTTTCACAGCTCTCCTGTGAATTTCTATATCCAGCCTCATCCATAGTAGGTCTCTTTCGCCGTTCTTCCCCAAAAGCTACAGTAGTATCCTGCTCCTGTTCATCACTCTTGCTCTATTCCGGACAATCGAAGGGTTTTGCTGTATTGATGAACTTTGTCCATGACTTGTGCCTTCATGAGAAGAAAGCCAGGATACAGAGGCCTCACTAGCCACTATTGTTGGGAGTTGAAGGTATCAAACTGAGTGAGAGGTGTGGCCTGGTCATCCTGAGCACAGAACTAGGTGTCAGGAACACCCAAGTTCTAATCCAGGTTCTGCTATGGGCTCACCAGGTGCCCTTCCCTATCTGTAAAACACTCAGATGTTGTAATACTTATTTTAAGGATTGTAAAGTGGTGTAAATATATATATACACTCCAATGCAGTGTAATTAATTTAGCTTTCAATGATTACCTCATTACAGGAGACAGCAAAACTGGCATTAGCAGTGCAGCTGAGATGAACTTCCACTGGTATCTAACTCTCAGTTCTGTGTTCTGGGGGCTCACTGTGAGACGCATGGGATCATGGCACACTTGGCTTATCAGGTATTTCTCTTAAATACATCATTCTTTTTGCCACCATTATCCACTTGACTATTTGTACAGTCTGTCTCCTACATACAAATATATAAAAAACTATTTCTCATTCTTTGTACTGGAGCAGGAGTGAAGGGTACCAGTTGGTGATCATAGCCCCAGGGTGGTAGGCATTGTCTTTCATAAGTGTCTGTTCAATCTTTAAGAAGGCAGCCTGCCTGAAGCACCTTCCTGCAGCAGGCTGTGGTGTGACAGGTATGCCTGCCTCAGTTTCCCCACACAGGCAAACAACTCCACTTCAGGCTTTCTTGTCTCAATAATACCCCTCATTGGGGTTGACGTATTACAAGATAGTCCATAACAACTGTCTCAAACATATAGCTTATTTCTCATCCCCATGCAAACAATCAGTAAGATCAGACAACATCTCGTCCCACAACACCCCATGCATCACACTAGTGCCGTTGACTACACCTGGACTCTCTGGCAGTCCTCCCCTGTCCTTGCGCCAGGACAGCCAGCCCAGCTTTTCCAGCTGGAGTGCAACCCTGCTGTTCAGCAGGAACTCCCCACAGTCTCCCTGCTGGGGAGCATCCTTGCAATACCCCCATGTCTTCCACCACACCTGGAAGTCTTAACCGTCCTCTTCCATTCTCCTGCCATGACTGCCACCCGAGCTCTTCCAGCTGGAGTGTAAAGATGACCTCCCAGCAGAGAGGCTATGGAGGTTCCCGCTGGGAAGAGCAGCTCACTTCCCCCTGGCCCTCTCCTGGTTCCTTTGGGGTCCAGCTCTCCAGCCCTGGAGATGTTAGTGAGTAAATTCCTCTACTGCTCCTCCTGCCTTCAGCCCTCTCCAGTCATCCAGCCCTGGCTTGGACACCAGCCAGTAACCCCTCTTGCAGCTCTCCTGCCTTCTCCCAGGAACCACCTTCTACTTCCTCATGGTACCTGCTCCACTGCCCCAGTCTCTGGCAGCTCTCACCTGCCCTTCCTGACTGAACCAGTCTGCTCTGACTCTCTGGGTCTCCCCCTCACTGGGCCTCTCTCTTATCAAGGTCTCTCCCAGCAGGTTCCCCCCCTGCCTCCCCTCCCATAGGATTCCCAGAGAACTTCCTGCTTCTGACCTGACTCCCTATTCCCACGGAGCCGGCAGGGAGAGCCCCACGTCTACTCTCTCCGCCACTCTCCTCAGTGATTCCCAAGCCTGCTTTCCCGCACCAGGTCTCTGTATCGCTGGGTCTCTTTCCTTCCCTGCTCCAGGCCCAGATGCCCTCTTTAAAGCCCTCTTAATTGGCCAGATTGGAGTGTACTGGTAAGGCACAGGAGCATGTGACACAACGCTTGCCTCAAGGAGTTCACAAGCTAGATTACAAGGTGACATAACTGGTGGGTGAAACCAGCAAATGAGCAGAGGACGGGAATTAACAACAAAAACAGTAAACAAAAAATGCTGAGTTGGATTGATTTTTATGTTGAATCGCCAAGATCTTCAATCTTGGATCAGCTTGGGCAGGGTCACAGGCTCATGTGGAGCCCTACTGAAGGACTAAATCCTCAGCACAGCACAAAGTCTGACTATAAATGGCCTATATTCTGGGGAAGCAAAGATCCAGAAAGGAAAACTCTCCCCAACCTACAGCTGCAGAGGAATAGAGGAAGTGCTACAGCAGCCTAAGGGTTCTAGATTCCCTCACATTGTGCCATAGTCAACAATCCACCCATGCAACCCAGTTGTCCTGGGTGCGTACCTGCTAGCATGCAGTGCGTCTGTGCAGAGCATCGCACCGCAGGATGTGTGCGTGCGCTCTCCATGAGCTCTCTGCATCTTCCAGCACAGCAGAATTGCACCACATGTTCCACTATATTTTTGTATGTGCCGTCCTAGGATCTGACCCTGAACCCACTGAAGTCCATCGCAACACTCCCATAGTGTTAGGTCAGAGAGGAGTGGCAAGATTTGGGCCGAAGTGGGCTCTGACACAGAATATATCTCGAGGAACCATCCATGAATCCAAACACTAACCAGCCATAGGTCTAATGTGAGGAAACCTGTCGATGACAACAGAACCGCCCCCCGGCTTATAAACAGAAGTCTCCACTAATCCAGGTCCCGATCCTTCATTGCCTGAAGTCAATGGCAGCAGGAAAAGGGCCTGATTCAGCATTAATGACATGAGAAGTGACACTGGATAAAAACGATCCAATCGTGTGGTCCTTAGCAAAGCTGTTATCTAAACACATGGGGGGGCTTGTATCTGTTTGTAGCTTTACTCTTTTGAGCCTTTCTGGCTGTCTTGTTTGGGTGTTGCCTGACCTTCTATTTAATTACAAGGGGAAAAGGGGTGTTTTGGCTGAAATCATAGAGGGAAAGTCTCTGTGTAGTCTACACGCATGCTATTTATTGTGTCAAGAGACACCGTGTTCAGATGAAAACATTTTCAAATGCAATGAGGGGCAATCGGCACCACTCGCTGCATTAAGCTGAGCTTTCCAGCTGGCTCCAGAAGTAACCAAATCTCAGTCATTGCTGTGACAGCTGGTTACATTTGGGATGTTCAGCATTCTGCTGCAGGGAGCGGGGCAGGAACAGCTCCTGTTCAGAACAATGGGGCTTGTTCTGGACGATACTGTGAGCGCACACTTAGCTCTGAAGCAGAATGAACATTTAATCATGGATTTTGGTGTGGGATTGGCTCCTTGAATCCAGTTCTCACTTGCAAGCATCTTTTTGTGTGGTGTCAAATGCATTTTCTGTTTCTAAATTGTTCTTTGCACTCTGTCTCCCATACTTTATAGTGTTGGCTATTTTTTTCCTAGAGGTGGGAATTTCAGAGTTCTGAGTCCAAAACTTCTTCATTTCATAGAATGGACTGGAAGGGACCTCAAGAGGTCATGTAGTCCAATCCCCTGCACTCACGGCAGGACTAAGGACAAGTCTATGCTACCACTTAAGTCAATGTAACTTATATTGCTCAGGAGTGTGAAAAGGCCACTCCGCTGGGTGACGCAAGTTACAGAGACCTAAGCGCCGTCTACACTGGCATTATGGTGGTGGGAGATGGCAACATGCAGGGAGGGGACCCTACAGCACCAGGTGACCAAGTGGGGCCAGCAAACCCTGGCAAAAATCTGGCTTTACCTCTGTGGGGAGGGAGAGTCTCAGGGCTTCAGCCCCACAGAATGAGCCTGCTGCAGCTGAGGGCTTCAGCCCTGCTCCTGCAGAAGCCCAAAGCCCCAGCAGTCACCTCCCGCAGGGCTGGAGCCCCAAGTCCCGTCAAGCACGCCCCAGCTCTCGAACTTCTGAAGATTGTCATATGCGGCTTGGCGAGTCAGTAAGTTTGGCCACCCCAGCTATATAGGCTATTGCTCTTGGTGGTGGAGGTCTTCGGTTCAGTCCCTATTGGCCAAGGTGGTGACCATCACACGTGCATCTCACCTTGGTTTTGAAAGTTAGGCTCAATTTGCAAATAAAAGTATTGTTGTTCCATGGCAGCCATGTTGGGTGTCCCTTGCATCAGCGCTCCCCTCCACCTACAAAACCAAAATGAAACGTTATAAATGTACCTTCCCATTTCCCTCTGCTACACTGTTCACTCTAAGTGTGTCAGAAAGAATGTCGTTATGTTCCCTGGATCCGTCTGCTGTAAGTCACATTAGACCACAATAGATCTCTGCCTCTCCTTCTCCTGTCTGCCTTCTGTCTCCTCCATGTCCATTCCCCTTGCCTTGCTTTATCTATTTTTGTCACATCGCCTGCCCTCTGATCTCCATTTCTTGGAAAGAAGGTATTTCCCCACCAGGCTTTGCCCAGCATGTAAGTCAGTTAGGCCCTGATCCTGCAAGGAATTCTTTGTGTGTGTGTGCGGGGGATACCAATGAAATCAGGGGGAGCATTATACAAGTGCAAGGTTTCACTTGCATGAATCTGATTATGAAGTGAGTTCTGGCTTCCTGGGACAAGGTATAAAGGTACATAGGTGTGTAAGGGGTTCCTGCTGGTCACGTGGGTGATCTGGGAGGAGTTCTAAGGAGAGGGGTAACAAGGAATACTATGTTACTGTAGCGGAACTGGTGGCATCTTCTCTCCTCCCAGCTGGCTGAAGTTGGAAAGGCTCATGAGGTTGTTAGCTGGGACTCTGAGTAGATCCGTTTGTGTTTGGAAATAATGCAAGCCCCGAAGACAAGGATGGGAAGTGACCTACGGTTGGGACTTCATTTGGTGCATCCACTCATCTGGTTAAAGTGCCTTGGCCATTTCTCTGACCGAAGCAAGGGCTTCTCATTAGAACTGGGAGATGCACAATGAGAGTGGCTTGTAGAAAACTAGCTCTGAAGTCAAAAAGGAGCACAGATTTTTTTATTTGTGTCTCTTGTATATATATTTTTAAAGGTAGAGTTGAGAAGCATATCTGTTTGCTATTTCTTTAAGCTGATAACAATCATTCAAAAAGAGTGAAAATTCATCACACTTACACATGTTCTGTCCAACTTTTAAGTCTGGATTTCAACATGACGACGACTTTGGATAATAGTTTTCTATTTCTACTGGATTGTTCCTGTTTGACCATGGTACTTATATAGGAATACCACAATCAAAGGTCCTTGGTTGTTGTTGTTCCAGGCAAAATGGTGCGCAAATCTGCTCATTGAACACATCTGATATCCTCTCCCCGCTTCCCCCAGCAAGCCACCATCAGCATTGCAAAGCTGCTTCAATACCACAGCTGGGAACACCAGGCTGGCATAGAATCGACACAGCTGGCTTCTACTCCATTCTTTTCTTCCCCCCTCCCAGGACAGGGGCCGTGTCAGGGGTAGGCAGGGCACACGACAGAATCGCCTTCCAGTGCACTGATTTCCCAGTTACTCTACTGTCTCTGTGCCAGCTGCCCTTGGGATCTGGGGCGTGTAAAGGTGGGCAAGAGCCACTTCGTATCCCCATGCCTGGATCTTTGCCAAATGCAGCTCTGCTTCGCCTGCTGACCTGTGCCTCAATCCCCACGTACCCCATCATTTTATTTCCTCTCCATTCACTTATAATGTCTTCAGTGCACTTTTCCACATTCATCCTGCCTCCCACTCTGCCAGTCTCCTCTGATGCCTCCTGCCTGTTCTTGGGTTGTTCTTAGACAACACACTTCCAGAAATCATTGGAAACTGGTACCAATCCAGCCCAGAGCTTGGCCAGTGCCCTGATCTTCAAATCCTTCAGCTATCCTGAGAGAGGGCTGCTGACTGTGCCCAATACAGGGTGGTTTTGGCATATGAGCAGATGGCCATGCCTACTGGACAGGAACACCTGATCCTGACCTGGATCCAAATATGCCGAGATAAAAGGCAGGTGTGTTGTCCGTTGTGCCACCTAGCCAGTTGGAGCTTATTTAGCAAGCATTTGATGAAGAAACAGAAGTTTCTGCTCCCCTGTGGCAGGGCTTTGGCACAAGAACAAAGCAATCTTTTTTAGCTGGCTTTCCTTTCCCCAAAGGAAAAAGGATGGAAATGATGTTTAGGTAACACTTGGGTATTGTACATACATTTGATGAGAGGACAATTAATATCCAGACTCTTTCAAAAAGGCAATTGCTGCTTTAGCTTATAAATCACTGGATAGGTAGAGAACGGTCATCTATTAATGTGGCGTTTGCAAATGACTGCTTATTGTTTGGGTCCTGGTGGTGTAATTCTATCTGACCTGAACTTTCCATACAGATTGCATACCTCTGTGGTTATGTATTTGTCTCTACGAGGCTGCCAAATACATACAGTGCAGCATGTGCAATCTGACCTCTACCACAGGCTATACAATTGTTGTTTTCTAATCTACTCCCAGAGTTAGCATGTCCAACAATAGTGCTTCCAAGAAAGATCTTGCCATGCTCGATATGCCGATTGGACACAATGGAGAGGACATTTTGGCGTGGCTATCTGACATAAATGTACTTGTGCTGCTGGTAGTGTACGTTTAGACTGTAGTCAACTGGAAATGGGAGTAGATGGGCCCCTATAGTGTATTTTGGTAACTCTCATTACACCTGACATCTCGTGATTCTATGTGATAAAGATTTCAGGCTTGAGATGAGTGCAGGTTAATTCTAGATGTGGAGAAAGTAAGTAAGGCAGTGTTATTCCCTCCTTCTCATAATACAAGAACTAGGGGTTAATAGGGATGCAAATAACATTTTAAAAAAGTAAATCTTTAAACTATTAAAATTGTACTGGTTACATGTTTAACCATTAGCCTCCACTGCCACCCCACGGGCCCGGAGCTCACCTGCCACCCTGCGGAGTTTAAACGTTCACCGGAATACTTTACTGATAAGACTGATACTTATCGGTTAACCGGTTAACATTTTACATCCCTAGGGGTCACCAAATAGGCGGCAGGTTTAAAACAAACAAAAGGAAGTATTTCTTCACACAACACACAGTCAACCTGTGGAACTCTGTGCCAGAGGATGTTGTGAAGGCCAAGACCATAACAGGGTTCAAAAAAGAACTAGAGAAGTTCCTGGAGGATAGATCCATCAATGGCTATTAGCCAGGATGGGCAGGAATGGTGTCCCTAGCCTCTGTTTGCCAGAAGCTGGGAATGGACGACAGGGGATGGATCACTGGATGATTACCTGCTCTGTTCATTCCCTCTGGGGCACCTGGCACTGGCCACTGTCAGAAGACAGGATACGGGGCTAGATGGACCTCTGGTCTGACCCAGTCTGGCCGTTCTTATGTAGATGCTACATGGGCTACATTATATAGCCCAACAGCATTGAAATCTGCTGATCGCATAGGGCTAACTTGTTGTCACTTACAATATCATTCAACATAAAACGGCCAATCCTGCAAATCTTTCCTCCCATAGGTAGACCTATTGAAGCCAATGGGACTAATCTTGTGATCAAGGACTTACAGAATCAAGGTGTGATCCTGTTTCAAAAAGAGCTTACAAAGTGGAACCAATACCAACCGAATGAAACCAAGCTATTTGCTAACAATGACTCTCCCTACCCCTACACACCTTCTTACCAATAGAAGAAGCAGTTGCTTCTGGACTTGACCTAGAACTGAAGACTTGCGCACTACACAACTGATTTCTGGTTTCTTTATGAAGGTGGCGTATCCATACTACCTAGTGAAAAGGGAAACCTTTCCAAATGTACCCTAACAATCCTGCCTAGATTACATTCTGCTTATGAGTAAGGCCAGGATTTCGTCATGGATATTTTTAGTAGAAGTCAGGGACAGGTCATGGGCAATGAACAAAAATTCACAGAAGCTGTGACCTGTCCCTGACTTTCACTAAAACACAGCTCTGACAAAATGCAGAGGGAGGAGGATCCAACACCCTGCCCTGCTGGGGAGCTGGGGTGGGGGGGGGTGTATCCCCCACCACCTGCGGGAGCAGCTGGGGAGCTGCGGGGCATCCCCCGCTGCTCTGCAGGGCTGGGAGCTGGTGGGGTGGGACAGCTGGGTGCTGCAGGGGGTCCCCTGCTGCTGCGCCCCTGGAGGTGCAGAAAGTCATGGAATCCGTGACTTCTCTGACCTCCGTGACATACTCGTAGCCTTACTTATGAACAATAGTAATACCATCCTTATTGCAAATGTGTAAAACCGACCATCATATGCAAGGGCCACATACAACTGGGATTGGAGTTCCAGATAAGAAATCTAGGGGGCAGATCTATCTAATCTAACCAGGCACTTGCACCACGTTCATCCTTTTCTTGTCTGAGCACTTCAGAGTTACATAGGCAGAACCTGACCGATCTTGCATTCAGATCTGTGTAGTGGGATTCCTGGGTCCGTGTGGAGGCCAGCTTGCTTCCAAGGCAGTCTGCCTGGCTGGAGGAGTTCATCCACATGGATCTGGCAGCGGGATTCGGGGTCACACATGGGATTTGAGCCCTATACATTGATTAACATTTACATCCATTTGTGACTATTCTATTTCTACATGTGTGCACCTCCCATTAACGTTCTCCCCATTAGGTGCCTACTTGGTCCCCATAGCATTTGAGTTTCACAGCCTTTACTCTATTTATCCTCACAAGACCCCTTTGAGATTGGGAAGTGCTATTATGCCCATTGTACAGGTGAGAGAACAGAGTCTAAGGGTAACATTTTCAAAAATGGCTCAAGTGCCTGAGGACCTTACGTCCTACTTGCTTTCAGGCTCTTAGGGCCAGCTCTTAAAGGTATTTTAGCACCTAAATATAACCATAGGTGCCTAGTGGAATTTTCACTAAAGGGAGTTAGGTGGCTAGGGGCTTTTGAAAATACTACTAGATGCTTATCTGCCTCTGTAGGCTACTGACTACCTTTTAAAATGCAGCTCTAAGTCACTTTTGAAAATGAGACTTGGGCTCCTAAGTCACATATGTACTTTTGAAAATGATACTCCACGTAACTTGCAGAAGGTTGCACAGTCTAGAGCAGAGAATGGAGTCCAAGACTCCCATGTCCCAGGCTACCATGCTGGACCATCCTCCTCTCTCGGGAGTTAAGCATGTCGATGTAAGAAGGAGGAAAAGCATTTTTAGTTTTATGACCCACTTTTATTATAAACTACCTTGCTAGCATAATATTCCAGTTCTAGACACTACTTAACTTCCAGAAAGGCCACTGGTAAAATACCGATCTGAAGAATAAATAAATAACTGGGGAGTGATTCCAGACTTTCAACTACACCGAACCCATCTTGAGCATGTAACATCACATAATTAAGCATCTGTAAATGTGGAAATGTTGCCATATTATTACAAAACTTCTGTAAATGTTCATTAAGTATTCCAACAACATTGTTTCCTGACATCAAATATGAGGAACTGCTGTTACTAACTCTCTGCTTTGGACTACGATTACTTATGAACGTTTAAGGGGGAAAATGTAGTGTGTTTTTAGGGCCAAATGTAATTTTTAGGGTCTCTCTTTCCTATGATATTTCCCTTACTAGGCTTCTTTGCTCTCCGTAATGTTTTAAAGAGGAGCCTCTATTTAAATAAAAGATCCCAACTTTGGGGAAGTCCAGAATCAAATGTAGATATAAACATCTAAACTGGTCGCTCCTTCTCAAAGAGCCAGAAGCCAGTTACTCCTAAACTCTGGGGACGTTCAGCTCTGGATTCTGCATTTACAGCTTGGACCAATGTATCAAGTTCCAAAAGGGCTGCTGTCATCAGCATCATGTGTTGTAACTCGATACAAGATGTCATCATCACTTAAGCACTATGGTCCAGTGCCTTAGCTATGACCAAGCTGGGCTCACTGCTGCTCAGGAAGGGGCAGCAAAGGAATCATGCCCCATCCAGGCTGGTCACCCCAGTGCACATTAGTACAACCTGAAGGCTGCTACCAAGATTGAGCTGCTGCCTCTGGCCCCCAGGGGCCACTGAGGTAGCTGGGGATTGCCAGAGTATCAGGCTGCCATGGCCAAGTCCACTTTTCCATGGCTACATCGGGAGCTCTGATGGGGGGGGCAGCGGAGCTGCTATGGTGGTTCTGTGTTCCTATTTCACAAGGCAAAGTCAGGAGAGGAACGCAGGCAAGTGGAAAGCCTTCGCCTTTTACTGTGTTATGAAACAGAGAATAATTTCACATGCTTACATTTCTGCTTCTGTTTTTCATATGATCATTAAAAGGGGCTGTCTCTTGGCCACCATATTTGAAATTCTTCATCTCTTGCAAACCACCAGAATTCTTTCCTTGTGCCTTTCACATCTGCATTTTTCTTGCACCCAAAGTACGTATCTACATCTAATCCATGCAGTAGATTCACAAGGAAAGGCACATGCGGTCACAAATTTAAAAAGAAAAAAGATAAAGCAGTTTAAATGTTACTAACAGGGTAGGGGAAATGTACAAACCTCAACATTTGTTACATAAATTTTATAGCATGAATTTAACGTTTGAATTATTCTGATTGTTTTATGACACATTCAATTATCCTGCCTCCTGCGATATTTTTGCAAATTAAAGTGAGCTAGTAATTATCCTTTAAGTAATACTAAAGCAGGGTTTAATGGCTCGCATGCACTGTATGCTTCTCAGCATGACTGCAGTTAGTTTTGCTTTGCTGTTGATTATGGTCTAGCTCAGTGTGTCGGTAAGTATCGGAAACCAGCGATAAATCTTTCTTAACATAGCTAAGTGGGTGAGACAGAGCTGGGCCAAGTGCTGTGCAAACTGCACATGTGAGTTTGTTATTCACAGCGTGAAAGGACGTCGATGGATCCTTTAGGATCTCAAGTATCCTGTGATTCATCGTACAATTATGACAGAATAATTTCTCTGCCATAAACAGAAATTTTAATATCTTAAGAACAGACTTAAATTTTGCCATAATGTACAATCCTGAAATTCATACTCTCTCCCACCCCCAGAGACAAGGGAAGTTTTGGTTGAGTAATGGCTGCAAGCCTCTCAATCTTTACTCATGGGAGTAGCCCCATTGCCTACAGAATCAAGCCTTTCTGCTCCTAGGAACTTTAGTGTTCTCCACATACTGTTGTGTACTTATGGGTAAGCCCATACTTTGCCCTGTGGTATGTCAGCACAACTCCCATAAATATCAGCCAGGGACTTGAAGTCAATGAGAGTAGCATGCATGCATGTTTCCAATGCAGTCAGGCCCTATGCGAAGCCATTAGCATTAAGAGGGTGCTTTGTGTAATCTGACACGAAGACCTCATTTCCATTGCTAAATTTTATGACAATGAAATACGCAGCTTACTGCAGCACATTAAAACTGTCGTCTTCAGGCGAGATCTTCCAAACAGCTCAGCAAAACAGAAAATCTGCCCATTGGTGTCACAAGGGGAGCTTTTGGGTGAGGAGTGTCTTTCAAAAATCTCCCCTCTACTCCTGGCTGTATTTGCCCTGTTAGTGAGTGCAGAATTTGACCCTTCTTTTATTTAACTGTATAAATATACTCCTTACAAATGACAGTTGCATAATAAATTTTGGTTAAATGAGTTTAAACCTTAATTTTTTTCACTGAACTCCGGATAATTGCTGAATAATATGCATGTATTATCATGGCTCACACTCAAAGGGTCTTGAATTATTTTTTTGGCATCTGAGGAAAGGAAAAGAAGTGCCCAGCTAATAGACAACATGTAATCCGTCTGTGTTTGTTTTAGTGCATCCTGGATTTGTGGAAGATACTGACAAGAGATGTTGCCTGGGGTATATTGACCTTTGTGCACAGAAAGAAGTTACAGCTCACCAGACTAATAGTATAAAACAAGAGAGCTGCTTGTCTTTAGATTATGACCTGGTCACTTAAAGCATGTGGGAAAAATGTGTTCAGATAAAGGCTACAAAATTGTTAACACTTTTAATTATGTTTAGATTACAGACCATTATACTGCTAGCAGAGCCTAAGTTATTGAAAATCTTATCAGCTGCCATTCAGTGAATGGCCTAGCTAATAATGCACTTTGGTGGAGTCTCTTCATGTATTCATTCATGGTGTTTGTCCATCCATGCAGCCCTAGGAGTATTCTTTTGAAGCATCAGTCTGATCTTAATCCTGACCAACAATAGCTGTTTTATTCAAGTTATTCTTTATCACACAGTACTTAAAGAAATGATTTCCTTGCAATAATTTTCAGAGACGGTGTATGTAGATGAAGACTGAGGGTTTTTTTAAAAAATAGTCATTCTGGGTTCCATCCATTCATCAGTTACATTTTTTAAAGCAGCTAAAAATTGCAGTGATGTGGAATTTTCTTACAATATCATTGTCTGATAATTTAAAAAAATTTTTTTAAATCTTTTGTGTGAAGGCAACAAACGGAGAATGGGAGACGTATACATAATTTAAATGTACTCTCAACATCAGGTGAAATAAACTAAGCACTTAGTGTAAAGTTATTGAAATTAAAAGGGAAAATGAAAGATGTTCACTTCTTGTGTATAGGTGATTGCTCTTTTATTCAAGTGAACAATGGCTAATATTGCAAAACATCAAGGCTAACCAGAGAGGGATGTGTAATGAAACACTTAACACATCCAGGTCTAACCATAATACCCTATGGAATTCAATTAACTTGGTATCTACAGAGTTTGAGTCAGAGTTTTGGTTTGGTACCCAAAGAAACCATCTGGGGAAAAAAATCGCTGCCTGGAGCAGCAGGAAGTTTTTTGTTTTGCCTGCATTAGCATTCAGCATCCCTGCCCACTGTATGGAGAGAACTAAATCCCAGTGATCTGAGAAGGGGAGACCAAGATGGAATGAAAAGGAACAAGGAGAAAAGAGAGGGAATCTTGCAACTGTGCTGTGGACTCTTGTGGAAAACTCTCCATATCTACAAGAAAAGAACCAGCTGTGCACAGATAGAGCTGTATATACCTGGCAAATGCTTGTTTGATATCTTTTTGTTACCTAGCTGCACCCAGATTCTTCGGGGGAGGGTCGGGGGGGGGAGGGTCTACCCCAGACAGTGTGCAGAACAAGAAGCAACGACCAAACAGTCATCTGGTAATGAAGTTACTTCTAGAACTAGTTAGAAAAGGTTTTCTCCCTCCCCCAGGGAAATTTTTTTGACTTTTTATAACCCCCCACCCAACTAAAATCTGAAATTTTCAGTTGCCAAAACTCAGTGTTTTCTATTTTTTTTTTCCAGTTTTGGTTTTCTAGTGAAAACTGGAAATGTTCAAGGAAAGCAGACACTTTCCACCCAAAAAAAAAAAAAAGTTTTTAGTCAAAAATCTAACTTTTCATTGGAGGCAAAAGTTTCACTGTGAAATTTTGGACCAGCCTTGGCTATTTCCCAGGAGACATGGTGCCTCTTTTAAACATTGTCCAACACTATTTGTGGCAATTCAAGGAAATGGCATCTTCGGCTGATATTTTTTATATTTCTTCTTGCAGGGGCTGTATGCAGAAAACGGGAGGCGGAATGGATGAAGTGAAGTAACAGTGGAGTACCGAGGCAGAATAGCGCCATGTGGAAATAAATGCAAGCACATACATACACACAAAAACACACTCATGATCCTTGCTCTTGATGATCACAGCTCCAGCAGTCTACTCCATATTTAACTTGCATTTTAAGGACACAACCAAAGTCTATGAATTTGCAGGTGCCTGGCAAGTGGCTTACTCTGGCACAAAAATTGGCCAGTGTACATCTCCTAGGAATATCAGAATGGCCATACTGGATCAGACCCAATGGTCCGTAGACCCAGTCTTCTGACAGTGGCTGGTGCCAGATGCTTCAGAGGTAATGAACAGAACAGAGAGATATTGAGTCATTCATCCTCTGTCATCCAGTCCCAGCTTCTGGCAGTTAGAAGCTTAGGGATGCATAGAGCATGGGGTTGCATCCCTGACCATCTTGGCCAATAGCCTCTGATGGATCTATCCTCTGGGCATTTATCTAATTCTTCTTTGAACCCAGTTATGTCTTTGGCCTTCACAACATCCCCTGGCAATGAGTTCCACAGGTTGACTGTGCATTGTGTGAAGGAGGACTTCCTTATATTTGTTTTAAATCTGCTGCCTATTAATTTCATTGGGTGCCCCTCGTACTTGTATTATGTGAACGGGTAAATAGCACCTCCTTATTCACTTTCTCCACCCGATTCACGATTTCATAGACCTCTGTCATATTCCCCCCCATGCCCACCACCATCTCTTTTCTAAATTAAAAAGTCCCAGTCTCTTTAATCTCTTCTCATATGGAAGTTGTTCCATACCCCTAATCATATTTGTTGCCTTTCTCTGTACTTTTTCAAATTCTAATATATCCTTTTTGAGATGAGATGACCAGAACTGCACGTAGGATTCAAGGTGTGGGCGTACCAGGGATTTATGTAGTGGCATTATGATATTTTCTGTCTTATTAACTATCCCTTTTCTAATGCTTCCTAACATTCTATTAGCTTTTTTGACTCCTGCTGCACAGTGAGCAAATATTTTCAGAGAACTATCCACAGAATTGAGCCCAATGCCCTATTCAACTCCTGACTCAACCATAATTCTGATTGATGTCATTGGAGCCAATGGGAATTTTGCCTTTGTAAGGAGATCAGGACAAAGCCCCCAGTATTATGGGTGGGGAAAATTTCTGAATTATTTTTCATAGTCCACGCTTGTAAGGTCTTTATGAGAGAATATTTTGTCTTTCCTTTGTGAGCATAAAAGATTAATACAAATGTGTGTCTGAGGAGTATAGATTGCTTTTCCAATGACAATTAATCCACTGGGGCACTTAATCTTGTAGATTACACATGCACAGTTAATCATGTGGATTACATAGATACAGATATTTAATGAATAATGTAATTGGAAAAGTTTTATTGGAGTGTGGCTATTTAAATGACTTTCTACTGCAAATACTGGGCCAAATTCATCTCCTGAGGTAAGATCTCTTCTAGGATTAATGCATCCCATAGTCTTATTGAACAGATTGACTTCAGCCTTTATGCAGTTAACTAGAACATGAAATAGTGACAAATAGATTTTTCTCTCTCAAATACAATTAATTCTGTTTCATTTTCTCTTATCTTTTCATAGATTTATTTCTCTGAAAGGGAAGAACCGCTGAAGAGAGAAAGCACATGGAATGTGGGGACAAAACTATTCTCAACATGAGAAGATTTGGAGGAAAATATTTTTCCATGGGTAAGAGGGTAAATCAACATTGCTTTAATAATCTCTCCCTCCCTTAACCAAATCTGTATTTTAAAGAAAAAATCTTTTAAAAATGTATATTTTTCTGGTCTCATTTCACCCATGGTGAGAGGACTTTGTCATTTTCATGTCACCAGAGCTGGGTTGAATTTCACTCTTTTTTTTAATCTGAAGAATATGATCAATTTACCACATCTTCAAACACATTCTTGATTTGCAGAATAATTTTAGTAAGAAAATTTGTGCATGATCAGGTTGTTGTGAGTATTTTTCAGAATGTGAACAGACTGTTTTCAGTTGGTCACATGTTATGTTTTTGTTCTGACTGGGGCCCCACCATGCCTCTTGAGGAAAACAATCAAGCTTACCTTTGACTACAATGGGACTTAAAAACATGCTTAATTTTAAGTACCTGCTTAAGTGCTTCCCCAAATAGGACTGGATTTAAGCACACGCTGTAATGCTTTTCTGAACTGGGGCCTGGATAAACATAAGTCTTAAAATTAGAGCCCTAATCCTGAAAATATGTAACTTTACTCATGTGTCTAGTGTCACTTACTACAATGGGACTTCTGACATGAGCAGAATTAAATATATGGATAAGTGCTTGTGGGAACAGGGCTTAGAATTTCAAGTGCTCTACTCAAATTTTATACATGTAAACCTTGCCTTTCATTAGTATTCTCCCATGTTCACTTAAAAGACGGTGCTTCTGTGAAATTAATAGCAGGAACATTTGTATGTAATATATTCAGAAAACTACACAGTTGAAAAATGGACTCATTTAAAAGCTAGAATAAGTATTCACAGGAAAACACTATAAAGCTGGGTGAATACTGCAGACTATTTCTGTTTCAACACATTTGTAATAAAAAACTATTTTGGTGGGGTCGGGGGAATAGTGTTAACTCACTCTTTTTGGATAAGATATTAACTACGTAGACTGTTTCTTTACTGATTTTGGCATGTTGATTTCTACTTAATACCCACAATGCTTAATTAAATTAGTTATGCTGCTATCAGGTAGAGTAACAACTGATTAAGATATTTCTGAAATATTTCTCTTCAGTTGTATAACTAGGTCATAAATATTTACATTGCCGTTATCAGTAAAATATATTTTTCTGAAAGTACCAATAACAACTCAATCCCTTAATTAAGATATAAAACAGCTGTTTGATGGCACTTCCAGAAACATTTCCCTTTGACTGATAACGTGAAGAGCAGATAATTTACTTTAGGCACTTTTAAATAATTCTCAAATTTTTTGGAAAGGCGTTTTAAATATGAATCTTATATAAATGCAAATCAGCACTTGCGGTAGTTTTTCCCCAAGATTATAAATGTTGTTGTTTGTTCGCAAGGTCTCAGACTTGTGAAAGATTCTAATAATGACTGACTTATTATGAGGAGTAACATTTTAAAATGTGTATTGGGGTAGCACCTGAAGGACTCGCTCAGGTTGGGCCTCATTGTGCTCGTTGCTGTACAAACACATTGTAACATTTATGGTTGGTCATTTTATAGAACTTTTCACTAAATTCTGTATCCTTTTTTATATCGGCTTGAGTTGGAACGGTCAATTAACTGACCATTGTTTGTGCTTATAACATTTCTAATGGCTGCTGGTATAAACCCTGGAAACCACTTAGTAATTCTTTAACAGCAGTTAATGACCAGTCTCTTAGCTGAGAGCTCAGAGCAAAGCAGGTTAAACTCTTCTGAACTGATTGTTAATCCCAAACCAAGAGATCGATGCTACCATGAACTTCATTCAGCAATTAAAAAATGCAGTGAGATTGGGAATGGCAGGAAAACATGGTCCTTCCATAATTGCCCATGTTCAGTTGTTGTCTATAGTTTGAAAACAAGCAGACTCCAAGTCAAAGCCCCTGCTGCGATTCTAAGTGAATTCTGGTGGAAATTTCTTCTCAGAGACGTTGCCCACTGGCAAAAAAAAAGAGGCAATATATCTTTAAATGTGTTTTGTTTTTACTTGCAGTTATATGAAACATTATTTGCTTTTTTGGATTTATGTTAGCCTAAATTTAATTTTCAGTTACCCGTCTCACAAATGAATTTACATGGTCTGGATATCTATTCAGGAAAAAATGTTAATTTCAACTCTTAAGCAGAGTGCTTAGTTTGATTAGGAGCAATGTTTCCCCACTAACTGCTTTACTTTGGGCTATTAGACATAGTTGTACCACAGCCAAGCGCTTCCATGCAGCATCAGGAATTTACTTGGTACATGTGTTCACTCCTCCCTGTGGGATTACCTTTCTCCTACAATCTAGCCTGGAGAGAAACTTATTACTAAAATGACCTTGGCATTCTGTATAATATTTCCTTAATTTATGCTTCTTGGGTTCTTTTGGAATTCAGCTCCAGTGGTGTTGTGTCCAGAACTGTGAGCAAAACCCAACTTTATAGCCACAGAGCTTTTGCATAAAAATCACAATTTACAGAGTTAGCAATTTAAGCAATTATTGGATGTGTGCCATGATACGGAAGAGAAATTGGTTATCAACTCACTTTGTGTATACAGATCTTTATTACTCTGTTGGTGAGTGTTGATACTATGGAAAGAGGGAAGTTTTTTAAGCTTGGAAATGAATTTGTAATCATGGTTGGTCAAAACATCCAAAAAATGCTGGATACATACACACACATATATATATTTAATAATATTAACCATTAAAAAAAAAGTCAGTGCAGTCATCAGGCTTTATTATGCGATAATAAATAATTTTCTCCAGAGTATAGAGTGGCTGTTATGGAATCATAGTCAACTCTCAAAGCAGAGCTTTTTAATGCTAGGGGTGAAATCCTGGACTTATTGCAGTCAGTGGCAAAATACCTATTGTCTTCACTATAGCTGTGTTCTTCAAAAAACACGCAGGTTATTATAAAAAGAAAAGGAGTACTTGTGGCACCTTAGAGACTAACCAATTTATTTGAGCATAAGCTTTCGTGAGCTACAGCTCACTTCATCGGATGCATACTGTGGAAAGTATAGAAGATCTTTTTATACACACAAAGCATGAAAAAATGGGTGTTTACCACTACAAAAGGTTTTCTCTCCCCCTACCCCACTCTCCTGCTGGTAATAGCTTATCTAAAGTGATCACTCTCCTTACAATGTGTATGATAATCAAGTTGGGCCATTTCCAGCACAAATCCAGGTTTTCTCTCTATTCAAGCCTAAGTTAATTGTATCCAATTTGCAAATGAATTCCAATTCAACAGTCTCTCGCTGGAGTCTGGTTTTGAAGTTTTTTTGTTGTAATATCGCAACTTTCATGTCTGTAATCGCGTGACCAGAGAGATTGAAGTGTTCTCCGACTGGTTTATGAATGTTATAATTCTTGACATCTGATTTGTGTCCATTTATTCTTTTACGTAGAGACTGTCCACTTTGACCAATGTACATGGCAGAGGGGCATTGCTGGCACATGATGGCATATATCACATTCGTGGATGTGTAGGTGAATGAGCCTCTGATAGTGTGGCTGATGTGATTAGGCCCTATGATGGTGTCCCCTGAATAAATATGTGGGCACAGTTGGCAACGGGCTTTGTTGCAAGGATAGGTTCCTGGGTTAGTGGTTCTGTTGTGTGGTATGTGGTTGCTGGTGAGTATTTGCTTCAGGTTGGGGGGCTGTCTGTAGGCAAGAACTGGCCTGTCTCCCAAGATTTGTGAGGTTATTATAGTGGAACTTCACTAATGATACTAGAGTCAGTGAGAGTCTTCAATGAGATTTGGTTCGGGCCCAGGAAGATGCAAAAATGTTTTCAAATTAGCAAGTGAGGAGCCAGCCAATGGGAGCTGCAGGGGCGGCATTTGCAGCGCTTGCAGGCACGGGCAGTGCAGGGAAACCCTCTGCCCCCTCCCCCTCCCAGGGGCTGCAGAGGTGTGCCAGCAGCCAGCCGCTTCCCGGAGCAGTGTGGGACCAGGGCAGGCAGGCAGGCAGCCTGCCTGAGCTCCACTGCGACACCGACCAGGAGCCACCTGTCGTAGGCGTCTCCCAGCCGAGCCTGCACCTCGCACCGCCTCCTGCACCCCAATCTCCTGCACCAGCCCAGATCCCCCTCCTGCACCAAACTCCGTCCCAGAGCCCTCACCCACTCCCACACCCCAACCCCTTGCCCCAACCCGGTGAAAGTGAGTGAGGGTGGGGGAGAGCAAGTGGCGGAGGGACGGGGGAATGGAGTGAGCAGGGCAGGGCCTTGGGGAAGGAGTGGGGCCTCAGGGAAGGGGTAGGGTAGATCCTCCGTTGATCTTAAATTCAAAAAGTGATATTGTGCGTAAAAAGGTTGGAGATCCTGACGGATTATTTTTATCTTATGTTTAAAATCCTCCAATGACAGGGATTCTATAACCTCCCTTAGAAGACTATTCCTGTGCTTAACTAACCTTTACAGTTAAGTTAGATATTAGGAAAAACTTTCTAAATCTTGCTTGCTGCAGATTAAGCCCATTATTTCTTGTTCCACCTTCTTTGGTCAGGGGGAACAACGGATCACCATCCTCTTTATAACAGCCCTTAACCTATTTGAAGACTATTATCAGGTCCCCCCTCAGTCTTCTTTACCCAAGACTAAACCTGACCAGTTTTTTTAAACTTTTCCTCATAGCTCAGGTCTTCTAAATCTTTTTTGTTGCTCTCCCTTGGACTCTCTTCAATTTGTCCACATTTTTCTTAAAGTGACACCCAGAATTGGACACCGTATCCAGTTGAGGCCTCTCCAGTGCTGAGAAGAGCAGGACAATTACCTCCTGTGTCTTACATACGACACCCCTGTTAATACACCCCAGAATGACATCAGTCTTTTTAGCAACTGCATCACATTGTTGGCTCATATTCAATGTGTGAACCACTATAACCCTAGGTCCTTTTCAGCAGTCCTACCTCCTAGCCAGTTGTTCCCCATTTTGTATTTCTGCATTTGATTTTTTTCCTTCCTAAGTGAAGTATTTTGTACTTGTCTTTATTGAGTTTAATCTTGTTGATTTCAGACCAATTCTCCAATGTATCAAGGTCATTTTGAATTTGAATCCTGTCCTCCAAAGTGCTTGTGACACTTCCTAGTGGGGTGTTATCCACAAGTTTTATAAGCATAATCTCCACTCCATCATCCAAGTCACTAATGAAAATATTGAATGGGACCAGACTCAGGACTGACCCCAGTGGGACCCCACTAGAGATGTCCTCCCAATTTGACAGTGAATCATTGATAACTAATCTTTTAGTGCAGTCTTTCAACCATTTATGTGCCCCCTTTATAGTAATTTCACCTAGACTAGATTTTGCTAGGTTGTTTAAGAATATCATGTGGGACTGTGTCAAAAGCCTTACTAAAATCAAGATACAGGACATCTACAGCTTCCACCCACCCACTAGCCAGTAACCCTGTCAAAGAAGAAAATTAGGTTGGTTTGGCATGATTTGTTCTTGACTCACCTCAGTCCCTGGAAAAATCATGGAGCAGGTCCTCAAGGAATCCATTTTGAAGCACCTGGAAGAGAGGAAGGTGATCAGGAACAGTCAACATAGATTTACCAAGAGCAAGTATCAGGGGGTAGCCGTGTTAGTCTGTATCCACAAAAACAACAAGGAGTCCGGTGGCACCCTAAAGACTAACAGATTTATTTGAGCATAAGCTTTCATGGGTAAAAACCCCACTAAGAAGTGGGGTTTTTACCCATGAAAGCTTATGCTCAAATAAATCTGTTAGTCTTTAGGGTGCCACCGGACTCCTTGTTGTTTTTGTTACCAAGGGCAAGTCATGCCTGACCAACCTGATTGCCTTCTATGATGAGATAACTCGCTCTGTGGATATGGGGAAAGCGGTGGATGTGATACACCTTGACTTTAGCAAAGCTTTTGATATGGTCTCCCACAGTATTCTTGCCAGCAAGTTAAAGAAGTACGGATTGGATGGATGGACTATAAGGTGGATAGAAATCTGGCTAGGTCATCACGCTCAATGGGTAGTGATCAACACTCAATGTCTAGTTGGCAGCCGGTATCCAGTGGAGTGCCCCAGGGGTCGGTCCTGGGGCTGGTTTTGTTCAACATCTTCATTAATGATCTGGATGATAGGATGGATTGCACCATCAGCAAGTTCACGAATGACACTAAACTGGGAGGAGAGGTAGGTACGCTGGAGGGTAGGGATAGGGTCCAGAGTGATCTAGACAAATTGGAGGATTGGGCCAAAAGAAATCTGATGAGGTTCAACAAGGACAATGAGTCCTGCACTTAGGATGGAAGAATCCCATGCACTGCTACAGGCTGGGGACCAACTGGCTAAGCGGCAGTTCTGCAGAAAAGGACCTGGGGATTACAGTGGATGAGAAGCTGGATATGAGTCAACAGTGTGCCCTTGTTGCCAAGAAGGCCAACGGCATATTGGACTGCGTTAGCAGGAGCATGGCCAGCAGATCACGGGAAGTGCTTATTCTCCTCTATTCAGCACTGGTGAGGCCACACCTGGAGTACTGCGTCCAGTGTTGGACCCCCCACTACAGAAGGGATGTGGACAAATTGGAGAAAATCCAGCGGAGGGCAACAAAAATGATTAGGGGGCTGGGGCACATGACTTATGAGGAAAGGCTGAGGGAACTGGGCTTATTTAGTCTGTGATTATTTCGTTATTTAGAGCTTTGTTTGCCTGTGTGTGTTGGGGAAGAAATATGTGCCCATACAGATAGAAAATACGTGTTTCCAGTTTGATATTACATACATTTTTCATGAACAAATGTAGTACATACATGTATACGTGCCTTTACTAGTCCTCCGCCTTCAGAAAACATGGCCATGAGTGTCTGTGGCATGCAGTGCACATCACTAATTTTATTTTCTCTTTTGCACTGGGAAGGAATTTTATATTCATTTCATACATTCTCATTCACTGCACTGATTACATAAGCTTCCCCTATAACTTAGAGAACTTCTTCTGCTCTCCCCAACTCTGTCACTGCAATTCATGTCGTTTAAGTATCAGCTAGTCTGCTATCAGCAAGAAGTAGACGCTTGGGGTTTCAGTGTATCGTTGACGACTGAATGACAAGACAACAAGAAGACAAAGTGTGCACTTAGGAAAAAAAATGGAGACAATTTAACCTCCAGATTTATCTTCCTATAGTTGCCGTCTCTAAGAACAGCTATGGATGACAAGCCTAATAACAAAACCCTGTGATCCCATTGCCTTTCAACCGAGAGCCTATCCTATTGCATCATCCACCGCCCAGGCGCCAGCTGAAGGAAGAGAAACACCTGGGATTCAAGCACTGAAAAACCCATTTAAAGGGGAAATCCATGCTCAGATGGTAAAAGGTCCTGGAAAAAGAGCTAGGGAAGCAGCTGAAGCTAGTAGTGGGGAGGAGCAGACATAACTGGAAACAATACTATCCTAGAGTCATGGGCCATGTGACAAACCATCCCATTTGTTGTCACCCTGTAGTGTAGTAATATCAGGCTAGATCAGGGGTTCTCAAACTTCATTGCACCGCAGCCCCCTTCTGACAAAATTATTACATGACCCCAGGAGGGGGGACCGAAGCCCGAGACTGCCTGAGCTCCGCCGCCCTGGGTAGGGGGGCCAAAGCTGAATCCCAAGGGGTTTCAGCCCTGGGTGAGGGGCCTGTAATCTGAAACCCGCTGCCCAGGCCTGAAGTCCCTGGGCTTCGGCCCCGGGCCCTAGCAAGTCTAAGCCATCCCTGCTGACCCCATTAAAATGGAGTCGTGACCCACTTTGGGGTCACGACCCACAGTTTGAGAACTTCTGGTCTAGATGGCCTCCGAATGCCTCTCACCTAGATACAGAGCAGGCAACGTGAAAGGGAGGGGACTGAAAAGAGCAGCAGTCAATTTTCATTGCAGCCCTGATGTGTTGTGCAAGGTGAAATGAAACAGTAGCCCTGAGAGAGAGCCACCACTGGCCAGCCAGCTCCACAGAGCAGGACCAATGCAGAGCTGATCTGCAGATGTGAGCAAACCAATCGGGAATTTGATGAAAGCAGCTGATTCACATTAACATGTTCCATGTCTGGCTTCCCCGCCCATAGAAAAGGCCATCCCCTGGCTTCATAAAAGTCGCACACTGAGGTTAACGCACCGCGCTGGGCAAAATTTTTCAGACAGAGCCTTTTCCAGTGAAAAATGAGGATTTGGTGACACCAAAATGTTTTGCAAGTTCACATTGGTGTTTTGGGGGAGGGAGTGAAAAGGCAAAACCTTTAGATTTTTTTGTGTGTGTTTGAAATGACTTTTCATCTTGAAAATTCTTTAATTTTTTAAAAACAAAAACCTTTAAAAATAGTCAACGTTTATGAAAGGTTTCATTGGACCTGAAGCGATGTTTTCCCAGAATCACCAGTGAATTTAAAAGTCTGATACTCACGCAGCGTGACTAACACATTCTCTCTTGATAGCTGAGCTGTCGTATTAACATCACCATGGATATCTGTTCAAATGAGCCATTGAACATCCATCTCACCAACCTGAGCGTATCGCCTAGTTTGCCAGCTCTGCCCTACCCAGTCCAGCTTCTCGAAAATGTGCAATTTTTTGTATCGAAAGGCTTTGAACAACAACAAAAAGCATTGTTCTTCATCAGCTGCAACTGATAAAACAACCATTTGTAGTGACGTTTAATGCCAAGTATCTAAACCCTGGATTCATGCTGTCCTGCAGTACTAATATGGAATCAGCACCCTCCGAGACCTGTGTACTTGGAAGTACACTAAGCCTAAATTTGGCAAGAAGACCACCACCTTTCTGTGCTGAAATCTGTAGCAAACTAAAGAGCTGCATCTGTATGAGGTTCAGACAGAAAACAAGGGGTTTCCCCCCCAATTCAATTATATATTACAGTTTGTGATATTTAAGCCTGTATTTCCAAAAGACCTCAGCAAATGGCTAGAATTTCCAGAAGCATTCATTTCATACATTCCCGTGCCTTAGCCTTTCTGTACCTTTTTAGGTTGCTGCCGAATGATCAGTTTTCTGGAGGATTGAGCGCTGGCATGTCACACAAGTAAGGCTTCCTAGATCCTCTCTGCCCTCTCCCCTGCTTCTAGCTGGCGAGAGGAGATGAGAGGCTCTTCCACATCTGCTGAGAAGGCGTCAGGGACAACAGTGGCAAGGTAGGAGATGGGGAACGGCGAACTGGGCTGGAAGGTTGGAGCTAACCATAGTGGGAGTTAGAAGGGGTCATGAGGGGAGAGTAGCCATGTCCGGGCTGCAATGTCTTGTGGTGAAGGAAAGGCCAGACAAGCTCCATTTTGTTTAAATGGATTTCATAGCACTAACAGTGATGGGAGCACCTGGATATAAAAGTGAGATACACAGGCAATTACTTCCCCCTTTATTTTTGTGTAGCAGCTGTGCACTGTGTCTGCTTTCTGGGAATGCCCCGTCAATATTTCCTGACCAGCTGGTGAAACAAAGCTACTAATTAATAGTGTAGCAAGGCAGTCAGTTCCCTCCACAGTCCATCTATCATGCAGTGCCCCTTTCTGATTTTTTCCACATATGAGACTCACCTGTCCCGGCCAGGACTGTGTTGAGGTTCCCAGTTCCATCCCTAAACTTTAACTCTTTTGGTCTTCAGTGCAACAGACAGTGGAAATCAAATGAGAACATATTCTTATACTTTAAAATATGTAAAAACTCATGGTCCCTGATCTTAAATTGTATGAGACTAGTTCTGCTGGACCGCTGCGTGAGCCTATGCTTCCGAAAGGCTGCATGGACTCGGGGTCAAACGCCCATCTGAGGAGACTTGATGTTTAATGTACAGTTATCAGGATCAAAGTGGTATGTGGAGTAGTTGTTGAAAGTCCATCTTCCAGGAAAGTCTGGGATGCAGCTACTTTATTAGCTGTGATGACTTTTGATATCTCAAGAGGCTAACCCTTCACACCTGACAGGGAAGACTGTCTCCTGAAAAAGTAGAGACAGTTTATCTTGATAAATAACTTGGATACAACACAAAGGCCATTTGCTGGCTACGTACCTGCAATTGTCTGCAGTCAAAAAGGGGTAAGACTAAATTCTGAGTGGGTCTGTCTGTAACCTGATTATGTGCTGCTGATAAAGTTGTAATCAAAGAACTAAAACTCTTTTGAAGTTCAAAGGAACTCTGTGTTCATAAAGATATGTACAATGGATCTGATTATGGCAAATGATCGGAAGGTGTCTCATAATGGCAAATATAACTTGGGTAACACACAATGGGTCAAAGTCTAGGAATGACAGGACTTAATGCTACTTCAGAGTGCCGTGGGTTGGAAAAATAGATAATTGGTTCACTCAAGACAATTTCCCCTCCATTGATCAAAAACTTTCTAAAACTGAGTTTAAGATTCGACAGGGGTGAGACGGACACTGTCCTAGGAATAAGACAAATGCTTTGTGTCATGACACCACGCTGATTTCTATGAAGGCAGAAAAGGTTCTCTTTATATTTTTTGGTAACAATTTTTCTTTACAAATTTGGCCCAGGCCAGAAAGAACCCTACTCTGTATTTTCACTAGGCTTCATGTTGCATGGTTTTAACTTTGTCCTAGTAGACCTAAATATGAGTATTTGTAAGTTCTCCATGACTGACTGGCTTTCCTTAGAAGGCACACGCTGACCAAGATCGTAACCCTGTCTGTCTCTTGAGAGGAGCTGACAGAGGGAGCTGTTATCATAGATCACAAAGTTCAAGGAGTCCTTGCCTTAAGATGAAGGCGAGACTGGTGATTGCATGCCAAGGTCAGTACTGACAGGGCATGCGGGAGTGGATGACAGTGTTTGCAATGGATATACAAGAACTGAAACAGGCTGGCACCAAAATGCCATACAGCTTAAAGACAGCGAATTATGGTTTTGAGAACTATTTTTGAAGCCCAAATTATGGCTAGGGTGCATTAGAATGGAGAGATCTCACTTGGAAACCATCTGTCAAGGATACCTGCTCAGGGGACAGCTATGATGTGACTATAAGGCCTTGGGGAGCACATGGAGAGGAGCAGACTATGAAGTCTGTTGAGGAGGAGATTGTCTCCTCCTTCATGTTTTCCACAGTGGGGCCCTGACCCTGCTCGGAGCTACTGTAATAATGATCGCAGCCCAAGCAAGAGGGTCACTTGGTGGCATGGGCCTATGGCCAAGAGACCCCAGTAGAGGTGTACATGGGGAGGGAGGGCACAAGCTTCACTATTCCAAAGCAGCTTTCGATCACCCCCAGTACCTACTGAAATCATTATGCCTTTCAAAGGCATAACACCTCCAGGAACTGCCGCAGTCCCTCCCCAGCCCAGCATGACATAATCTTACCCCTAATGTAGGGTGTTCTTTCTCTCTCTCTCTCTCTCTTCCTTTTCCCTCCCTTCTATGCCAGGGAGTGAGGATTCCAAATCACAGCTAGAAAAGTCGTTTTCCAGAACACTTTGTGCTGCGTCAGAACGTTCGGTGGTTGTTGTTCCTCTGTCAGATTTGCTTGATGGCATTTGAAAAACTGGAATGAGAGGGAGGAACTAATAATCTCCCAAGTTATGAAATTCTGGTTCTGGAATGATTCAACCTAAGGTAAATGTCTGGGGGGGACGTTTTTCATTAAAATGGTGGGCAAGCTAGAACATACTGCTCGTTGTGATTCCCTATGCAGTGACTACAGAACGGTCTACACATCTTTGTAAAATGATAGTAGCTGACTGAATCCCAAACCCCAGCTATAGGCTGTCTTTGGATACATGCGCTGTGGAAAAGGCAATATTATGACTGTACATCATCCTAGTCGTGTCATGCCTCTGGGCGGCAGGACATATTGGGCCCAGTCTTGTCCTCAGTCTAACTAGGGGAATTATCTGGCCCCCATCACTACAGTATTTGAGTGCCTCACAATCTGTAATGTATTTAGCCTCACAAAATCCCTATGAGGCAGGACAGTGTTCTTATCCCCATTTTACAGATGGGAAAACTGAAGCACACAGAGGCTAAGTGACTTGTCAAAGGTCACACAAGAAGTCTGTGATAAAGCAAGGAATTGAACCCAAGTCTCTGGCTAGCTCCCTAACCATTGTACAATCCTTCCTCTCAATGTCAAGTTGCAGGAGAAGTAGAATCTTAATAGCTGACTGTCCCCTAGCTCCAATTTTAATATATTCTTATGTAACCGAAGACTGTATCATAATGCATATGAAGAAGGGGGGCAAATTAAGGTTACACAGGCAACCTTGATTCAGGCATATCCTTACATTTGAGTGCTTGACTTTGCAACCTTGATTACTTTCACAGAAGAATCACAGTACTTTTAACATTTTTTTTAAGTAATAGCTGTTGATAAGACCAGGAACCCTCTCTTTTGATTAACAAAATTGCAAAGCAGAGGAATGATATTGCAAAGTTTAACTCACGCAGTCTGCCAAAGCAAATGCACTACCTCAGCTAGACAGGCTTCCAGTGCTGAATGATTTAAAGTTTAACTGACACATGCAAATATATTTTCAATATTAATTTTGGAATGGTTTTCTAGTCAGCTGGCTACTCCCCCCTCCCCTTCTGCATGTAAACCTGGCATGATTCAAAAAGAGAAGAAAATTGTCGGATTTGTGTGTGTATGTGCGTGTGTCAGTCACAGATTGCTAAGAGCAAACACATCAGTCAAACGCCTGTGCTCAGATACTAGGGGCATGTTCTTGCTTCTAAGAACATAAACACAGAAAGCAATAGGAAAAGTTCAGGTGTATGAATGTTTGAAATATCAAAACACGGTTGAGATTAGTACAGATGTGAGACTAGCTATTGGTTGAATCCGAACCACATGCATAATGCGATTGGGTCTGCAAGCCACTCTCACAGTCAACTAAGCACATTGCAAACACACATTGAGGTAAGAGAAGAATTTGGTAGAAGAGAAGCACCCCTGCAAATGTTTAAAACTTGGGGCAAACCTGCCCTTATGGCCCTCTCTATGAGCCAGTGTTTGCATGGGCTAAGTTCCACACACAACTCCACTGGAGTCTCTGGGACCTGTCAGCACACATCTTGGTATAAAACTGGCCCTATAACTCTAGGATTTCACATATCGGGTCATTGAAGCCATAAGGGTAGATTTTTCAAAGGCATGACTAGGAGTTAGGCATCCAACTTGTATAGATTTTTTTTTCCAATGAGAATTGGGTAACTAATAACCCTTTGCCTTGGAAAATCTCCCCCAGTGTAAACTCCAGTGGGATCAGGATTTGGCACTTCGGTTTCTTTTTCCTACATCCAGCTGACGAACAAATTACACAAGGCTTCCTGAGGCAACTGTCAATCATGCTCTGTATTCCAGCCAGCAGGAGGTACTGTAAGAAGCTGCGTGCATTGGGTTAAAAAAGGATTGAGGCTAAAATATTCGATCTGCTTGCTGGACCTAAAGGTCAGAGTTGCAGAAAACCACTCTTAAGAATGGTTTGTTTGCCAAATGCTGACAGATGACTGTCCCTTTCCTCAACAACTAAACTCTTGTTTAGCTTTATTTCAAATGTTTACATTTCTGCTGTGATTGCAATAAAAGACCTTTTCTTGCAGCAGCCAACCATCCGAGCACAAGAAAGGCCCCTGTAAAACTGGTCTCTAATCTGTGCTTGTAAAATTCTTTCTTTGAGAGAGGCCACACTAGCCATCCTGTGTTTTGCTTTTGGAAGGAAGTTAAACACCCAGCATTTTAAATTATTTACCTTACAGTTAGATCATCAGGAGGAACAAGCTGACCAGTAGCAAAACCAAAATGGTTAAAATGAATGCCCTGGACTTTGTGACCAAAATTAAGATTTATCTTTAATGTCCTGAGGCTGATTGTAATGCAGCTGTATTGGCAACAGCTTCCAATCACTGCAAGCCAGGACCAGTTGTCTTTGGTTCCCTATTATATACGAGGCTATTTGCTGTAACAGGAAACTGTTACTAATTCACTGGCATATTGAGTCCGCTGTGTGGGCTTGGACCGCATTGTATGTTACCAGGCACAGTGCTTCCTCTTTCTCTTTCTTAGTGCCTTGCCATCCTCCCCTTATTGAGTTATACTCTGTGGTCAGGCGGCCTGACCACCTCCCCAGCCCAGAATTAGCACTGAAGAATGTAGCGTCCGTTTTACTCCGTAGTCTCCATTTGGCTCCTTCCATTCATTTTTTTAAACAAACCCCTTGGGGATCTGTGTGCCTGGCCCAGTATTTTCAGGGGATTGCTCTAGTCTACGTGAGTATGACAAGCTCCATGCTTGTCCCTTCTGTAGGAAAGCCAAGGTTTGGAAGCACTGCTGACTTCTGCATGTTCATTTTCCTTTTCCATCTGTCCTTCTGAGGAATGAGGTGATCTAGCTCTGTGGTGAGAGAGATCTGAAATACAGCCTGGAGAAGGGAGTGGCTGAGGAAAGCTTGTTCTCTTATTTAGCACATGTGACTATGGCCTTTAGGGCTGGTGCCCACCCCGCTCCCCGGTCCCCAACCCACTCCCCCGCCCCATCTAATTTATTATCCACAGTACTGAGAGGTCCTTGCTGAGATCGGGACACCATTTGCTGCTACTCACTACACAAACATGTAGTAAATTCCTGGTGCAACTGAGAAAGGGAGGACAAAGGTGGCGTTAAGCTGTCATTACACCCACTCAGTCCTGGGGCTGCAAGATGCTACAATGGCCCTGAGGTCCAGCTTGGAGCAGCCTGGGAGCTATACCATGTGGAGACTCCCTCAGGAAGGGGAAACTCTCCACAGTAGGAACAGTGCAGCATTGCTACATAGGCGAGGACGGTTTAGGCTGATGTCTCTTGGGATATGGCTATGCTACAAGCTCTACAGCTGCAGTGCTTCAGACACTCGCTAGAGCGACAGAAGGGGTCTTTCTGTTGCTGTCGTAAATCCCGCCCCCTCGAGAAGTGGTAGCGAGGTTGACTGAAGAATTCTTCCATCAACCTAGTGGTGTCTATATTAGGGCTTAGACCAGCTTAACTACGTCTCTCCAGGGTGTGAATTTTTCATGCCCCCGAGTGACATGGCTGGGTCAACCTCAGTTTCAGGTACAGAGCAGGCCTTGAAGATGACACACTTGGACCTCATTTAGGAACAGCCATCTGGAGATGGTACCTCCCATATCTCGCTTCCAAGCCCCTGAGTCTCCCACTGCTCACTCTTGTTTAGGCCTAGATTCCATTACCTGTACTCAGCCTGAGTAGCTCCTCCACCCAGTGAAGTCAGTGGAGTGCGGTGTTACTCAACATGAGCAGATTCTGGACCTGCGATTATTCAGAATGATTTCTGGAAACACACACATTCTAGGTATACTTGGTCCTGCCTCCGTGTGTGGGGGGTGGACTAGCTGACTTCCTGAGGTCCCTTCCAGCCCTAACATTCTATGACTGAGAGAGACTTAATGGGTCAGTCTTGTTCCCCTGAATATATTTGCTTAGATTCATTTTAAAGGAATTAAAGTCTTCCGTACCCACTTATAAAACAAGCATATTCAGTGTTGCCAAACACAGGATATCGCCTGGGATTCACGGAGAGGGAGCTTTCTAATGGTGCTTTCTCCAGTGGCGGTGAAGTTAAGATCTTTTTTAAAGCTATGGCAACAGCAGGAGGACACGTGAACTCTTCTAGTTGGCGTCTTTTAAAACCTAACAGTGCTGACTTTCAAAAAGAAAAAGATTTGGGGTGAGGGCATGCGCAGCATGAGAGCACAATCGTGGCATGCCATTCAGAACCCCCCACCCCGACTTCCGCGCTCTGCATTTGAAACTCCCAGCACTTTGCAGGAGCTCCCATTGTATTCCAGCACAGCAGCGTTATTGAATTGTACCTCTTTTCTCTGACCTAAGAGGGGGGGGGGAACCTCTATGCTCCTTCTCCCCCACTGGTGTTGACTAAATCATGTGTGAGGGATTAAGGAAGAGCTTGGCACAGTATTTTAGCTCTCCTCTTGCTACGGGAGCCATTGAGGACTCGTGCTGGCACAGAAAGAAGAGAGACTGTTTGACAGTTGGCCTTTTTTATCAAGGAAGCTACTATAGGACAGCAAGGGAGGGATGAGGAGTAAAGCAAATGATCCTTAATCCAGGTTAGGGTGAGCAGATGTCCCAATTTTATAGGGACAGTCCCGATTTTGGGGTCTTTTTCTTATATAGGCTCCTATTACCTCCCCATGCCCTGTCCTGATTTTTCACATTTGCTGTCTGGTCACCCTAAGCCAGGTAGCTCTTGACACCAATGGCCAGGCCATGTCTCCTTTCTGGGGTCCCAGATTCCAAGATTCATCGTAAGATTTTAAGCTATTCTTATAAGAAATGTGCCATTTTGGGGATGGAAAATGTTAAAGGAGCCTGTCTACTATGGGGCAATATTAATCCTTCTTACATGCAGATTATTTGCAAGGCAACCTTCTCTCTGATCTGGATTCCCGCCTCTACACATTTTGTGGGGAGGTCTCATCTCCCTATCTTGGTCTTTTTTTCCTTTAAAATCCGTACTCCGATTGGTACTGTCACCAGTCCCCTGACTCAGCGCCTCGGGAAAACTCTGCCTTTTGTTGTGGGTGCACGCCGAAGTTCATGCCTTGAGGGAAGGTGACACTTCCTAAAGTGCTCATTTAGCACAACTGGGGGAGGCAGACTAGCTGCCCTGAGAGTGTTTATTAAACTGCCCTGGCAAGAAGGAGAACCACAGAATTGTTCATATATTATTGTCCGCATCTGTCAGGTACCCATCGCTGTAGTAACTGAAGAGACTGTAGAGAGCCGAGATGAAGGCAGAAATAACCCATGGGTAGGCAGATGAAAATACATGATCCTGATTCTACTCCCTCTGTGGTTTTAACAGCCCCAATGAGGATACTGGCAGTAGCTTAGATGGTAGGGGAAAGCCAGTGCAATATCAGAATCTTGTCCTTTTATTGCTTCTGTCAGCGCTGTGGTCCTGGTTAGACGCTATGTACAGGCTGGGAGCACAGGGAAGAGAAATGAGGCCATGTGTCTGGAGCGAATGAGTGCACGGGATGTCTTTGTAAATGCTGAATTGATAACCTTGATTTCCGCAGCTCTTCAGGAGGAAAGGTGGTCCTGGCTGTGGAGTGGGAGTCAGGTGACATGAGTTCAGTTCCTGGCCTTGCCGCCAGGACTGGATTAGAGAATTTTGGGGCCCAGTTCACTATGGAAATTGGGGAGCCCCCATCTCCCCTGGGGTGGGAGTCCCGTTGGATCTTCACCCCAGAAGGGGGATTTCAGTTAGGGGGGGAGTTACAGAAGAAGCCCACCCCCTCACCCCCTGTGCTTAATTTATAATGAAAGAGGTGCTCAAGCTCAGAGGTGCAGGGGCTATGACTGCCAAGCCTAGAGGTGCTGGACTCATTCAATTTTGGTCCCAGCTCCTGTCATAACGAGGGTGCCCTGCATGGTGGTGTGACCCCTTGCACCATGGCCCAGGTTACAATGCCCAGTGCAGGGAGCCCAGACCCAAACGACAGGAGCCACTTCAACTGGGCCAGGACTTTTTTGTGGTGAACATGGAACAGTGCCACAAAACCCAAGACAATTGGGACTTATGGAGTCAGATCCTGCCCCTGAGTGGGACTGAGGGCCCTGAGGAGGGGTGGGGTTGGAAAGTGAATCTGCCCCACACTCACTGCCCAGTGGCTCCTGGCCCAGCTCCGGCCATTGGCCCTCACCACAGTATGTAGATGGGGTAAAACCTCAGTGTGCCACCTCCCATGCCACTCAAATTTGCCCAGCCACCCTTCCATCATGATGGGTCAAACCTGGTTGGACCTCAAGCTTGGTAGGAGGCCCTGTGTCAGTGCGCACTAGTTAATCCGGGCCTGTCTGCCATAGATTTCTTGGGAGAATATGGGAATAAGGTGTTTGAATTCCTCACACTGAGTGTTAAGATCTTAATAATGATATAAAGTTCCCACCATTCTACAAATGTTTCCCATCATTCGTCAGAGTAAAGAGCAGCCTTCATATATGCTTCTTTGGACTTTCAGATGCTTGACACATGATATTTCCTGTATGGAAAAGTGGCCTGCTCTGTATAAATAGCATAACAAGGTAACCATTGCACTCAGTGTGACAACCAAGAAAAATACTGAGAGATCAATTTAAACGTTGAGATGGATTCAGAAGACAATGCTGACTTTGTGACACGATCAGATGAATCTCGTCACACAAGATCCTAGCAATGGCAGGAGAGGAAACAATAGTCTCTATCACACACAGATCAGCTAGCCTGACCATGTTCTTTTTATTTATTCTATGTGCTGGCACATGACAATACGTCTTTTGTTCTTACACCTGCTGGAGAAGGGAAATGAGCTGATGACGGAGTTTTAGTGGCTTTCCATGGGGCAAATGGGTCAGATTTCTTTTCCCCAGTTTATTGCCGTACATCCGGTTTCATACATGTGCTTTTCAGCCCAAGATACACAGGCTGTTCAGAGCCTTGTGTTATCGTATTTTAAAGGACAATAAAGCAAGTCATGAAAATCCCCACCAGGGTGAAATAAGGGGAAGACACTGCCAGTTGTAAAACAAGCAGCCGTTTAAAGTGAATCCGACTATTTGTGGCATTGCAGGTTTGTGCTGCAGAAATGCAGCATGTGTGATTGCGGCAGCACTGAATCTCCTTTGCTTTGGCCTGACGTTTGTGTTTATAATGGCTACGCAAACCATAAAAATGCATGGCCAGGTACCATTCCCTGCTCTGATTGCAATCCCGCTGTTCCATTATCCGTGTTTTATCCCTTCTCTCTCTGAGGGTTACTGCACTGCGTGGACACCACTGCTATTCATCTGCAGTCATCTTCATGCTGACACCAAAAGAATGAATGGTGAGATGAAGCTCTTGTAGCACAGCTAACAAGTCTTCCTTTGGGAGAATTTAGCGGAATCTGATATTAGGGGCAATTCACAAAACTGGCCTGGAGGGACTGAGCGTGGGAAAACCCAGAGACAGTCAGCAAGGGCCTTTCCTCTAGGAAATGCCCCATCTTGGGAATCAACCCACTCCTATGATTCCTGGGTGTGAGTCCTACCACCTCCACGCCATTCTCTTCTCTTCTCTGGCTCCTAAGCTGCAAGAGAAAGGTAAGCCCCTTGTTCACTGAAATTTACGAAGTGAGGCAATGAAGATAAGCAGACAGTTGCGTAGCAGAGCCCTTCACGTTTCAGTCTGTGCTGACCATGAAAATTCTATCGCTCATTCCACTTCAAACCAGAGCGGACAAAACACTGTTAAAGGTGTTACCTAGAACAGCCCCGCTTTGGTGGGGCAATGGCTAGATAACCTGATAGGCCTTTCCTATCTCTAACAACCTGGTTACCATGTGCAGTGGCATAAATGTGCTGAGGTTTGTGTGGCCACAAGTTCAACACTTTTGGCTTTAAAAACTAAAACAAAAGTGTGAGCATTACAGTCCGGTTTACAATATGCCATAGAGGTTGTACTCCCTGGTGAAAATGCCACAGAGACCATCTGTTCCTTCTTACCCATCCCATTTCCTTCCGTACCAGTGACTGACAGCTCACGTCCTTCTACATAGAAAATCCCAACTACAGAGGACATTTGCACAGATGAATTAGCACTGCCGTATTAAAAAAGCCTGGCTTCTGATTAGAAAAGCCGATGAGCATGTTGGAATGGTGCTGAATACGTAATATAAACGATAGGTTGTGACAATTTTTCTTATGTGACCTAACTCCCTCTCCCCGTTTACTTTTGGTTGTGTAACAAGTGTTGCAGCCAGCAGCCATACTTCATATGAAGGATATATTTAGAAAGAGTTGACAGAGGGTTACTATATGAGATAAGCACATTACAGACATGAGAAATGCTAGAGATGATTCGAAACAAATCAGTAGAAAGTGTTATAGATGGTTATAAACCATAGTAACAAGTAACCTGTTGGACTTTCTAACAATTGATTAACCACCTAATAAACACTTACTCACCTTCAGAAACAGTATTAAAGGTACATTTATAAAGTGTGACTGAGCCAGCTACTGAAAGGCTAACACATTGTTGGTGTGTTTTCTGGATTTTTATTTCTTTTTGTGGGTACTCCAAGAAGGTTAGGAACTGGGGTCCCAAATCCTCTCTTTTTAGAAAAATGTCAGAAGTCTGACTTTACCTCCAAAGCAAATCAGTGGAAAGTCCTGAATTTGCCCTGTTAGGAACAACTATTTCAGAGATTTGAATCCAGTATTTCTCTTACCTACAGGGATGGTCCATTTTGTGTGTTGCTCAGTCCATTGCACTGTACTAATATGTTGCATTTCTATTATTGTCAACCAAAGATCTCAAAGACTTTTACCAAAATTAATGAACTTTTCTATGTTACAGATGGAGAAACAAAGGCCTGGAGACTTGCCAAAGGTCTGACAGGAAGTACAGGGCAAAGAGCTGAATAGAACCCAGCCATCTTAATTCCAGGCCCTTGCTTTAACCAGTAGACTACCCTTCCTTGATCTTTCTAATCTGAGCTCTGCTCTACTTTAGTTGCTCACAGTCAGCTAAATAACCAAAGCCATAATTCTTGCTTGCTGATCACAGGAAGAGTACTTTTAGGAGTGACATTCGGACCTCAAAAAGAAAAGGAGTACTTGTGGCACCTTAGAGACTAACCACTTCATCGGATGCTGTAGCTCACGAAAGCTTATGCTCAAATAAGTTGGTTAGTCTCTAAGGTGCCACAAGTACTCCTTTTCTTTTTGCGAATACAGACTCACACGGCTGCGACTCTGAAACCTGTCATTCGGACCTCAATGAATCAACACATCCGGAACAGTAACGTCCTTTCCAGATGTGTCTTGCTTTACATACAGCATTCACCAGAACCTTATGACCAAAAGTGGCACCACATTGCTCTATAGAGAGCCCACCCTTAGTTAGTTACCAACTAGATCAGATTCCACTCAGTTCTAGCTGGTTGGAAAATACTAAATATTTTCTGTGGAAAAACATGAAAAAGAAAAATGTACACTTTTCATGGACATCTTCTGCAGAAATGTTTAGACTTGATGTTTTTAAAAAGTCTCTTTTGCGGCTGAAAAAAAGAAATATTTCAAATCAACTCGAGTTACCACAATATTTTGAAAGAGGGCCTAGAACCACAGGTACCAGGATAACTGGGTACAATAAATTGAAAGAATTGAGTGTAGTCCCGAATGTAAGAATGTCCTGGGGTTTTGTGTGTGGCTGTTTGTGTGTATGGTTTTAGAGCTGACCCTTAACATTTTAACCTTTGACTTGTATCACTTTTTATTGAAAGGGAAAGATCTCCATGGAACCATGTGAGACACAACCCTGTAATACACGGGTCGCTGACACAACAGAGAACAGCAGTCCTGTCTATTGTATCAATGCAGTGGCCATTGCTTCATGGATTATTATCACAGATCATCGAAGGGGCTGTTACAGGTTTGGAATCTACTGGGCCATTGTGGATTTGGGAAACTTTAACTTGAAGACAGTTGACACTATAGAGTGCAATAGATCCCTCAGTCATATCAATTGCAGGATTCTTGTAAAGGGAACACTTCCTCCTGATAAAATCCCTCATCCCAGAGGACACAAACCAGTGTGTATCCCTGTAAAAAGTAACAATGGTCAAAGTTTAGCGACTCCGTTATCTGAGACATATCCCCCAAATTCTCTGGTCTGGAAACCTTGTGGGAACTGACTGGTAAGCTTTCCAGCTAAAGCAGAGCTGTGGGAGAAACTGGTGCAAAATGAGCGGCATCAAGGACCCCGTTGTTGCGACACTTCTGCATCTGACTGGTTCCACTGGATTGCTTGCGTGTAACATTTTCACATAGGCATTGGCAGGATCATGGGCCAATGGGCCTGTTTTTGATGGCTGGAGCTTCTGCTTTTTGTATCATTTTTTTTAATTAGTGAAAGATTTCAAAGCTGCGAATGGAATCTGGATCTCCCCGCCTCTCTCAGCATGGCGATAGGCCCAGGGCCAATGCTATCACCCTGCAAAGATTCTGCAGTAGTGGTTCTAGGCCCTCTTTCAAAATATTGATCCATGACTGAGTACACAGTTGGTCACATGATGTACTTCTGATTGGCCGAACCTATACTGGGCGCTCAAGAAAGTCAGCTGCCATACCCAGAGGGTTGGATATGTGTTTCTCGCTGAGCCAAATGGAAGAAAAGTACTATGTCTTTCCTGGGACCAGAGCCTGGGTTTCTACTTGCAACTGCTCAGAATGTTGTATGGGGCTTGTCTCTGCCCACAGAGCCTGAGCACTCAGCAGCAGCAAGGAGGGCCTCTGTGGGAGGCACATCTACCTGCTGTCCCTTCCCACCTACATACCCCACCCACTCAAAAAGATCATCCTGGACTAATGTGAGGGGGGCATTACACCTACTTGCTGGGAGCACTTGCTGTGGGAGGAGGCCACATTATCCGCCTTAGATGATACCATCATGTAAAGGTAATAGTGGAGTGTCGGAGGCCGGTCTGTCTTGAGGCCCATTGTCTGGGAGGGGGATTTTGAAGGTCTGGTGAGGCTTGGACACGTATGCGGTTCAGATAAGTAGCCAAGCTTTTAGGTGTTCACCAACTCTAAACTCTGACCTTACTGAGATTTTCTTCCTTCTCTCGACTTATTGGGGTTTCCACGTTCTTCTTTGACTCTCCTCATAGTGCTGGAAGCAAGACAAGACACATTTAAAAACAAAATGGAGATCGTTATTTCTCTGTTCGCAACAGAGTAGGTGGAAATTGTGGGCATCACAAAGGTAAGTGGCTGTTTGGTAACTGTCAAATACCTGAGCTCTGGTCTGCTCTCTGAGCTTCTGTTCAGTACAGGGTAGGCTCTGTCTGTATCCCTACTGGTGTGATTGGGTTTTGCTTTTGGATGTACGTTTGCAGTGGTGACAAGGGATTTTAGTAATGGAAAAGGTCAAGACGCTGTCTAAGCCCCAAATGAAAGGAGGAGGAAAAAAAACCATTTAATGATGTGGGATGATATTGAAGCTAAAAGTCAATAGTCAGAGCACCGATCCACATGTCTGCGCTGAGAATTCTCACCCCATGCCCCCCAAGTCAAGAGATGAGCGCAGTAGAAAATTGAGCGCTAGCTCAAAATGTCCACTTTGTGTTAAGCAAAGGGATATGGAGGTCTATGATGGAATTCCTATGAGACAGGTGGGCTAAGAAGGTCAGCATTTTCTAAGAAGAAGCCGAGTTTAGAGGAAAAAGTATATGCACAGTTGCACACACACCAAACAGCATCTTTAGGAGTGGCAGGTAAGCTGGTCTGTTTCCCACCAGGATCCAAAGTATTGATTCTTATGGCAGATCTCTATATCCATACAAAGCCCCATTTAGGTCATTGTAAGATCGGAACCACATTATAGGACCAAGGCCTGACCAATTTTGTTTTAATTAAAAAAAAATGTACTTGAAATCAATTGCCCAGAGCAACTAGATAAAATTGTGCTTACATAAAACAGAGATTTTTACCGTCAAACGGGAGATGTTTACTATTCAGTCTAAGTACTTATTTATCTCATAAATAACCATTTTCCAATCTTAATTTTGTCATCTTACATTTGTTTGCTTTAGTCTGATTTACTTATATTTCCCAGGGAATGTTCACATTTTAGAGTAACACAGAACAAATGATGTATTGAGTGTATTTGCCACGGCTTTTGAAAATCATCCCAGTGTCCAAAGACTGCTTAAAAAAAGTTTTATTCCTCTTAAATGCTCTCTGCTTGCTGCTGCTAAATGTCATCTGCAAAGCCAGGAAGTCCTACCCTGCCAAATATGCAGGATCCAAGCCAGCAGGATTAAATCCAAATGATATTTGCGCCAGCTTTGGAAAACGAATAGAATTTGTGACCCAGAACTCAGGGAAGTATCTAATGGAGTGGCAAATACAGATGGTCCATATGAAGCTTTCTGGGTAACTTCTAGTTTGACACGTGAAATGTTTTGTGTCACTTAAAATATATAAGTATTTTTGGCACTGATTATTTGGTGAAGTACAGATTGATACAATAGAGAAAAAAGCTGTGAGAATAAGAACTCAGTGCAAGTTAGTTAGGCTTTATACAGCTTTCCAGACTTGTGAGTATAAATGTCAGTGTTCTATAATGTGGACATGAGAGACTGCCTCAATGCAAGCCCAAATCATGTGAAACGTGTGTGGTTTGGAGTCTTCTGGCAAACTCAAAGCTGCTCATGTCCCAGTTTGAGAAGATCAGTCATGGAGGCGGCAAGTCTGTTTGCAGGCTCAGGGCCATAAAGGCAAAACTGGACCTAGCCTGTGGTAAATCTGAAGTTAAACCCAGCCACTTGGGGCGTGCGTTGGTGACTGCTGTGGGTCAAAACCAGAATCAAAGGTTGCATGATTAGTCCCGTTCAAACTAAAACAACCCAGGGTTGCAGGGCACTGCTGTGGGATAGAATCAACGGCTGACAAAATTGACTGCTGCTAAATTAACAATAATCACTTGTGTTGCTAAAGCGCTTTGTCTGGCGACCGGAGACTGCTGCACAAAAATAAAGTGGAACCAGACTATTACACAGGGTGACAAAAAAGTAAACACATACATTGCACCCATCCTGGCACAGAAGGGGGAGGAGGAGGAATCAGGAAAAAGGAGTGTCTGTCCATGCCTCGCAGGAGGTGGATATTAACAAACACCAGCATTAAGCACCTTGTCCGGAACTGGCGGTGATGCCGTGTTCCTCCCATAAACAAAGCTTCCATTGAAGCTGATGGAAGTTGGTCTATATAGATCGGACCTTCAGAAGTGTTCAGTACTTAGCAGCTCCCATTATTACATAAATATTGCCATATCAGATCAGCTCCTGGGTCCATTCGTCTAGTATCCAATCTCTCATTGGTCTGTACCAGATGTTTCAGAGGAAAGTGTAAGAACCCTGCAGTAGATTAGTTTTCATCCTGATCTCGAATAGTGATTGGCTTAAGCTTTGAAGCATGAGATTTAGCACCCCTCCTATTTTCAGTGCAAGCTGCTGGGAAGTAAGCTGTCTTGGAAATCTGGCCCTATCCAACCACAATTGGCCTGTCCAATGGGCTACATTTTCAAAAGTGACTTGTGTTTTTGGGTGCCCAATTTGAAACACCTGACAGGGCCCTGATTTTCAGAAAGTGCTGAGTACCCGCCCTCTGAAAATCAGGACTTTTTGAAAGTGTTTCCAGTTGGGCCTCCAAAATCACGAGTCACATCTGAAAATGTAGGCCATAGGGGTCAGTGTAAAGCCCAGTGAAATCATTCAGTCTTTCCTTTAACTTCAGCCAATGAGATGAACCACAGAATGCAGTGACTTCCTGGTACTATTCTCACCTCATTTCTAACTAATTGTTTTTAACCCTAGAAACTGTCCAAAAGTAGGAGGTCAAAATACCAACTTCTCTTTAACCAAAAGCTTCTTATTCTGGTGTCTGTAGCCTCTGTTTGCTGGATGCTGGGAATGAGAGACAGGGGATGAATCACTTGATGATTACCTGTTCTGTTCATTTCCTCTGGGGCACCTGGCACTAGCCACTGTCGGAAGACAGGATACTGGGCTAGATGGACCTTTGGTCATAGAATCATAGAATATCAGGGTTGGAAGGGACCTCAGGAGGTCATCTAGTCCAACCCCCTGCTCAAAGCAGGACCAATCCCCAATTAAATCATCCCAGCCAGGGCTTTGTCAAGCCTTACCTTAAAAACCTCTAAGGAAGGAGATTCCACCACCTCCCTAGGTAACCCATTCCAGTGCTTTGCCACCTTCCTAGTGAAAAAGTTTTTCCTAATATCCAACCTAAAACCTCCCCCACTGCAACTTGAGACCATTACTTCTCATTCTGTCATCTGGTACCACTGAGAACAGTCTAGATCCATCCTCTTGGAACCCCCTTTCAGGTAGTTGAAAGCAGCTGTCAAATCCCCCCTCATTCTTCTCTTCCTCAGACTAAACAATCCCAGTTCCCTCAGCCTCTCCTCATAAGTCATGTACTCCAGCCCCCAACCATTTTTGTTGCCCTCCACTGGACTCTTTCCAATTTTTCCACATCTTTCTTGCAGTGTGGGGCCCAAAACTGGACACAGTACTCCAGATGAGGCCTCACCAATGCCGAATAGAGGGGAATGATCACGTCCCTCGATCTGCTGGCAATGCTCCTAAATATACAGCCCCAAATGCTGTTAGCCTTTTTGGAACAAGGGCACACTGTTGACTCATATGCAGCTTCTCATCTACTGTAGCCCCTGCAGAACTGCTGCCTAGCCACTCGGTCCCTAGTGTGTAGCAGTGCATGGGATTCTTCTGTCCTAAGTGCAGGACTCTGCACTTGTCCTTGTTGAATCTTATCAGATTTCTTTTGTTCTGACCCAGTAGGGCCGTTCTTATGTTCTTCTTCAATGCTTAGCTGGACAGTTGGCCATCGCAATCGTTCGCTATTTGGTCCATTCCTTTGCAGCCACAAGGGCTTGTCCAACATCAGAACAGACTTGATGAACCCATGTAATAGGGGGGCTGCCTTTGTGCCGCCTCCACCCTGTGATTGGTGTTATTTTTTCACAGATGTTACCAGACGCCCGGAGAATGGCATTCACCGGAACGTCTTGTGGCATCCTCGCGACATGTTCGAAAAGCGTAAGACACCATCTGTGGACAATGGCCCCCGTAGTCTATAGACCGGAGTGACCGTAAACATCTGCATTACAAACAAAGTCATTCCACTTTATGCCCAATATACGTCACTGGCATTTTGTGTGGAAACCCTCCAGCTTTGCCCAGACTGAGTGGCACAGTGCCCAAGTTTCGCAACCGTAAAACAGTGTGGAGAGGCTACAGCTGGCTGAATAATATTTGTTTGAATAACTTGTATTTGACAAACTTCACAATACCGTAGTCTAGTCTAAGAATATAGATTATTTTAAAATCTCCTCCCAGCCCCGATCAGTAAGGTGGCTGCAATTTGATTAAAAAATCCAGCATTAGTTCAAGGGCGTTGAGTAAAAGCAGTAGCTACGATGGGTCAGATTGCAATTCTCTTGCTTACGTAGGTGGACAATTTGAGTGCAGGGGACTCCTCAGGCACATAAGTGCTAACTGGCATGAGTAAGGGGTTCAGAGTCTGGATGCATGGAATATATGGATTTCCTGGAGCTGGGTGGCACCTTCTGTGTCAGATGTGCACAAAGGACTATGAAACAATACATGCCCCTATTTGGTTATTCAACCACGGGCAGTGAGAGAGAGAGAGACTATGTCGTGGATGCTGCTGCCTTGCTGGAAGGTCAGGCTGCCTCTCTGTGGACTGGAAAGCGGAGCAGTCCTATTTGGTAACCCTCTGAAGAGAGGCCATATGCTATCCCCTGAATTCCTTGGAGGCATGAAGAGAAACTCTTTCCTTCTAGCTATCCAATGGTGAATATGATGTGGCTGCAGGCCCAGGAGTGGAGGAATGGGTTGGGCGGGCTTTCTGGGGGGTTCATGTTCTGAAAGAATAGGCGGGGCTGGTTCCTTGCTAGCTGGGTGGGGAAACCAACTGCTGCTTGGACTGTACAGCCGTGCAGACTGGGCAGAGCCAGTCTGGAAGCAGGGCTTGCAGCGGAGCCAGTCTCTGGGCAACCTAAGAAGCACAGCTGACCTGTCGTCAGCCACCTGGTTGGCTACACCACCTAATTGGTTGGCAGAGTCAGCAGGCCAGCTCTTAAGCCCAACAGCAGCAGGTCACCCATGGCTTGTTCCCAGCTTTGCTCCAGCCTTGGACTCAGCCTTGCCCCTACCTTGCCTCACTCCAGGTAATGGGGTGCTGACCCTCGGCTCTGATTCCTGACTTTGGCTCTGGTATTTGGTCTCTGACTCCGGGCTCTTGATTCCTGCTCCAACCAGTAGGCATGTCTGCCTGCGTCCCAGCCACTCACAGAGACACAGACTTCTCTCTGTATCCTTGGTTGTGCTGCTCTCCGCTGTCTCAAGGCCTTGCTATATGATAGCACAAGACTTGACAGCCTGCATGAGGTTGCTGAAGCTGATCAGCCTGGAAGAAGCCAAACCACTTTTCTCAGCTTTGCCAAGTCAGCCTCTCTTCTTCGGAAAGGCAGCCATGGTGGATGTTTCCGCTTTCCTCACTTGACGAAGGCCGTCAAATTTACAATCCTTTGGAATGCTGTATAGTAGTGTAATGCGACATCTCCTTTCATGTAACTACTGCATTCATTCATTCATTCATTCATTCATTCATTCATTCATTCATTCTCCACCCAAACAGAAACCTGGCAGTGACTTCCTCACTGCAGTATTTTTGGATCAGTTATTATATCTGCTGTCAGTCCAGGAAATGTCAGCTTTCATCTGGCCTCACTTTTACGTGTAACTTTAAAAAAAAAAAAAAAAAAACAGCAATTTTGTTTTGGTGTATTTAACAAATTGATATATCCTCTACTGATGTCAGTGATCACCAAGCCACCAGCTTCATCACCAGGCCCTCTCCTAGCTTTGACCACTGCTTTTGGCGCAGCAGATGCCATGTTAATTGCCAGCAAAGACATCCAGCAAGACATAGCTTGAAAAGGAAAGGGCCAGTGTCTGGATTTCTTGCTGTGTTCTTCATTCAACTTTATGATTCTGTGGCTTTCATTCTCCTACAGTCTCTTTTCTATGCTAACGTTGGTGGGCTTGTGTCTGGGAAATAAGAGTTAAGTGGGGTTGCTACTTATTTAAATTTTTCTTTTGTATTTAATGTTCTCTCTTAACCCAGGCTAGGGTGACCAGATGTCCTGATTTTATAGGGACAGTCCCGGTTTTTGGGTCTTTTTCTTATATAGGCTCCTATTACCCCCCACACCTCCGTCCCGATTTTTCACATTTGCTTTGTGGTCACCTTAACCCAGGCTATAAACAGGAACAAAACAATTGCCATACTGGATCATAACCTAGCCTGGTATTTCATTTCTGACCGTGGTTGGTACCTTAAGCTTCAGAGGAAAGTACAGGAAATCCTGAATGGACAATTAGGAATAATCTCTCCAGAGAATCTCTCTCTCTAACCCCCTATCAATTAGTGGATTGGTTTAATAAACTTGAGGATCTGTATCTCTGACATACTTTTTTTTTTTTATCTTACCTAAAATGTCTCTGGAGGATGCTGTCACGCTCCTAATTTTCCCCCCGTGAAACCTACTTTTCTTTTAGCCTCCACAGGATCTTGTGACGGGGAATCCCACAGAGTAAAAACAGTGGATCATTTAAAAACAGTATTTTTTGACTGGATAGGAAAGGACTCATTGGTAGCAGCATCTTTCTGCAAAGTCTGATGTCTTAGGTAGCCAATAAAAGTATAAAGACAGCATCAACCAATGCCTGAATTAGATTCAAAATATTAGCTGCGTTGTCTTAAAGGGAAGAGGCATTTTCTTTGCAGTCACCAAATATTGAATTAATGCCAAATCCCCGAGTTATGCTGATGGCTTTTCCATTCACTTGAAGTATGTACTTTGTCAAACCACTTGGTAAAATTCTCAGAAGTTCTTTAGTGACTTAGGGGCTTACGTACGATTTGACTTTCAATAATTACGCCCAACAGTTTAAAATACAAACTAAAAGAGGCACGTCCGGGCAGAGAGAGAGACCGCTTCAGTTCACTTCTTCAGCCACAATGAATGTTAGGGCCCTTCCACAAACGCAAAACTTGCGTAGGAAAAAACACTCAATTGCCAGTAAAACTCAACCTACTTGGCCTAAAAGTAACTCTGTTTGGGTTTCTTCTCCTTTCAGGGCATAGGTTCCCCCTGTGCCCCCCTGAGACTCTGACAGATGAGAGCAGTTTTAGGTTCTGGCTGTGATTAGATAGAGTCCCATCCATGGAGGCTACTAAGGGAACACGTTGAATCTCCCGAACCACAAGCCCCTGTTAGCCTTGCCCACTTTCTAGGCTGCACCCACCAGCTCTTAGGCTCATCAGCAGAACAGGGCTTCTGCCACTGTCCCCTGCCATTCGCACCACCAGGGACCCAAGTCCCTGTGAGGCGGGCCCCCTGTGTAGTCTTAACTTCAAGACATCACAATATTTTGCAAACTTTTATGTTAACAGGAACAGAGATTTCAATGTGTGTCTTTCTTCTCCTTGTGATTATTTATGCACTTCTGGTTTATTTTCAGCCTCTGTTTATATATTTCCAATTTTGTACTATTTTCATTATTGATGTGCTAAAAATAAGTATTTCCCAAAAGAACATTGTGGAAACATGCTTCTTCAGTTCAAATATCTTCCTCTACGTCTTCATCTGGTTGCTGATGACAAGACTAAGATGTTGAACAACTTGATGAGGCTTCCACAGATGCTTACACTGCCTTTTCCTTCATCTCAGTGTAAATCTGGAGAATGGTGGGTTGCCTCTTACAAAAGGTATGAAAATCTTATTTATTTCATTATCCAATAGACAACCTTCAGAACTTTCTGCTCATAATAATCACTTTAAATACAAAAGAAAATTGGTGCAAGAGAAGAAATTCTAGCAAGTATTCTCTTGCCAAATACAATGCTATGCGAGTGTATTTCAGATATGGGGTACAGGTTGGTATACAAACAAAACATATGCTTACAAGATATTTCTGGCATAGCGCAATGTTGTTGTCATCCTAGAACCCAAAAACGGAGCATGTTTTCTACATCAGGTCTGGGCCCAGAATTGTCTTCTGATGACAATTGCTAAGACCTCGTGTCTCTAGCAGATGCCAGGCTGGTTAGATGGTGGGACCAGAGACGTGAGTCTGTTTTCTAGCTCTAAGAGAGCACTAGACCTTTGTTAGTGAACGCATGTCTAAAAGTGTTAATACTTAGTTACCCTTTCAGCTTTTTGAAACTCTCTGGTCTAACTTTGCACATTAACTTATTTGGAGCGTTGGTTTAATAGCCTTTGGGATATGGATTACAAGGACCTGATCCTACTCATGCACATGCTTAATCGCATCTGTGCAAGCAATCCCGTCCTCCCAATGATACTACTCACTTGTGCAAAGTTAGTCATTTGCAAGACGGGGGCCCAAGTTCCGAAGAAGCTTCCCATTGGAAACAGTAATCCAATGGGCTGCAGGGATCTACCATCTGTGGTGATGCCTAATAACATGAGGACAGTGGTTATGATGATTCTCCATTAGTATGGATCTGTTGGAAAATATTTCATGTGACCACAGGTCATACAAAAGATCAAATCAATGAGTACCGTTGTGGTTTTGGTATTTATTTTACCCATATTACTGTGGTATCTGAGCACTTCACAATCTTGAATATATTTATCTTGCCCTCACCCCTGTGAGGAATGGAGTTACTACTATCCCCATCTCACAGATGGAGAAATAGACGCACGGAGGCTGAAGGCCAGATTTTCAAAGTTATTTAGGTGTTTAAAGACATAGCAAGGCGCCTAGTGGGATTTTCGCAAACACCTAAGTGCCTAATGAACTCCAATTGTCTCGAGTGGGAGTGAAGCACCCAGGCATTTTAAAAATCCCACTAGGTGCCTATCTGTATCTTCAGGCACCAAAATACCTTTGAATATCTTTGCCTAGCTGACTTACCTAATGCTACACAGAGAGTCTGCAGCAGAGCAGGGAATATCTTTTTTTTTTTTTTCTAAGTACCAAGCTCAGGCCCGAACCACCAGACCATCCTTCTTCAGTTGTGGATCTGGTAACAAATGGTAACATCTTAGCCATGGGCAGAATTATTTATTGAGGAAACTTTCAGACTGCTCTGTACCAGGAATCAAAAAGTAAGAAAAGAGAGGCCTGTTAAAATACCTGGTCCACCTCCCCTGCCAAAGCAGGATTATTCCTGAAAGCACCAACCAGTAGAAAAACATTTGAAATGGAAGTGATAGATTCTCCCAGAACCTTCTCATTTGCAAATTAATATTTTTAAACACCAAATGTGAGTGTATTTACTTGTTTATCTTTCCAGGAAACCCTCCTCTATTCCTTCCATGAACTCAGCTGTGACTATCTACTTTGCGAGATGATTTTTTTTTTTTTTTTTGCTAAAAACAGGAACTGATCTTTAAAACCTTTATTAATAAACAATTTATATTTTTTGCAGTGAAGTATTCATCCTAACCGACACATTACCATTCACTTCACTGAAGAAACCACTTACCTCTGCAGCTGCTATCTCTGGTGGGACTGATTCAAAGCCAAGTGAAGTCAATAGGAGCTTTACATTGACTTCAATGGCCTTTGGATTGATCCCAATATCTCTTTTTAGTGATAATCCATTGGTCAGTGTATGTTACAGATTCACAAACACACACACACTGCGCCCGATCCACAGAGGATATGACTCTGTTGTAGCCCGTGTTAGCAAGCTGTAGCCGCTCATTGTAGAACCAGTGCTCAATGTCAGGTTTCAGAGTAACAGCCATGTTAGTCTGTATTCGCAAAAAGAACAGGAGTACTTGTGGCACCTTAGAGACTAACCAATTTATTTGAGCATAAGGTGCCACAAGTACTCCTTTTCTTAGTGCTCAATGTGTCAACCAAGATGGCGGCTTTGATGTTTGCTCATATGTGAAGTGAGTCCAGATTCCAGCAGCCAGGAGCCTTATTCATCACTGTCCTGAAGCCCCTTTGAGATCACAAGGGGGTCACAGGGCAGATACATGGGCCCTGTGATGGGGAGTTTACCCCACATCAGCCCCTGAAGCTGTTAAGGTGGCTAGGTGGGCCAATTAACCTAAGCTGCACCTGGAGAAGGAGCCAGGGAGCAATGAGGACTAATTAAAGGATGACACTTACCTGGACAGAAACAGGCAGAGCTTCTAAAAGCCAGGTAGTTGGGGGCAGAAAGGGGCTGCAGGAAGGAGGTTGGCAGTCACTCTCTCTGAGGCTAGGGAATACCCAGAGGAGGATGGAGAAGGAGCCTGACAGGAAATGTAGGAAACAGTCCAGGGAAACAGCAGCAAGAGGTGGGACACTGTCGACATTGGCTGCTGGTTGTAGGGTCCCTGGGCTGGATACTGGAGAAGAAGATAGGTCCAGGTTCCCTTACCAGCCATTGGGGAAGTAGCAACATTGAGGGGAAGTGAATTAAAAGGCTGTCCAGAACAGTTGATCTAGAGAGACTTCGGTACATGCCACCCTGGAAGGGGAAAACTACAGTGACCTGGCTGGAGGGTCAAGCCACAAAGAGGGAACAGTCAAGTCCTCAGAGAGAGATGGAGTGAGCACCTGCAGGAAGGAGTGTCAGACTGGCAGAGCTAAACTCCAGCTGTGGCCACAAGGAGGTGTTCCAGCAGTGAGTAGAGCACCCTGTGCTGGGCCCCCATAGGGAATAACCCTACTTCAGGGAGCTTCTGCACTGCCTCGGCAGCAGCCCCAGGTGCAAAGGGGGTTTTGGAGTGGAGAGGGTTTTTGGAAGGGACACATGTCTAGACAGTGTCCAGCCCTGCAGTAGTAGGAGGAGATATGACAAGGAAAAATCAAACCAATCTGAGCAAAGTTAAAATGGAGGCTGAACATTGGCAAATATTTCCTAGCGGTGAGATTACGAGGCTGGGGTGTATCCTGTCCAGGGGAGTGCTGGAAGGTCCATCACCTGAGTCATTTGCAATTAGATTGACAAAACACTCCAGGATACATTCAAGGCAATAATCCCACACTGGAAGGGCATGGGCTGGATGACTTCACAGATGCTTCCTATCTCTGGGTTCTGTGCTAGCTGTACCATGAAACACAGAAACGTTTGATTTTCCCTTACTCTCTTGTCTGTTCTGTCATCATCCAGCCTCCTGTTTGCTTCTGTTCTCCCTTCTGTTTCTGTGCCCTCCCACTGTTTGAATGCTTCCTTGCTTCTCTTCTCTCACTGAAAAGGGAAGTTTCCCTTTAGGAAGGGGCACAGAAGTTCCTGTCTTCTGGACTAGGCTGCTTCTGTTACTATTAATGTTGCACTATATTATCTAATCGCTACTGCTCAGAGTTCTGCCTCATGGCTGAGGGTGCAGAGCGAGCTGTCCTGAAAATATCCCCCTAATCCTTGATCAGCAGCTTTCCCTATATTGCATGGGAGGCTTTATGGAGAACTTCAAGGGGCAGCTCGTGGGTTATTTCCATATCAGCAGACAATAGCCGTGAACTAGCATTCTTTATGCTAATCCCTGTACTCTGATTGGTTTGCCAATTTCACTGTATTTGGATATTATTTTCAATAGGCTGCCGTGCAGAAAACAGTCTCCAGAGCATTTTGACGCACCCGAGACATTGCTCCCTGCAGGCCTGGTCCTCCAAGGAGCTGTGCCAGGGCCCTCAGATGCCACGGACATGCCTAGTGATTGAGCATGTTTTCCAGGAGATGCAGAGCACTCGGCACAATCAGGCCCCAGCTGTGAAAAGCAAACAAGCGACACGGTGCCAGAATAAACCACGGTTGTCTTTTTAGGGCTGTTGGGAGGGGTAAAGACCCCTCCCCATAACAGTGCTGGACTTCCCCTCTAGAGCCACCCAGTGCTGGTCTGCCGCCTCACTGACTGGTGAGAGCGATGCAAGGCAGTCTCTGTGCACCTGCTGGGACTCAGTTTACCTCTGTAGCGTAGCAGCCACCCACTCCATGATACTTTAATCCATGCCAGGATTGAGGGAGACGCTGTATTTTGACAATAGACAGCACAGGCCATTTTAGAGAGCTAGAGTGAGGAGGAGAAAGTCTCTCTCTTTCTCTAGGTAGTAGCCTTGATGAAGAATCTGATTTAGATTCATGACAACTGAATTCTCCAGCCCCGGAGTGAGTGACCCAGCTTGTATTCCCTGGCGTTGGCAGGGTTGGCCCCAGACATTTTTTATTCTTTTTTACAACTATGGAGTGAATGTGGGACATCCTGGTAATGAGTATTCAAGATACCACTGCTCTGAGGGGCTCTGACGGTCCATTTCCATAGGGATAACCTGCACTTCATTCCCAGGTTCTCATTACTGGCCAGCGAAGAGGGCCGGAAGTACTATCTCCAGCGGGAAGGAGAGTGATTTGGGGATGGAGTTAACCTCCTCCTATTGTGATTCACGCGCTTGAGAGTCAGCATGGACTGGGAGTCAGGAGTTTTGGGTTAGAATCATAGAATCATAGAATATCAGGGTTGGAAGGGACCCCAGAAGGTCATCTAGTCCAACCCCCTGCTCGAAGCAGGACCAATTCCCAGTTAAATCATCCCAGCCAGGGCTTTGTCAAGCCTGACCTTAAAAACCTCTAAGGAAGGAGATTCTACCAACTCCCTAGGTAACGCATTCCAGTGTTTCACCACCCTCTTAGTGAAAAAGTTTTTCCTAATATCCAATCTAAACCTCCCCCATTGCAACTTGAGACCATTACTCCTCGTTCTGTCATCTGCTACCATTGAGAACAGTCTAGAGCCATTCTCTTTGGAACCCCCTTTCAGGTAGTTGAAAGCAGCTATCAAATCCCCCCTCATTCTTCTCTTCTGCAGACTAAACAATCCCAGCTCCCTCAGCCTCTCTTCATAAGTCATGTGCTCTAGACCCCTAATCATTTTTGTTGCCCTTCGCTGGACTCTCTCCAATTTATCCACATCCTTCTTGTAGTGTGGGGCCCAAAACTGGACACAGTACTCCAGATGAGGCCTCACCAGTGTCGAATAGAGGGGAACGATCACATCCCTCGATCTGCTCGCTATGCCCCTACTTATACATCCCAAAATGCCATTGGCCTTCTTGGCAACAAGGGCACACTGTTGACTCATATCCAGCTTCTCGTCCACTGTCACCCCTAGGTCCTTTTCCGCAGAACTGCTGCCTAGCCATTCGGTCCCTAGTCTGTAGCGGTGCATTGGATTCTTCCATCCTAAGTGCAGGACCCTGCACTTATCCTTATTGAACCTCATCAGATTTCTTTTGGCCCAATCCTCCAATTTGTCTAGGTCCTTCTGTATCCTATCCCTCCCCTCCAGCGTATCTACCACTCCTCCCAGTTTAGTATCATCTGCAAATTTGCTGAGAGTGCAATCCACACCATCCTCCAGATCATTTATGAAGATATTGAACAAAACCGGCCCCAGGACCGACCCCTGGGGCACTCCACTTGACACCGGCTGCCAACTAGACATGGAGCCATTTATCACTACCCGTTGAGCCCGACAATCTAGCCAGCTTTCTACCCACCTTATAGTGCATTCATCCAGCCCATACTTCCTTAACTTGCTGACAAGAATACTGTGGGAGACCGTGTCAAAAGCTTTGCTAAAGTCAAGAAACAATACATCCACTGCTTTCCCTTCATCCACAGAACCAGTAATCTCATCATAAAAGGCGATTAGATTAGTCAGGCATGACCTTCCCTTGGTGAATCCATGCTGACTGTTCCTGATCACTTTCCTCTCATGTAAGTGCTTCAGGATTGATTCTTTGAGGACCTGCTCCATGATTTTTCCAGGGACTGAGGTGAGGCTGACTGGCCTGTAGTTCCCAGGATTCTCCTTCTTCCCTTTTTTAAAGATTGGCACTACATTAGCCTTTTTCCAGTCATCCGGGACTTCCCCCGTTCGCCACGAGTTTTCAAAGATAATGGCCAAGGGCTCTGCAATCACAGCTGCCAATTCCTTCAGCACTCTCGGATGTAACTCGTCCGGCCCCATGGACTTGTGCACGTCCAGCTTTTCTAAATAGTCCCTAACCACCTCTATCTCTACAGAGGGCTGGCCATCTCTTCCCCATTCTGTGATGCCCAGCGCAGCAGTCTGGGAGCTGACCTTGTTAGTGAAAACAGAGGCAAAAAAAGCATTGAGTACATTAGCTTTTTCCACATCCTCTGTCACTAGGTTGCCTCCCTCATTCAGTAAGGGGCCCACACTTTCCTTGGCTTTCTTCTTGTTGCCAACATACCTGAAGAAACCCTTCTTGTTACTCTTGACATCTCTTGCTAGCTGCAGCTCCAGGTGCGATTTGGCCCTCCTTATATCTTTCCTACATGCCCGAGCAATATTTTTATACTCTTCCCTGGTCATATGTCCAACCTTCCACTTCTTGTAAGCTTCTTTTTTATGTTTAAGATCCGCTAGGATTTCACCATTAAGCCAAGCTGGTCGCTTGCCATGTTTACTATTCTTTCGACTCATCGGGATGGTTTGTCCCTGTAACCTCAACAGGGATTCCTTGAAATACAGCCAGCTCTCCTGGACTCCCTTCCCCTTCATGTTAGTCCCCCAGGGGATCCTGGCCATCTGTTCCCTGAGGGAGTCGAAGTCTGCTTTCCTGAAGTCCAGGGTCCGTATCCTGCTGCTTACCTTTCTTCCCTGCGTCAGGATCCTGAACTCAACCAACTCATGGTCACTGCCTCCCAGATTCCCATCCACTTTTGCTTCCCCCACTAATTCTACCCGGTTTGTGAGCAGCAGGTCAAGAAAAGCGCCCCCCCTAGTTGGCTCCCCTAGCACTTGCGCCAGGAAATTGTCCCCTACGCTTTCCAAAAACTTCCTGGATTGTCTATGCACCGCTGTATTGCTCTCCCAGCAGATATCAGGAAAATTAAAGTCACCCATGAGAATCAGGGCATGCGATCTAGTAGCTTCCGTGAGTTGCCGGAAGAAAGCCTCATCCACCTCATCCCCCTGGTCCGGTGGTCTATAGCAGACTCCCACCACTACATCACTCTTGTTGCTCACACTTCTAAACTTAATCCAGAGACACTCAGGTTTTACCACAGTTTCGTACCGGAGCTCTGAGCAGTCATACTGCTCCCTTACATACAGTGCTACTCCCCCACCTTTTCCAGTCCTGACTCCCCCACTGAGCTGCTGTGCGACTTTAGCACAATCACTTCCCCTCTCTGGGCCTGTTTCCCCTCCCACCCTTTATCGGTCTTGTCAGTCTCTTAAGGAGAGGGACTGTCTCTTACTAGCCATTTGTGCCAGGGGATCGGAGTTCTCCAGTCGCCCCCGCGGGACAGGAGTACAAATAGTACTATAGTGACTGGACTATAAATACAACTTCCATGGTACCAAACTGATGAGACAGCAGGGGCACAGTATCATTAGCCTGAGAAAAAAGATAAAGGCAACCCAGAATGACAGATGAGGTAAAACTCACCCCTTCTTAAAAGTGACCTGCAAAAGGGGTGGGGGGGAAGGTGAATTCTCTGTCTTGATGTGCCAAAAAACACGAGCACCGTTTTTTTTTCTTTCTTTGCAGGTTACCTTTATTGCCAGACACTCTCAAATAACCCTATGGCACATGTGGAGCGATTAGGGTGAGGGTGAGAAGAGCCTGTGAGGTTTGTTGATCTGAGGGAAACGCAGGCGGATGTTCAGCTAATGTAGAATGGGACTGGTAGTATGTGAAACCAAGCCAGAATTCAGGTGTGCTCTCCTCTTATGCCACACAGAATGGACGGAAGAACCCCAGGGGCACCGCTACCAGCTGGGGACCGACTGGCAAAGTGGCAGTTCTGCAGAAAAGGACCTGGGGATTACAGTGGATGAGAAGCTGGATACGAGTCAGCAGTGTGCCCTTGTTGCCAAGAAGACCAACGGCATATTGAGCTGCATTAGGAGGAGCATTGCTAGCAGATCGAGGGAAATGATTATTCCCCTCCATTCAGCACTGGTGAGGCCACATCTGGAGTATTGTGTCCGGTTTTGGGCCCCGCACTACAGAAAGGATGTGGACAAACTGGAGAAAGTGCAGTGGAGGGCAACAAAAATGATCGGGTGGGGGCACATGACTTACGAGGAGGCTGAGGGAACTGGGGTTAATTAGTCTGCAGAAGAGTGAGGGGGGATTTGATAGCTGCTTTCAACTACCCGAAGGGGGGTTCCGAAGAGGATGGAGCTCAGCTGTTCTCAGTGGTGGCAGACGACAGAACAAGGAGTAATGGTCTCAAGTTGCAGTGGGGGAGCTCTAGGTTGGATATTAGGAAACACTATTTCACTAGGAGGGTGGTGAAACACTGGAATGCGTTACCTAGGGAGGTGGTGGAATCTCCGTCTTTTGAGTTTTTTAAGGCCCAGCTTGACAAAGCCCTGGCTGGGATGATTTAGTTGGTGTTGGTCCTGCTTTGAGCAGGGGTTTGGACTAAATGACCTCCTGATGTCTCTTCTAACCCTAATCTTCTATGATTCTATGATCTGAAATGCAACAGGAATCTAAATAAACTATGGTGTGTATGTGGAATGGGGGTAGGATGGGCGGGCTGATTAGCAGTAGAACAGGGATGAATTTAAGGCATAAATAACAGAACTGTTTGAAAAACCAGTAAAAAATGAAAATTTTTGAAAATGTTTCCTGACTTTTGAATTTTGAATTTTGAAAAATTTCAACTAGCTCTACAATATTTGAGTAAAACGTCCAATTTCGTTGCTGAAATTCAAATTTTTGAAGAAAAAGCTAATAGACCAATCAAAATCTGAAAAATTTCTATCAGCTCTGGCAATATTCTAGAGCTGACCACGGATTTCTTCATAGGAGAAATGTAATTCAAATGTCACATGATGGCGAAAAAATCTAGTGTTGCCAGATTTTATTTGGGGGCGGGGAGGAGGTACAGGTTGAAGAAAGGCCATGGCTAGTTTTCCTTGTGATGCCTCTCTTAAAACAACACAAACCCTCAATCCGATGTCGATGCAATGTTAAGGTTATCAACTGAAAGACAAAAGTCAGGAAATGAGAAAGGCTAAGGTTCTCTTAAGAAAATGAATTTACTCAGTTGGGTATATTTTTTGATCGCACATTAGAGTGTTTAAAGGAGGTTTGAAGGATGTGCAATGTGAAAGTTAACATTACTGTGAGAATCTAAACCCTTTTCATTTGATGAGTCTCTCTCTACCTTGTATTATTTTTAACGTTAGTGTTGCACTTTAACCTAGATTTTTTAAAAGAAGTTAATTCATTCTTTAAAAGGCATCTAAAAACAAGACAATAGTGTTAACTTGGGATTGGGGGAAAGGCACGGGGACAACCTTAGCCCTGTGTAGCTATATAGCTCCCTATGTCATATAGAACCTGCTAGCTAGAACACCAGCCCCAGTGTTCCCCATTGACATGATTTTTTTGCAAGTTCCATTTTATTTCCAGTTTTTCTTAAAGACCCAGCTCTTGGAGTCATGTGACTGTATGATTCACAGATTCTAAGGCCAGATGGGACCTTAGATCATCTTCTCTGCCCTCCTGTATAACACAGACCATAGAAATCCCCCAAAATAATTCCTAGAGCAGATCTTTTAGAAAAACATTCAATCTTGATTTAAAATAGTCAAACATGGACAAT